>NW_023276806.1:247263089-247563089 GCF_003668045.3 Cricetulus griseus | reverse complement strand
GTTGTCATGTGATCCTTCCCACGACGTGTCCCCATTTTCTGATGTTAAATGGAGCCAGGGAGGAAGTGGCTTCAGACAACTCTGTGCTAAGCACCCAGGCTTGGGTACTCCATCCTCGTGTGACAAACAGCTTCAGTGAAGGACCCGAACCCTTCAGAGAAGTGTGGCGTACTGAGGCATGTGTGAGGTTCTGTGTGGTGGAATGGATGTGGAGAGGCAGCACGAGTGGGACAGCACTCACCTTCGTCTTCCCAATCTGGTAGTTTCGGCCATCCACCTGCAGCTTCCCCAGCAGAGTAGCAATGGCCTCCCTGCAGGGCTGGACGTCCCTGGGCAGCAACACCTGGAACTGCTCTGTGAAGTCCTGGCACGAGGTAGGGAAGGACAGTGTAAGCCCCTTGGCAGTTGCAGTTCCTTCATGAGCAGGGCCAGGTTCCCTCTCTTACGTGTGTTGCTAAGGGACCTGGGACCATATGATGCAGGCACAGCTGGAATGGAACTCAGGCCCCACACATGCTCAGTCAATCCCACTCCCAAACTTACTTTCTGAAGCGCAAACTTGTTTTCTTTTTGTTGAGGACTTATCTTCAATTGTGTCAGTGCGTGCGTGCGTGTGTGTATACTGTTCATGGAGGACAGGAGAGGGTGTCAGATTTCCTGGAGCTGATGTCACAGGAGGCTATGAGCCACCGTATGTGGGTGTTTGGACCCCAACTCAGGTTCCCTGCAAGCCCAACCTGTGCCCCTCACTGTTGAGTTATCTCTTTGGCTCTCAAAGTTGGTTTTTCTGAGGTTGTTATTCACCAGAAGTTGTACATGAGTGACTGCAGCAGACTTGGTATAACAGTGGGGGAACAAAGTGTCTGAATATGTGGCTACTGTTGATGGAGCTGTTTGGGAAGGATTAGGATGCATGGCTTTATTGGAGGAGGTGTGTCATGGGGGTGGGCTCTGAGGCTCCCTCAGTGTGCTCTGCCATTCCTGATGCCACACATATTCACTCTACCACCACAGACTAATAACCCTCTGGCCCTAAGCCCAGTTCAACACTCTCTTTTATATGCTGGCTTGGTTATGGTATCATAGCAACAGAAAAGTGACTATGACAGAGCTCAAGCTGGTCTCACACTAATGGAGACACAGAGCAGAATATTCTACTAGCGCTTATTTCCGTGTTCATATATGCATCATGTTTTTGCACATATGTGTATGGATGCATGAGGATGTCATCCTCCTAGGCTTTCCCCCATATTCTGTGAGGCAGGGTCACTCAGTCAAACCCAGAGCTCACAGGTCCGGCTAGTTGCAATAGCTTACTCTGGGATCCCATCTTGGCTTTCTGAGGGTGGACTTACAGGTGGGTCAGTGTTTTAGGAGGGTCCAGGGGCTCTGTGCTTCAGCACTTTCCCACTGAGGCATCTCTCAGTCACTAACGGTACATTTTAGCGGTGGAAGTGGCACTGCCCTGGCACACTGCAGGGATGACTATGGCTAAAACCCAGAGCCCGACACACAATCACCTTCTATATCCTAGGCTAGCCTGGAACTCATTCATAGCAATCCTCCTGCCTGCCTTTTTTTGAAAGCTGAGGTGAAAAATATGAGCTGTCATGTCCATGTACTTTAAGTAAATGGAGCCAGAGGAAGGGTCCAGCCTGTTCCTGGGCACTGGGCACTCACAACAGTGTTACAATCGCTGTTACTGGGGCTGGTGAGGAGGTAAGGCTCACTAGGTAAAAAGCTGTAGCCAAGGCTGACAACCTAAATTCAAGATCCAGAACCCACATGGTGGGGAGAGAGCCAACACCTCCAAGTCGTTTGACCCTCACAAATGTTCTGTGACATATGTATGTGTGCATACACATATACAAAATAAGTATGAACAAAGAAACCCAAGACACATCAAAACACCAGGCTAGAAGATGCTCAGTCAAGGCACCTACTTGCAACTTCCAGGACAGGTGTCAGCTCATGGGTCTTTCCATGTCTATTGTGGAGACCTCCCCCCCAGGGGAGAGGAAGCAGGTGTGGGTGGCTCACCTGGAAGGTGTACTTGGCCCTGTATCTATTGAGGAGACCTCCCCCGCAGGGGAGAGGGAGCAGGTGTGGGTGGCTCACCTGGAAGGTGTACTTGGCGCTGTAGCCAGAGCGCCGGATGCGCACAGTCTCCAGCATACCCGTGTAGCGCAGCTGTTGCAGCACCAGCTCGTCATCAAAGCAGAGTTCTTTCTGCAAAGGTATGAAGCACTCAGGGGCTCTGCAGGACACAATGTGCACTGCCCCATCCCATGCCCCAGCTCAGAAGCTGGTCACCCCTCAAGGCTAAAGCTTTGTCTGCCCCAACCTTTCTTGTTTTCTTTTTGAGGCAGGGTCTCATGTAGCCCAGGCTACCCTAAAAACTTTATGTAGCCAAGGAGGATCTTCATCTTTGGATTCTCCAGCCTCCATGTCCACAGTGCGAGGATGGCAGGTATATACCCCAACTGGCTTACATGGTGCTGTTATGGATCCTGAAGCTTCTTGCTGGACAAGTGCTCTACCCATTGAGTGCCAGCCCCAGTTCCTGCCTGTGGCTATTTTAGCCCTCCCCTTGGGGACCAAGGACTGCCCCCCCCCCCATACTCTGGGGACTCCATTCACCTTCTCGGCATTGGAGCGAATGCAGCGGATGAAGAAGGGCTCGGCTTTGCCCAGTGCCTCCAACAGCTTGTTAAGAGATGTCTGCAGGAAGAGGAGATGATGCAGATGGAGCTGCTGACCAGGTGTAGGGCTCAGCAGGAGAGGACAGGACACCACTGCTGCATGGAGGGGCACATCTGGGCTGCTGTGGATATATGCAGGGACCCAACCAAAGGCTCTGCTTGCTGCCCCAGTTGTGGGGATCCCAATGGCTGACCAAAGACTCTTTTGGGGTCACCCAGCTGCCATCTTTGCAGAGGTGGAGCAGATGAGTCAAGACCTCAGCGTGTCAGCCTTGGAGGGGAGCATGGAGGTGGCTGCTGTCTCCCTTTCCTTTCCCCTTCTGTTTCCACAGGGCTCGGGCTGACCTTAGTCCTCACACAAGCCAGGCAAGTGCTTACATGGAAGCTACATCCTCAGCCTTACAGATCTGTGGTGAGGTCCTGGGCTCCATCCCATATCACAATGAAAGACGACTTAGTACAGGGCTGGAGAGATGGCTCAGCGGTTAAGAGCACTGACTGCTCTTCCAGAGGTCCTGAGTTTAATTCCCAGCAACCACATGGTGGCTCACAACCATCCATTATGAGATCTGGTGCCCTCTTCTGGTGTGCAGATAGATATACATAGAAGCAGAATGTTGTATACATAATAAATAAATAAAATCTTAAAAACAAAACAACAAAAAAACAACTTAGCACACACCTGGGGAAACTCAGGTGGGAACACTTGGGACTATCTGAGGCAAACTTGAAGGACGAGACCATGTCCCAACAAACAAAGTAATGGGGGGGATTACGACCTCAGAACATACTCAATGGCCATGGTGACTGACTTGCTAACTAATGATTTCCTTTTAATCTCAGTGGTTTTCAAACAGGGGTGATTTTGTACCTAGGGCATGTAAGTAAGGCCAAACACCCATAAGCACATTACGAGGCAAGGGAGAGTGGCTGCCCCACCTGGAACTGTGCACTGATGCTGGGTGGTTTCTTCTTCTTATGCAGGTGCAGCAGCGACTTGGTGGTGCGGTCGTGCAGTGTCATGCCAATGATAAGCCTCAGGGACTTGGAATCCAGGAGGTTCTAGGACAGACACACAGGGTCGGGCCTGCTTGCCATGGCCTACCTGAGTCACTGCATCACTGAGTGAGCACACCCTCTCCCTCCACGTCCTCATCATCAGGACAGGGGCCAGCACTCAAGTCCACCCTGTCTAGGCCAGGGCCTTCGTGAACTCAAGGCCATCACACCTCACATGCCTGGTGACAGACAGGAGGACCACGCTTCCCCCGGCTGTGGGTTAGGCTAGGGGCCTACCTAGACAGAGGTCTGTGAATATCAGAAGCCATACAGCTCCCAGGACATACAGATTCCTTGCCTGTGACTGAATGCACTGGTTCAGCCATCAATATGAAACCAAGATGCTTTCTAATCTGTGGCGATTTTTTTTTCCTCTAAAAAGGCTCATGTAGCCCAGGCTACCCTTGAACTCCTTATCACTGTCTCCACCTCCCAAGTGCTGTGAGGACTGGCATATATCACTACACCCGGACTTTACTTTTCATTTATGGAGACAGAATGTTGCTCTGTAGGCTCATCTGCAACTCACAATTCCCCTGCCTCATACCTCCCTAGAGGAATGACAGGCATGCATCACTATACACAGCCAATCTTATATTAAAAACAAAAGAAAACAAAACCCAGACTTTTGCAGGCGTGGGTCCCCTCATCGCCTGTGTGGGTCCTGGGATGGAGTGCAAGTGCTCAGACTTGCCATCTTGTCAGCTAGCCTCATGTAGCAGTTTAGCACACACAACTACTAGTGGTGCTGTGTCACAGTATTTGCAGGCTACAGCCTAGGGTGGAAAAGGAGCACACTCCATATTGAGATGGCACCATCCTCACTGTATGCATGTCAATGTATCAGAATGGTCAAGAGCAACCCAGAATCCCAGCAGCTTCTGGTCTGCACAATTTTGGACAAGAACTACTAACCATATTAAAAAACAAAAACAACAAAACCCTGCACTGCCTGTTTGCTCTTGATGACCCTAGCCCACAGTGGCTTGGTCTCCAGGGTGTGCCTTATACCCGCCATGGACTTTCATCTTGCCCTTATTCAGCACAGCACAATGACATGCACTGTGTCAGGCCTCTAAGTCCCTCAGAGAAGGTTCAACACCTGTGGCAGGATAAGCCTGGGCTCTGTAGACAAGAGAGTTTCCTGCACACCACCAGGAATGTTCCACTGTAATAACTAAGGGAGACCAAGAGTCTGCAGGGTACTCTGGCTTGGCCTGCCCTGCAGAGGGGGGTCTCACGGGTAGCATCCAACTCATGCTGGTAAGGGTTAACCCAGTGGCTTGTGGGAAGTACCAGCTCTGGGGCAGGGAGGACCCTTCAGGGGTCCAGTTGGATCACTAAAAGGGCAGATTTGCGATGAGTGGAGCCTGGCTCTTTCCTGAGTGACTACTACCAGAGAATGATCTCAATGATCCCATTGCAGGTCCATCTCTGATGAAAGCCCAAGACAACTGCAAGCAAGGACACCATGGGGAAAGCAATCTGATTTCTGTGCTGGGAACCCAGGGGCTGATAAAGGCTAAGCAGGGGTTACACCCCAGCCCCTCATTAAGGGATTCGAGACAAGGGCTCCACCTAAGTCATACCCCCCAGCCCCTCATAGGGGGATTCTAGGCAGGGGCTCTCTCCTGAGCTGCACTCCCAGCGTGATACAGCTTTATTTTAGAGGGAGAGTTGCCTGGAGGGGTGAGAAGAAGGAATGAAAGAGGCCCCAGAAGCTCAGTGTTTCTCTCCCACCTCCCTGTCTCAGAGCAATCTGAAAAAGGTGGTCTCAAGTCCAATGTGATGGTGCCGTCTGCCCGTGCGGGTTTACCTTTGGAATGATCTGCTTTTGTTTGATACCTTTACTCTTCCTGTCAAAATATTAAAAACGGTATGAACATGAGGGACACAGATCTGGGGGTGTGTTAGTTCAGCAAGCCACGCCTTGAGGGTTAGATCCAGAGAGAGATAGACAGAGGACAAGTGCAGCAAGGTTGTCACCGACTCCCCAGACACCCGCAGGCTTGTGCCTTCCACATTGCAGATCTGTCACATCCGAGTGTGCAGAGCATGCTGGAGATTCCAGGGTCTATGTGCAGCATTCATAAAGTGAACCAGCAGCCTTGCACACAGCACTGAAGGCCTGATGTCCTGATGCACACTAACTGTCTGACCCTACTCTGCTGTATCAACTCCCCACTGGTGGGGCAGAATTGCCCTATTAAGAACAATGGCCTGGATGGCTCCTTACTTGATCTTCTCAAGGGCATCTATTATTAATCTGCTATGCAGAGTATGGAACCCAGGGCCCTTCATACTGAGATGCTCCTCCTCTGAGTCACACCCCAGCTCCAGGGTGCAGATGGTGGGAAGGAGGCCTGGAAGCCTGATTCAGGGGCTGGCAATCAGCTCTTGTGGTCTCACAGTGGGGTTTTTTTTTTGCTGTTTTTTTTTTTTTTCTTGAGACACAGGTTCCCATGTAGCCCAGGCTGGCCTTCACTTGTTATGGAGCTGAGGATGACTCTGAACTCCGGATCCTCCTGTCTCCATCGTCCAGTGCTAAGATGATAGCATGCAATATCATCTCTCTTTTTTTTTTCTTTTCCAATTGAGATAGGTTAGCCTCAAACTCACAATCCTCCTGCCTCTGCCTCTTTCATGCTGAGTGTATGCTTGGGCAAGTGAAACAGTGCCTGGGTGTGACGTGGAAAAACTAGAGCATACAAGAACCCTGCTCACTGTATACATGGCTGTGAGCTGCTGTGTGTTCTCATGCCGCAGGGCTGGAATGCTCACCCAGCCTCTGCCCCTGAGCCACATCCAGCCTCAACTGCATTTCAGTTAATTTATGTGAAAAGAAGTAACAGCAGAACATATGCAAAAATCACCTTTGGTTACAGTGGCACATGCCTTCAGCCCCAGCTGCTCCCAGACCTGAGGCAGGAGGATTCTTTGAAGATTTATTTTTTAAGTATGTGTGCACACAAGTGCAGTGCCCACAGAGGCTAGATAAGGGGACCCTCAAGCTGGAATTCCAGGTGAGTTTCCCAACATGGGTGCTAGGAACTGAACTCTTATCCATTGTAAGGGCAGTGAGAATTCTCAAGTGCTGAGAAGTCTCTCTATTTGGAGGAGGATCCTTGAACCCAGAAGTTGGAGGCCAGCTTGGGCAACATGGTGAGACTCTGGCTTTGGGTGGGGGATTGGGGAGAAGCACAGAAAAATCAGGCTTCTCGTGGACCTATGGCTGGTGACTGTGGGTGCCCTGACAGGTCAGCATAAAGAAGTTTGAGAATTATCACCCCATTTTGCACAGAAACGCTACCCCCAAGGGAACTTAGTGAAATGTGGGAAAGGGTAGGGTGGGACCCAGGGTTACAAACTGGTCCCTAGCTTCACACATTCATTGCTTCCAAGGGCTTCATAACAAAGTCACATCAGACAAAGGCCAGGCAGGGGAAGCTTGGGCTCTACAAGCTGGAGAAGGTCAGGGTCAGAGGGGACCCCCTCCCAGAGGGGCACTGCTCAGGGGCTCAGGGAGCTGCCAGGGACATCAAGGATGGTCAGCAATGGCTGGCTCAGAACTGAACTGTGAGGCAGCAGTGGGGGTGGGGGGGTTAGTGACTGGTCATGTGGAGGAGGAGCAGGCCAGCTGGGCTGTGACAGATGCAGGATGGTGGCGGAGGTGGCTGCTGCACTTGGAGGAGTTGAGGGGACTCACAGGAAGAAGGTGCGGGGCTTCTGGAGCCGACTGAGGGACTGGAGAAGCCTCCGCGGGTCCTCGCCCTGCCATGGCAGTCCTTTGAGGCTCTTGATGATTTGGTTATGCAAATCGCTAAGGGCCAGAAGGGGACCCGGTGACAGAAAGAAGAGTTAGAGCGTGGCCCACCACCTGAGGCCCCCAATGCCCATCAGGGTGTCCCCAAGCCACAGGATCCAAAACATGCATCTGTCTGAGAAAGGGTTGCACAGGTGAGTGACCACCATGTCCTTCCTGAGGAGCGAGGGAGGGAACTGGGCCAGAGACAGCCACTCTCCCTGAGCTCAGGGGACCATAGGCTTATGACAGGATCTCAATATGCAGAATAGGCTGGCCTTGAACTCACAGAATGAATCTGCCCAGATTTTCTTGTTTTTCAAGAATTTTATTTACATGTGTGCACACATGTATCTGTATGTACTCTAGAGGCCAGAGAGGGTGCTGGGTGCCTCAGACCTGGAGGGACAGGTATTTGTGAGTAGCCTGTGTGGGTGCTGGGATCTGGACATTAGTCCAGCAATGAATGCTCTCAACTGCAGTGTCATCTTTTGAATGCCAGGGTCTTTGTTTTTTGTCTTTTGTTTTTTGCTTTTTTGGTTTTTTTGTTTTGTTTTGTTTTTTGAGACAGGGTTTCTCTGTGCAGCTTTGGAGTCTGTCCTGGAACTCACAGAAATCCGCCTGCCTCTGCCTCCCAAGTGCTGGGTTTAAAGGCGTGCACCAACACTGCCAGGCTGCCCAGCACTATTTTTAAAGTGCCTTTATTCACATCTTGGGACACGCCACAGCCTGTGGCGGTCAGAGGCCGGATCCAAGCAGCCCGTCCTTCCCTCCCACCATGTGGGGACTTGGAGGTCAAACTCAAGAGCATCGGGAGTGGCAGCACACACCCTCCCTGAGCTGTGCAGACCCGTGTAATTTGTGTAGAATAGGGTGGGTCTGCAGAGCACAGCTCAGGCCTGAACCTCCCTGGTGCCCCTAAGAGACCCAGTTGCCTGGTACTTCTTGGCTGGTGGCCACACTGCCTCCTTCTTGCCCCAGAGAACCAACCTGTGTCCAGACATGCATGGGGACATGTGACTATTCTTCCTGGGGTTTGGCACTTCTGACACCTGGCAAATGGCAGCTAGAGACAATATCTAACAACCTTTAGGACACAGGTGATCCCCACTACAGGGATAAGGCTAAGGTTAAGAATCTACCTGAATAGGGTCAATTTTAAAAAATTTTTATTTTATTTTTAACTATGTGCATATGTATGTACACACGTGTGGACTTGGGCACATGGGTGAAGTGCCCACAAAGGCCACAAGAGGACATCAGACTTCTTGGTGCTGGAATTACAGGCGGTTATGAGCAGCTGGGTCTGTCTGTCTGTCTGTCTGAGGGTGCATGTGTGTGTCTGTCTGAGGTGCATGTGTGTATATGTGTCTGTCTGAGGGTCTGTCTGTCTGTCTGAGGTGCATGTGTGTATCTGTCTGAGGTGCATGTTTGTGTCTGTCTGTCTAAAGATGCGAGTGTGTGTGTGTGTGTGTGCGCGCGCGTGCACGCGCGCATTTTCGTGCATGTGTAGGTCAGAGGACGACTTGCACAAGTTGGTTCTCTCCACCATGTGGGCTCTAGGTTGCACACCACTGTGGGCAGGTCTGGAGGCACCTGCACCTAGTAGGCCATCTCTCTCCCAGGTCTCACTTCAGTTGTTCTAGAAGCATGTTTAGGCTCTCAAAGTTGGCCTGAAGGAGCCCCTGTGTGCAGCCCAGTACCGTGATCCATGCACCATGCCTCATGCCCAGATGGATGCCACACTTACCTCCGCTCCCTCGCTCTCCAGGGAGGCACAAGAGCAAAAACAACACGGGTGACACAGGGTTAATGGGTCCCTTTACTTCCTACATGGCCTTCCTGTCTAGAGTGCTCAGAGTAGCGGCCATGGCTTCTGCTAACCCCGCATGTGCCCTGACCTGGCCAAATGAGGCAGTGTGTCCCCAGGAAGGACACTGCTCTGAGCTCCCAGATGGTGGCCCTGGCCTGTGCCTCCCTGGTCTTGGGTGCGAAGGCCTGGCTGCTACTTACTTCCTGGTCTCATAGAAAGCCATGATGTCCTCAAAAGCGTTAACATCCAACTCCTCAGAGCGGTCAAAGGAGAAATCTAGCCCTGCACAGCTGCAAGGGAGAAGCTCAGTGAACCTGGCAGACACAAAGCCCTGACACAGCTCAACTAGGAACAGGCTACTCAGCCCCTCTGGACAAAAAGCTAACTCCTAATTTGATGAAGGGCTGTGCTATGCAGCCCAGGCTGGACTGTGTCATAGTCCTCTTCAGGCTTGTACTGCACAGTTAGGCTTACAGATGTGTACCACCATACCTGCCCTCACAGTTCCCATCCCCATGAGCTCAGACTTCAAATTACTTTCTTGACCTTGAAATTCTTCTGGACAGTTAGTTGTCAAGCATGGCTGACCCTGCCACATCCCAAATGATCCCACTTTTTTGGGTCAGTGCAGGGAAGTGAACCCAGTCTCACTTGTGCTAGGCAAGTGCCACAACACAGAGGTGCACCTCCAACACTTTTATGGTCACCAGAGTCTTGCAATTCTTTTGCCTCAGTCTCCCAATAGCTGCAAGCACAGGTCAGCACCCCCATCCCAGCTCCCATGCACTTTTATACCCTCCTGGATCCAAGGGGAGGCTTAGGTCCAGGCTGACAAACTCTTCCCATTCAGGTGGAAGAACTCAGCAGAAGGTACTGTGGGGTCTAGACTGGGATGAGAGAAGAACCATCCTGCATATCCCAGCCCTGGGGGACAGAATGCAGGCCTCCCTCAGGCTCAGGAGCCCAGAATTCTACAGGGAAGCTGCACCCTCAGACTGGGAGACTCTCTGATCACTGTGTCACTCCGCAGCTACAAAGGTCCTGCCAGCCCCCTGCCCCCCACGCTCCCAGGCCAGGGGACCAAAAAGCATCCTCTGTGCTGACTTGCCCACTCCTCCCCAGATCTGCCTTCTGGGGAGAGAAGGGCACCAAGTAAGCATTTTTCTGTTCTGGGGCTCTGAATCCGTTCAGCTGCTTGAGAACTTACTCAGGGCCACAAGGGCCCTGGTGGATAGTACAGAGGGCTCAACACTCGTGTAAACAATGATACCTCACAGGGCTACCAGCCAACAAACTGAAGTCTTGCTCACCGGTACAGTTTTTCTGCAGGGGTGTTGGCTCCTCTTGGTAGTTCTTCTGTGTGACTTCGAGCGCCAGGGCTACTTATTCCTGCTGGAGACAAGAGTGCACACTGTTTGTCAGGGTCCCCCACAGCACAAAGGAGGGTGACAAAGGGTCCCCCACAGCACTTCTGTGGAGTAAGCATTTTTTTTTTCTTTTGACGAAATGGGAATTGAACCTAAGAACTTGTACATGCTATGCAAGCACTCTACACAAACCATGTCCCAGCGCCCCCTGGGGAATTGTAGGCAGGGCTCCACCCGAGCCACACCCTCAGCTCCTCACTAGGAGTTCTAGGCAGGGTCACTACTGCTGAGTTGCACTAAACCCTCTTTACTCCTGAGGACAAGACTCATTAACTTTCTCAGTCTGGCCCCAAAGTCATGATTTTCTGACTCAAACAGCCAGGCCCAGATTTAGAATGGGCTGTAACTGTCAACCGTGCTGCTTGCTCCCAGGGATGGCACCATGGAGGGCAGAGCTTCAGTGCTTACCTGCTGCCTTCTCAGCTCTCTCTGCACGCAGGCGCCCAGCCTCCCGCAGCACAGCCATGGCCCTAATGGCAGCACGAAGCACAGCCCAGCGGAACACAGCCACTGGGTCCATACCGATGAGCTGGCGCACGTAGGAGCTGTCACTGCCTCTCAGCAGTGCCACAATGTCGGGGCGCATGTAGTCCATGTTCTTCTCCCGAAAGTCCTGGTGATGTGGGAGTGGTTGGTCACCCCTGGGAGCCCAGGGATACCCCACGAGCATTACAGAAAAGGGCTGACAACACCCTGCCATCCTGGCTTGACTGGCATTGAGGTTTGGGGTAAGTCCAAGCAACCCCAGAATGTGCTGTCCCCACTGACTAACAGCACTGACTAACAGCAAAGGGTCCAAGAACTCAGTATGGGTGCAGGGCTGCACCTACCTTGATCTGATACTTCACTCTGCCTGCAAAGTGCTGGATGATGAAGGCGGGTTCCAGGACTGGTGTGCCCTGGAAGTACTTATTGTCCTCATGCTGCTGCTTGAACTTGGCCAGGAGGGTGTGACTTGTGGCATGCGGGAAGCTGTAGACAAGGGAGAACACAGTCAGTCAAGAACCCACACTGAGTGCAGAGTGGGAAGACATCTGAGCCACTCTGAGGGGTTCTGATGCCAGGCAGTGTGGGCAGAGGATGGAAGAGAAGAGGACAGGATGGGTGCCAGCACCCCTTTAGTTATTTCTTTATTGGCATGCTGCATGTACACATGTGTGAAGGTCAGACAGCCTGCAAGAAGAGCTGGTTTTCTCTGTCCACCACGTGAACCCTGGGGACTCAGGATTGCTGGCAGTCATCTTTAACTGATCAAGCTACTTAGCTGGCCCACTTGTCAGCTTCTCATTATGTACTGAACACTCAAGTAGCAAGTGTGAGCCCACAGGATTAACATAGAGCAAGGTCCAGGGGGCACAATTCTTGTGTACCCTACAAGGCTGTTTCTGCCCCCCGCTCTACTGAAGACCAATGCTGGTTTCTATCAATCTCCCAGGCATGGACCTGGCAGCTTCTCAGATTCCATAGAGTGGCCTCTAGCTTTGCATCCATGTGTACCTGGATGTGTGTCCTGGAGCTGAGTGAGGCATGGCCCTAACCTCGAAGATAAACCCAGGCTCTGTTCTGTCTGGGAGGGAGGAGATGATGGAGTAAGAGGCTCCTTGTACCTGGCTATTTTTTCCATTTGGTAGGGAAACAGTTCCCTGGGTTTCAGCACACCAAGCTGGTCCCAGCCTCTCTGTAAACACAGGCAATGCCAAGTGTGTGCCAAATGCCCAGTCCTGGGGCTCTACAGCTTGGGGGGGGGGCGGGTAAGGTCTGTCTGACAGGAAAGACACAACCACTCAGGGCTTGGAAGAAAATCTGGGAGGTGGGATACTCACTGGCTTGGGCACTAAATAAACAAACAAACAAATAAATAAATAAATAAAATTTGCAGTGATAAATATTAACATTGGGGTTTCAGGAAACTCAAATCAGAGCCAGAGACACGGCTCAGCAGGTGAGGGTACTTGTGGCCAAGCCAAACAACATGAGTTCCATCCCTAGGAACCACATGGTTGAAGGAGAGAAAGAACTCAACAAAGTTGTCTTTTGACTTTTGCATGCACAGTACATACTCACCACCCAACAACAACATAACCTGCCACCCAACAACACACTAGCAACCTAATAACAACACACCTGTCACTCAACAACAACATACTTGCTACCCAATAACAACACACCTGCCAGCCAATGACACACTTGCTACCTAATAACAATACACTGCTACCCGATAACAACCAACCTGCCACCCAACAACATTCGACCTGTCACCCAATAACAAGCCACTCCACACCCAACACAACCACACCAACACCTAATAAACAACAATACAAGTTAAAACAAAGCCTGACACAGGCTATCCAGTGAAACTGCTTGTAGCAGGAGGCTGCAGCCCTGGCCCCACCCCTCACTATTTTCCTCAGGGGCTGCAGATAGAGTCCACCTCCTGTGACTCCTGTCACAGTGCTCACCCAGCCCTTTTCTCCCTGCTCCTCTCTACTTCACAGGGTGGGCCTAAGGCACAGGATCTGCAGCAGAGTGCTGGGGATGAAGAGCTGTAGGGGATTATGGGACCTACCCCTTCTCTCAAGAATGCAGCATGTTATATGATGTGGGGCTCTGGGCACACCAGGAAGGAGCTCCAACAGCAGAGCCTCCAGCCTCACCACAGGCACAGCACCTGTCACGGACAGGGAAAGCTCCTTGGGCCTCTTCGGGTGTTTCCAGGGGGAACCTGTCACAGGTGGGACTCTTAAGATTCTCACAGTTTCCTGATTTGGGGGCATGTATTCTCCAGGACCATGAAAGAAAGACTTGTCAGCACAGCCATGGCAACCAATCCGAAGCCACCTGTTTCTGTAGGGACAGCTGGTGACTTTCACCTTCCCAGCAGAGCACACACTGCTCCTGGGACACAGTAGCCCTCCTGTGTTCAGTCAGCACGGGTGAGCACTAGGGAACAGGGTGGCCCAGGGGCTGGGCAAAGGCATGACAGAAGCTGAGCAGCTCCAGGAACCTGACTTGGTCCCCACACTGCCATCAGCTGAACAACCAGGGCAGGGACACTCACTTGCTCTCCTCATCCAGCAGATAGAAGAGGCCTGTGGGCTTCTTGCTGATGAGGTGGATGCAGCCCACATTGTCGGTGTAGTCAATGTTGTGCCATGAGATGCCCTCGCCCTGGTACTCTTCCTGCAGGGTGAGGAAAGTTAAGGAGGGCCCTGCCTTGGATTCAGAAAGGGGGCTCCCTGCACACAGTGGGGCTGAACTGAGAGTCTTGCACAAGCTCAGCAGGGGCTCCACCTCTGGCCACACCCCCATCCCCCTCACTGGGGGATTCTAGGCAGGGCTCCACCCCTGGCCACACTCCCAACCCCCTCACTGAAAGATTCTAGGCAGGGCTCCACCCCTGGCATGCCCCTAACCCTTCACTGGGGGAATTTTAGGCAGGGACTCTATCTATCCTTGAGCCATGGCTACAGATAAATCTACATGACTTACAAGCCTCACACTGACTCCCCCTGCTGGTTACCCTTAGGAACTAGACCCACTGATCCCCTCAGGCTGCATGGGCAACAAAGAGATGGTGTCCTGTAAACTCTGGATAATTCAGAGAGTTATGGGTGGCTCCAGCAATTTTCCCCTCAGTGTTATTCAAGAGAATCAAAAATGCAAGTCCAAGAGGACTTGTACATGTGTGTTTATAAGCCAAAATACTAAAGCCACAGGTGACAGGTGACTGGATAAATTCAAGACAACCTGGCATGAGATGGAGTATTATTCAGCCTTAAACAGGAATGGAATTCTGACACTTGAGCAGGATGAGAATGGAGCCATTCTCCTAAGTCAAACACTCTGTCAGTGGAAATGCAAACACTGTATAATTTCCCTGACCAAGGGCTGGAGTGTCACCAAATTTACAGAGACAGAAAGCAGGAGTGTGGGGGTGGGGGTATAGGCGTGTAACTGGGATAGAGCCTCAGACAACTCAGACATGGCTGAGAATATGCATGTGCCTGCCTCTCTATACCCATGGGTCCTGCCTCCTCAGAGAGGCTGCCACGATGAAAGGACAAGACACAGGGGATATACTCTGGACACGTTCACAGATGCCATGACAGAATGTGTACACCGCTGCCTTGCTGCAGTGGTACCTGAGCATTTGGAAGGATTGAAAGATTCTGGAGGGCTGAGTGTGTCACTGAGTACAGGGACAGAGCACTAGAGACTGGGGAACCTGTGGCCCCGAGCCCCCATGCTGCTGGGACTGAGGGGCACCACTGGGCCTTTAGGGTACTGGGCTGAGGATGGGGAGTAGGTGTCCAGCTCTCACCTGCTCCAGCTTGAAGATGTGCTGGGTGAAGTAATACTGCAGCTGTTCGTTGGCATAGTTGATGCAGAATTGCTCAAAGCTGTTCTGTTCAAAGTCCTCAAAGCCGAAGATGTCTAGGACACCAATAGACAAGCACTGGGGAGACAAAGTATGGTTATAGCCAGGCTTTCCAGGGAAGCTGAGCTTATTGCCTGAGTGGGGAATGTGGTCCTGACGTCAGTGCACACAGCTGCCACCAGCTTGGCACCCATCATAGTTGCAAATGGGACCATTACTACTTATTGATGGAACCAGGTTTCCCCATGTGCAATAAGCATTAGGGTGGAACCAAGGGTCTCGTGCCTGCAAGGCACCACCAAGGGCGAAGCTGGGGCAAAGGCTAGCCAAGCATACTTGTCTTATTCTGCACTTTCTTGCAGACACCAAGTGCAGATGTCTGGGTTCCTATAAAAGGTAAGGGATCCTCTACCAATCCTGGTGTTTGTAGAGACCCCACAGGCCCCTCCATGGCTTGTCCCAAGGATGGGGCCTGTCCCTGGCCAGCTCAGGGCCCATGCACTCACGGAAACAGCCTCTTCCATGTCCTTCTTGTTGAGGAGGGCGTGGTTGATCCTCAGCACGATCCAGTCAAACAGGGCACTATACAGAGACTTGGCCATGGAGTCTCGGGCAGTTATAGCCTGTGGGTAGAGGGCTGTCTCACCTGGGGTGGGCAACCATGCCAGGTACAGGCCATGGTACTGAGATTCAGGGAACCACTCTAATTTTGTCTTAGTTTCATAAACAGAGTCTCTTATATCCCAGGCTGGCCTTGAACTTGCCATGTAGCCAAGGATAATATTAAACAACTGATTGTCTCGACTCTCTCTCCGGGGGTTGGAGATGCAGATGGTGTCACCACGGCTAGCTTTCTGCAGGTGTTATAAGGATCTGAATCTAGGGCCTGCAAATATGCAGGCATTTTATAACTATGCCCTCCCCTGGCCCTCAACCAGAGTTTTCACCCTCCTCGTGTTGAGGTCTGCCTTCTCCTATGCTGCCACTGGGTCACACCTATTACTTAGATTCAGAGTCTGAGGGCTCCAGCACCTAGCATGGGTGTGCAGCATGGCATGCCAGCTGAGATATATATGAGACCAGCCATGGAACAACCGTGGAACTGCCATGGCACAGCCAAGGAAGTACTTCTCAGCATACCTGCTGTGAAGAGTGTCTATTCTATCCTCTTCCTAGTGGACGTGGCCAGCTGCCTTCCACTGCTAGACGTGTGCCTCTGGTTTTGATTTTCCTGGATGTCATGACAATATTACCACACAGAATGCTGCCTCTGCTGGGGATGCTTGCTCACACAGCCTCTCTAGGGGACACCTGAGCCACACATTTCAGAGATGTCAAGTCATGTCAGGGGTGCTTTGGCCCACAAAGGCTCAGACTGTCCATGGTGCCCCATGGAAATGTAAGCTGATTCTCCTGGGTAGGGTCCCCATAGGGAGCATCCCATGCTCTGTCATCAGGTCTTTTCCTGGTACCATCCAAATTAAGTTTGCAAGTCACAAAATTGCTCGTGAGATGTCGAGAGCTAAGAGAACTGTACCAGGAAGAGTACATCAGCAAATTGAGAGGATGGCACAGAGACCTATGGGCTGAGGACCACAGAAAGGCCACCTCAGGCACAGAGGCCAGCCACCTCTTTCCAGAACAAGGCAAGAGGTTGATAATTTCAGCTTTTGGGGCCTGGGGGCTCTATTGCAGCTACTGAGCACTGCAACTGCAGCCAGAAGCAGCACTGAACAGGATGTAAATGGATAAGCATGCCTATGTCAATAAAACTTTATTTACAAAACTAACTGGGAGTCTAGAATTGTCCCAAATCATGCTGGACTTGCATGGCCACTGAACACCTGGAACCACAAAGGGCAGTGCCTCAGTGGTTCTGAGCCATGGTTCTTCATTTATCCATACTTTGAGATAACTGGAGCCATCTGTGGTTGGAAACTTCCAGAAATTAACAATTCAATACTTTAAAAAACTTTTGAGCATGTGTGATGCAGCCTGGATACATCTTGAGATGGCTGTACCTCATCTGGTGGTCCAGTGGATCCTAGTGTTATATGCTACCTGCTGTCAGTCACACAGTCATCAACCAGTGCCCTAACCTGCATTGCCTGTGTTCAAGAAGAGCAAGTCTACCTAATGATGGCCTGGACAGTAGGGCACAGTGGCATGCACCCATCATTCCAGAGGCAGTTAGGGTGCTGCAAATTTAAGGCCCGCCTGGGATATGGAGTATAATTGTCGCTAGCCAATAAGAAAATCAAAAAAGTAAATGCTGGCAGTTGACATGAGCTTGGAAAGACTCCCTTCAAGTGAAAAAGTGAGCCACAGGAAACATATGTATTTTGAGCCTTGAGACCATGTCCATGAGACTGGTAAGTATGCCATTATTATTTGTAATCTGTTCTAAGAGGCATTACTGCTAACCCCATACCGTACCCAACTCATAGATGAAGCTCTCCAGCATGTGTGAGGAGAAAGGGTTTTCCACATGGGGCTCTGCACTTTGTGGCTCAGCAGCAGCTGCACATGAGCTGATCCCATGAGAAGCAAAGCCACAGGAAGCAGGTCTGCCCAGAGCTGAGGTCCCTTGGCTCTGCAGGGCTAAAGCCCCACCCCTGGGCACACACTCACCTCACTCAGGCTGTAAGGCAGGATAAGCTTGTCATTGACTGTCACTGTTTTTCTCTTGGTCAGGACCTCCACCAGGGTCTCCCGCTTCACCTGTTTAGGGCGGGGAAAGAAAGGCAGAGAGGTGAGACACCTGTCAGGCTTCTGCGTCTCAGAGGCCAGCCTACAGAGCTAGAAGGATGGGCTGGGAAGGGCCTCCCTATGCCTGGCGTCTTCTTCTGGCCTCTGCAGGCACTGCATGCATAAGTACATACCTACGTGTACACACATAAAATAAAAAAACAAAATCAAACAACCCCCTGCCCCTGGTATGCTAGTTTACTTTCTTAAGTCTAGTAAGCGGGAGGCAGAGGCAAGTGAGTCTCTGTGAGTTCAAGGCTAGCCTGGTCTACACAGTGAGCTCCAGGCAGCCAGAGCTACATAGTGAGACCCTGTCTCAAAAATAAACAGGTAAATAAAATAAAAACTAAAAAAGTAATATAAAACTTGAAAGTAAAAAAAACCCCTCAAGACCATGTTTGGTAGCACATGCCTTTCATCCCTGCCCTCAGAAGGCTGAGGCCGGCTCTCAGTTCTAAACCAGCCAGAGTTAAACGCTGTCTAAAACAGTAAGACAGGAAGACAAGCTGGAGGCCTGGCTCATCAGGACAAGATTTAAGACTCGTCTAGCCGTCTCCAGTTCCCACAGTTCCATCCCCAGCAGCATTAAAAAAGAAAAAAGAAACAACCTTAGGGTGCTCAAGCTCTGCACTGAGGCTCAGGTTGCCATCTCCACCTCCAGCCACTAGGTGCCAGTAGTGCTTCCAATTTGATGAACAAATCAATGTCTTCCAGGTGAGAACCAGCAGAGACGACTGTACCTATAGTTCTCTACAACTTGACTCCCCACTTCCAGCCATCACCTAGCTGTGTCTGTGTATGTGGGCTTGCTTGTGTGAGTTGGGTACAGTGAGAAGGGCCTTGGATCCCATGTGTGCAAGGGAAGTGGCTGTCACAGGCCACACCCCAGCCCCCATCACATATTTTGTATTTTGAGTGGGGGGAGGGAAGGGGTCTCACTGAGGTGCTCAGGCAGGTCTTGAATTCAGCCTCTGAGTGGCCAGGACGAGAGCCTGTGCCACCACACCTAACCCCAAACTATATGTTTTAAATTTAACTGTTAAAAAAGTAATTTATGTTCAAGGCCAGCCTGGTCTACAGAGCAAGTTCCAGGACAGCTGAGGCTACAAAGAGAAACCCTGTCTCTAAAGCAGAAACAAAACCCCACAGAAGTATGCATGTGGGTGTTTTCTCTAATATCTGTCATGCATCATGTATATGCCTGATGCCTGAGGCCAACAGAAGAGGTTGTCAGTCAGATCTCCTGGGACTGGAGTTACAGACGGTCATGAGCTGGCATGTGGGTGCTGGGATTCAAACCCATGTCCTTTGGAAGAGCAGCCAGTGCTCTTAACTTTTGAGTATCTTCAGCTTCCAATTCGTGTTTTTTGGAGACAGGGTTTCACACAGCCCAGGCTGGCCCTGAACTGCCTATCTCCCTGCCGAGTAATGGGATGACAAGCACATCAGGTTATGAGTGACTGGTGTGTGGCAGGGATCTGTGCACACTAGACAAGCCTCTGCTACACAGACCATGGTTTCACTTGTTTACATTGAAATTTGTGTGTGTATCCCTGGATGAAGGAGACCATGGAGGCTGTGGCCACAGGCTGATGTGAGGTCTGAGTGCTTCCTATCTGTAAGAAGATAAAACCTTAACCACCCAGGGCCTCTCCTACCACAGTTTATGCAGTCAGACACACAGACAGCAGCAAGGAGGGACATCTCAGAGACGACACAGGAAACAGGCTGCAGACAGATGCTCCTCCACTTGTCTTGCCCTACCATGCCAGGGACCAGGAAACAAGGGCAAGGAAGAGCACTGGAGACAGGAGGTACCTTCAGGAGCTCAGACAGGGTGTCCAACACCTCGGGGGGCCCAACCTCCAGACCTTCATCCCGGCCTGTGGCTCTCTTTTTGTAGGTGACATTGCCCAGGTACAAGATGGCTGAGAGGACAGAGAAGATCCTGGGACACAGAGAAAGGTTACTGTGGCCTGTGTCACTTGCTTGTTTCCACAGCAGAGTCTTGTGCAGCCAGGCTGAGGATGCTCTCCACTCCACACCCCGCCCCCATTCCCGAGTGCTGCTGCAGACAGAACCCAGGATTCACACCTGCTACCAACTGTGCTTCAGCACTAGGCCTGCTACTGTTAGAGATGGGTTCAAGCTGTGTAGCCCAGGCTAGCCTCACCTGGTCTTCCCAAGCACTGAGGGTGCAGATACACATCACCACACAAACTCACTTTAACTTTTTTGCTTGTTTGTTTTTCCTAACAGACAGGGTCTTGCTTATGGAGGCCAGGCTACCCTTGAACTTCCAACCATCTTCCTGCCTGTATGGTTGTTGTTTTGCCTTTTAAAAAACTTCTTAAGATAAGGTCTCACTATGCAGCAAAGGCTGACCTCAAACATGCAACCCTCCTGTCTCAGTCTCTCCAGTGTGGGGATGGCAGGTGTGGACCATCACGCCGAGCTGAACTGGTTTGGGTTGCTGCCTCCCAGCTCATAGCTGCAGCCCTCTCCTGTGCTCTGTGTGGAATACCGTCTGCTCTCTACAGGGCTGCAGATCAGATCTCAAGGGGCTCAGCAGCCCACTTACTGCTTCTTGGTAGCAGGTAGGAAGCCCACCATCTCCATGGCCTGCTGGAGCCTTTCAAAGTCATGTTTGAGGTCTTCTCCGTCTTCAATATTCAAGTTATGCTGATAAAAACAAAGGCGTAGGCACTAAGACACTTCCGGCCTAGAGGGCAGTAGGCAGGGCAATCCAGGCTGGACAGAAGGAGGGCCAGGGCTGGGAATGAATGGCAGCCTTTGTGTGTGTGCTTAGGGCTGGGCTGGGGGCCCAGCAGGGCAAGGCTGGCAGCCTCTGACCTCCCTGTGGCAGACTGTTTGGGGACAGAGGTGGCACCATGGCTGCAGCAGTTTACCTGGTTGAGGTAGAAATAGTCTTGAGGCTGCTTCAGCCGGAATTCCTGGCGCTCCTCCTCACTGACACCCAGAAGAAGATAGTAAAACACGTGGTAATTCCTGTGGGTAGCCAGTAAGGGGAGTCAGACCTTGAACTGGTCAAGGCACCTGCTGCTAAAAAGGGGACCTGAGTTCAATCCCTAAAACATACTTGGAAGAGAGGGAACTGACTCTCCAGCTGTCCTGTGACCACACATGTACGTGTACACACACACACACACACACACACACACACACACACACACACACACACACACACACACACACACACACACACACTCTCTCTCTGAAATAAACATAAAGTTCAAACAAAGTCTTGGCTGGTGTGGTGGCACATGCCTTTAACCCCAGCACTCGGGTGGCAAAGGCAGGCAATCTCTGAATTCGAGGCCACCCTGGTCTACAGAGTTCCAGGACAGCCAGGGCTACACAGAGAGACCCTGACTTTATAAATAAATAAAAACTTAAGCACTGTTAGAAAAAAAGAGGGAAGTAGCTCAGGAGCAGGGAACATAAGTCTCAGGCTTGTTAAGCACAGATTTGTTATTCTGAGATTGCCTCACCAAGGCCCTACCTGGCCTGGAACCCGAGATCCTCCTGCCTTAGTGTCAAAGGCTCACAGAATGTGCACCTGTGCCAGCTCAAGCACACTTCAGCTGACTCTGAATAGCCTGTGCATGCATCTCTCAGGCTGGGCAGTAAGAGGCACAAGGCTGGAGGCCACAGCAGCAGTTATATGGAGTGGAGAGAAGAGAGCTTAGACTGCAACCATGGTTTCCCTGAGGGAACCTTGAGCACACACTTACTTTACCTCTCTGGGGACCAAAGTTTGAGCAGGACTGTTCAGCCAAATCCCACACCCTGCAGGCTGGAGAAATGGCTGTTCTTGCAGAGGACCCACAGTAGTTCCCAGCATCCACATGCTGGCTAACAATCCCCTGTAACTTCAGTTTCAGGGGTCCTGGCACCTTCTTTTGGTCTCCCTGAGTTCCAGGCACATAGGCAGTGCACTTACAAGCACATATACAAAACATCCATGTACATAAACAAGCAAAAAATATATCATGCCCCACCGTTCATCCTTCTCCCGGGATACAAGGCGAGATTTTTCAAGCAGGTATTTCTCCACAACAGCTCTGTCATAAAAAGAGAGAGAGAGAGAGAGAGAGAGAGAGAGAGAGAGAGAGAGAAATAAGGTTATATTTTAGTATTGATATTTCTTTGAGTTTTTTTGCTTTGGCTGGAGTTGAGGATGGAACCAAGAACTGTAAATTTCAAGCAAGCATAGTATCACTAAGCCAAGTCCCCAGCCCTTCACTGGGGGATCCTAGGGCTCTACTGCTGAGACACACCCCGAACCCCTCACTGGGGATTCTAGGGCCTTTATCTATATCTAAGCCAAGACTTTCACTTGGATATTGTATAGTTGTTTTTTCTTTCCTTCATTTCACTCAGGTTCTCATATAGCCCAAGCGGGCCTATAACTTGCTGTGTATAGGGGATCCCCTCCCTGTATCTCCAGAGTGTTGGGATGACTTACATGTGGCTACACACACTCTCTACTGAGCTAAGGTCCACTGTACTTTTCTACTGTTTGAGACAGACCTCACTGTGTTGCTCCTCATTCGTCCCTTTTCTGCGTGCTGGGCTAATGTGCACCATACACAGGGTCTCTGTAGTGCTCAGTGGGGAAACCAGGGCCTCATGCTTGCTAGACAGCCTCTCTAACAAGGGAGCCACATCCCTAACCACATCCCTGCTCTGGCCTAGCATGTGGTACCATGGTACTGCCTGCTGCAAATGCCCTGAAGATCACCTGTGCTCTGACTTCAAACTAAGAGTCAGGAGAGAGGGTGGGGCATGGTACATGGGAACCTGACAGAACCTGCAGGCCATCCCGGGGCAGGTGAAGAGAAAGAAGCCTCCTCAACAGCAGAGTGCTGCTGGAGGGGCATCTGCTTGCGCACACACTGACTCAGAACTTCCGTGTGAGCTCAGAGATGACTTTTATGGCTTGACTACTTACTGACAGGCAGACAACAGACAGCTGGCCTTGAACTCAGAGATCCTTCTGCCTCTGCCTCCTGAGTGCTGGGATTAAAGGTGTGTACCACCACTGCGAGACATGCCATGTTTTCTAATGAAGTCTTTTCCTATGTTTTACTGGGTTGTTGGTCCTAATACCTAGCCATATATGCTCATAATATATGAAAGCACAGGCACTCCCTGCACGCACGAGACAAGCACTCTGTGGCTGAGCTGCACTCCACCAGTCACTTTAAGCTACGTCTATTTAGTGTGAGAGTGCAGTGTATGCCACAGCATGCGGTGTGAGGGTGTGTCAAAGGACAATGTTTGGGACTGCTGTGACAAAGACACTTATATCAAAAGCAACCTAGGGAAGAAATCAAGACAAACCCCACAGACAGTCCCACGGGCCAGTCTGGTCCAGGCTATCTGTCAATCAAGGCTTTTCTCTCAGATTGCCTCTTGGCTGTCAGGTGACAACCACAGCTAACTCGAGTCTTCTGTTTGTGCTGCTGCACACTCCAGCTTCTGACTGTCTCTTGGAGGAGTGTGGAGATGACAGATGTGCACCAAACCTGGCTTTTCATGTGGCTTCTTGGATATTGAACTCTGGTTGTCAGGCTTGCATGTCCAGTGCTTTTACCCACTGAAGCATGCCCTTGGCTGTTGCCACTACTGAAGAGAAGGGGCCTCTGACCTCTGAGCTCTGACCCCCACAGGTCCTGGCTGTATCCATACAATCTGGCTTTCTGGAGCTACTGTTTCCTCTCAGTTCAGTTTGGGTTACCTGTGAGGTGTGGGCACAACAGAGACTACAGTACCCTTGGAGCCCAGGCTTGAGTCCTCATCATCTCCAAACACTAGGGACCACAACTATTTTGAATTTTTCAAGTACTTATTTTAATATTTCATTTTTACTTTGAATCCTATGTGTGTGTATCTATATGATGCTTGTGCACTGCTGTGTGGGTGCTGAAAACCAATAATCTCAGGCATGCTGAAGGAGCAACTGGTGCTCTTCACTGCTGAACCAGTGATTGGAGTATCTGCATGTATGTGATAAGATGTTGTGGGGACGGAATCCAGTGTACACACTCAGTTATGTGTATCACATATGGATCCTTTTACACACAGCACACAACCTGAGTCTTGCAGGGTCTCTTGCTCATCCATTTGGTCAGTGTAGTTGGCTGGCTTGCTCCAGGGATCCCTCCTCTCTGCCTCCCAAGTGCTGGGATGACAGATGGCTGCCACGCCTGCCCACCCAGCTTTCATGAGAGCTCTGGGGATTCCAACTCTGGTGCTCACACCACACAGCATTTTAGCCTCTTTGCCATCTCCCAGGGCCACTCAGGCCCTTCATGCAATATTTCTAGTTTTGAGTGGGCACGTCCCTGGAAACAGAGGTATGGCATCTTCCAGCTGTGGTGCTTGCTGACTCTGAGAACCTGAAACATCTTGGATTTAAGTTTTGGATTCTGGATGCTTGGGCTATAGGAATGGCAGTACACATTTCTGAAGTACCTGTGGTATTCTGGGCATTATCTCAGGCATTCTCAGACAACCCTCCCACACACAGAGCAGTTGCTATAGGTCCCAATGACAGACAAGGAACTGAGGACCCTAAAGGACACTCTGGGAAAGAAGGGGCCTGGCCAGCTCCCTCCACACCCAATGGGATTGGCAGGGCTGGACCTCTGAGGGTTTGTGGACCTTTCCATCTGAGTCTGCCTTTTAATTTATTTATTTTCTGTTGTTATGAGATAGGGTCTCACCGTGTGGTTCAGGCTACCCTGGAATTCACTGTGTAGACCAGGCTGGCCCTGAACTCAAGGAAATCCACCCTCTGAAGGACAGTGCCATTAAGCCTACAGGCCTGCAGGAGACTCAAGAGCACAGAGCAGATTCCTAAGGTGCTGCCTGGGCTGGTGATCCCTTTAAACCAGAGAAGGGGCTGGAGAGACAGCTTAGCTCTGCTCCTCCAAAGTACCCAGACTCCATTCCCAGAACCCACACGGCAGCTCACCACCCTCTGTAATTCCAGTTTCTGCAGATTGAACACCCTCTTCTGGCCTTTGTGGGCAACACACACACACACACACACACACACACACACACACACACACACACAGAGTGTACAGACATACAGGCAAAGCACTCTCACAAAATAATTTGGAATGAATAAACTAAATAAGAGAAAGATGATTTTCTTCCTTTTGATTTCACAGGTACAATCATGCTATGGAGCCTAAGGCTGGTCTGGAACTCACAATCCCCTTGCCTCTGCCCCAAGGGCTGGGTCACACAAACACTTCCTTTTCTTCCCTCAGCCACTCAGCTTGGCCCTTGTCCTAAATTATGTTTGTAGGGTCAGACTCTCCTTGCATCCAGGGTTAAGCAGTCACCTTAGCAGAGCACAGGCCAGCTCTGGGGAACCAGGCTAGTACTTGCTGGAAAACGGCTGGCCAGCTCCCTTCCAGAGTCTTTGGTAATTTGTTTTTTTGACTCTAGGCAGGGGCTCCACTCCTAACCACGTCTCTAGCTTTTTGGATTTTGAATTTAAACTTTTAAAAATTTATTTGTTTGTTTTACACACAGCCACAGTTTCCCCTCCTTCCTCTCCTCCCAGCCCCTCCCTCCCCACAATTCGCCCTCTGTTCCCACCCCTAGTCTACCCCTCCTCCACTTCTGTTCAGGAAAGGGCATATCAAGTTGCAGCAAGACTAAGCACCTCCCCATGTATTAAGGCTGGGCAAGGTGACCTAGTATAAGGAGTAGGGTCCCCAAAGCCAGTAAAACAGTCAGAGACAGACAGCCCCTGCTCCCACTGTTAGGAGACCCACAGGAGTACCAAGCTACACAACTGTCACATATATGCAGAGTACCTATGTCAGTCCCATGCAGGCTCCTTGGTTGTAGGTTTAGTCTCTGTGAGCCCCCATGAGCCCAAGTTAGTTGATTCTGTGAGTTTTTTTGTGATGCCCTTGACCCCTTTGGCTCCTACAATCCTTTCTCCCCCTCTTCTGCAGTATTCCCGAACTCTGCCTAATGTTTGGCTGTGGGTCTGCATCTGTTCCCATCAGTTAATGGATGAAGCCTCTATGATAAATTTGGCTATATACCAATCTGGTCACAGGATATGGCTAGTTCAGGCTACATATCTGCCATTGTCAGAAGTTTTGGCTGGAATCATCCTTGTAGATTTCTCGGAGATTCCCTTGTCCCAGGCTTTTACCTGACCCCAAAATGCCCCCCTTTTGGCACTGAATTTAATTCTATGTGTATCAGTGTTTTGCCTGCTTGTGTGTCTGGGTACCACATGGGTGCAGTGCCCATGGAGGCCAGAAGAGGGCATCAGATCTCCTGGGACTGGAATTATAGTCAGTTGTGAGCCCCACTGGGTACTGAGAAATTAACTTGGGTCCTCTGCAAGAGCAGCCAGACCCTAAATTGGGGTGTGGTTTTGTTATTGTTTTCGAGACAGGGTTTCTTTGTGTAGCCCTGGCTGGCCTCAAACTCACAGAGATCTGCCTACCTTGGCCTCCTGAGTGCTGGTATTAAAGGTGTGAGACCACACACAGCCTAATTTTGAGTTTTAAAGACCTGAGACAAACATCTGAACCAATTTGCACACACAGAAAACTGAATCCTCAGGCATGGGGAGCTTGAGCCCAGACTGGAAACACTGAAAAAATATGAGCAGACAAAGCAGGAGAAGCAGCCCTGGGTCACAGCCTGTGTGGCACGAGGCTGTGGCAGCCCTGGGGCCAGGAAGCTAGGCTGGAACATGGTCGCTGGCCAGCATGAAACTCCTTTCTTAAACCCAAGACCAGCACTCGAGCAGGGCAGGGATATGGGGTGTGGGGTGTGGCCGGCAGCAGGGCAGCTTGCTGAGCACTACTGTGCCTCCAAGAGAAAAGCTGATCTAGCCTGAACTTGCTGGGAGCCTGCACTCATTAGGTAAGGGTCAGTTTGGCTTATGTACTAGGCCAGTGTACCTGACAGACCTGTGCATGTGACCTAACCAACTACGTATTCACCCATTTTCATGTTCTGTTTTAGTGGTTTTTAGTTACCCAAGGTTAGAAAATAAGAAACGGAAAATTCCAAAGTAAATGATTTGTAAGTGTCAAGTTGTGTGGCACTTTAACAGTAGGATGCCACCCATGCCACCTTCACTGTCCCTCCAGGGTCCTGACTCCTCCTGTTTATGCTACCCTCCTGTTAGCTACTCTGCAGCTACCTGGTTACTAGATCAACTGTCGCTGTATCGCAGAGTTGGCTTCCAGCAGCCCAGATTTACCCTAATAATGCCCTGAATGCCTACAGCAGTCATTAGACTCTCTAATGGGAGAGATTTATTTAGCCCACTGCCCCATAGGTCTGTCTGTCTGTTTA
This sequence comes from Cricetulus griseus, assembly GCF_003668045.3. NCBI lineage: Eukaryota > Metazoa > Chordata > Mammalia > Rodentia > Cricetidae > Cricetulus > Cricetulus griseus. The sequence continues at coordinate 247,535,785 of NW_023276806.1, read as the reverse complement.
CTCATCCACTGCCCTGTAGGTCTGTCCATCTGTTTACTTACCCATTGGTCCATGAACCTTCTGTCTACCAATAGATCCACCCAGCCCTGAGCTACGTATCCTCCCACCCACCTACTCACTAACCTAACCTGTTACTCTATTCAACCACCTATGTCCTACCCTCACCAAAGCCATTAACTCATACATGAGTCAATCCACCCACCAACATACCTACCCATAAATCTCCCCACCCATCATCTACCTGCCCACTCACCCCGACTCTACCCACCAACCCACTTGAGCGTCTTCAGGCTAGCTGCCCACACATAAACCAAGTCACCTCCATCATACAAAATCTATTAATCCCCCCATAAATCTACAACCTACCCATCCACCCAGCCATATACCAACCCTCCCATAAACCCTTCAATCTACCCACTCACCCAGGAATCCACTCAAGCATCCAAGCTGCCATTTGCCTATACACAAACTATATACATAAATTCAGCTACCCACACATCTATCCCTCCACCCATGAATCTATATGGCCACCTCTGCTTAGCCACTGAATGCCCTTTGGTACTTCCCTGGACCATCATATCACATTGCTGCCCAGCACTGTCTCTTTCTGGGGTATCACACCTGGCTCATACTGGGGTCTGCCCATGATACCCTAACACCTCACAGAGTGGAAACCTTACAAAGGCCACAAGCAGATCCAGAGAAGATCCTCACTGCACAGACCTAAAAGCCCCAATACCACATCTGCAGATAGGGGTGCACTCCAGGGGCAGAGCACTGGCTAAACTCACAGGGTGTTCTGGGTTCCAGCCTTAGCTTGAGAGGCACACAGACAGAGTGACTTACCCCCGCACAATGCCACTCTCCAGGTAGTTGACTTGGATGAACTTCCCAAAGCGGCTGGAGTTGTTATTGTGGGCTGTCTTGGCATTTCCAAAAGCCTGTGGAGTGCAAAGACAACACTTCAGACCCAGGCCTAGAATCTCCATGGCTTCCACCCTGGCCCAAGAAATCCTTGTGTGCACAGCATTCTTGTCTCAAGAGCCAGCACTGAGCTCCTCACACAGGTAAGAGGTAAGGCACAGGGCAGGAGTGATGACTCAGTGGGTAAGGGTGCTTGCTGACAAGTTTGACACCATGATTTCAATCCTTGGTATGCACATGGTGGAAACAGAGAACCAAATCCTGCAAATAGTCCTCTGACCTCCACATGTGCACATGTGTGTGCACATAATAAACATTTTTAATTTAAAAGCCTGTTACTGTTTTGTGTGCTGGGGGTTGGGAGGTAGTATGTTTGTACAGTGCACCTTTTATGTGCCTGGTGCCTATGGAGGCCAGAAGAGGGTGTTAGATCCCCTGAAACTTGACTTACAGATGGCTGAGTCACCATGTGGGTGCTAGGAATTGAACCCAGGTCCTCTTAACTGCTGAGCGAACTCTCCAACCCAACAAAAAAAGTTTGAATCCCATGTCTCAGGTGTGTGGCTGAAGTATGTCCCAATGTGTTGAGTCTGCCTCATGCCAAAGCATACTGGGGTTGCAAGAGTACAAAGCCACACCCAGCTTTTCACATGGGGATTCAAATTCAGGTCCCCACACTTGCACAACAAGCACTTTTACCCTCTGAGCCATCTCTTCAGAGCCTGTTATGTTTTGAGACAGGCTCTCACTCTGTGGCCTAGAGCTAGCAACCATCCTCCTGCCTCATCCTCCCAAGTGGTAGAATGATACAAAAGTGTCTTTGTGACCAGCTTGTAACCCTTCTTCTTTAAAAATCATGCAATCTTAGCCAGGTATGGTGGTGCACACCTTTAATCTCAGCACTTGGGAGGCAGAGGTAGATGGATCTCTGAGTTTGAGGCCAGCCTGGTCTACAGAGTGAGAGTTACAGGACAGCTAGGGCTATGCAGAAAAACCAAACAATCAACCAATAAATAAACAAATAAATGAAGCCATAGATAGCATTCCATTTACAGTGATAGAGGACTAAGACAACGGGCAACAGGTGGCCTCTGCATTAGCCCAAAAGGAAATTCCACAAAAAAAAACTTGTGATGGAGGAGAGTGAGGTGTTGTTGTGTGATGAGGAGAGTGAGGTGTTGTGTGATGAGGAGAGTGAGGTGTTGTTGTGTGATGAGGAGAGTGAGGTGTTGTGTGATGAGGAGAGTGAGGTGTTGTTGTGTGATGAGGAGAGTGAGGTGTTGTGTGATGAGAGTGAGGTGTTGTGTGATGAGGAGAGTGAGGTGTTGTGTGATGAGAGTGAGGTGTTGTTATGTGATGGAGGAGGGCCAGGTGTTGTGATATGATGATGGACGGCCATGTGTTCTTCTAGAGCTGTGGCACTTTGACGAAACAGCTTAGCTGGTGCATGGCTACTGTAGGCCCATGAACAGTCAATCTCCTCAGGTCAACAGGAAGAGTAAACCACCAGGAATTACTGAGCATGTGGTAGAACCTGAGTCAGGTGCCAGGCCTAGGTTTCCATACCTTTAATCTCAGCCCTCAGGAGCAAGATATGGGAGATTTTCACAAGTTCACCACCAGCCTGCTCTACACAGAGAGGTCCAGTCCAGCTAAGGCTACACAGTGAGTCTGTCTCAAAACTTCAGTCCTGGGCCAAGCAGGAGAGCAGTGAGAACCCATGCTGGGAAGGGGCCTTCAGGGGCTGGGTAGCAGCAGCTGGTGGCTTTGAGGCCGCCACAAGGGCCCACATAGGTTGCAACTCATAGGACTCAACCTCACAAGTCACAATGTCTGGAACCTCTAGACAGAGCAGACATAGCCTGGACACCTGTATGCTCTGTGATCTACCACATTCTGAACAGCTAAGTGAGGGTCAGTTTAGAGTGGGCTGTGTGGAACCAGCTTGTTATTTCTGCTGCAGGGACAGGGCTCAGGGATGCTCCTCAGCCTTTCCCTGTGGACACTAGGAGTGGAGTTCCACCCACCCACCCATCTCTCCATGTATGAATGCTTGCATTACTGGGCATAGAACCCAGGGACTCATGCATGGAAGACAAGCACCCAGGCTCCCTTGGGGCTGTCAATGCACATAGCATGTTGTGTTATATGGGGCTGTTTGTTGTGTCACCATTTCTGCCCTGAGGGAGCAGGAGGCCTAGCTAAAGTCATGAGGGGCCCTTCCCAAAACTTAGAACAACTGTTGGGAGAGACTCTTGGATGAAGCTGCCTACAAGGTGTTGTGCAGGGAGGTGCAGGGTTGCACTTGTTGCCAATGGTGGATTTTTAGTGACAGAGCTGTCCGAGCCATGCTTGCTCCTGTAAGGAACCCCAATAAAGTCCTGGCTTACCCAGCTGGACTTGGGTAGACTCATTTCTTTGGTCTGTTGTCCATGACCTGTATGTGGTGAGATTTTTGTTCACACCTCTCCAAAAAGTCACATAACAGCATGCATCTCTGTCGCTGGCATGCATACACTAAGATGCTACTAACACCGGGCCCAAAAAATGCCACTAGGAGTCATCAAACTACCCCATTACAGAGAGCAAGCATCCAGACAGTCCAGGGTCCCTGCAGATGCCACCATCCCTAACAATACAGGAGGCTAGCACACAGCATTATTCTGACCTGGAGCCTAGGATCTGCAGCCCCCAGGCCTGGACAACAGTTATCCTGGGAGACCACTTAGCATCTATGGAAGAAGGGAGGCTATGACTACAGAGGAGGCACATGCTGTGTTTACGAGACAAGTTTCTCTGTGTAGTCCTGTCTGTCCTGGAACTTGTTGGCCACCTTTGAGATTTTTTTTCCCATTGAGATTACATGGCAATTAATTAAACAATTAGTAACTTACTGTGTGCCTGTGTCCTGGAACTAACCATTTAGAAACAGCAAGGTGTAGGGCTGGATAGAGAAAAACTGCCTTGATGGCAGTCCTGGGGAAAAGACAAATTTCTGGGTCTGCTCTCTATTTCCCCAGAGTTCAGCCTACAAGCTGTGGTTTTCTTCAGTTGGGCCCCAGGGACTTTAGGTGCTACCATGTGAGCTCATGCGGGGTGTGGGGCATGAGACACATGAGCTTTAGCCTGGAGACTGGGCCTTGCACACAGACGAGGACCAGTCTCTTCCTCCCACTTTGTGAAGACACTCCTAGTCAACCTCTGCCTCTGAAAACAGAGGTAGGAGGATTGCTATGAATTCTAGGCAAAGCTGAGGTACAAAGAGATCCTTGTTTAAAAAAAAAAAAAAAAAAAAAAAACAGACATAAGCCCACATGAAAGGATGCATGGAATGGTTCATCTTGTCCCCTGTGGGGGTGGGGTGTCTGCAGTTGGGATAGCCAACTTCTCAGAGAAGTTGCCATGGCATCCCGGCCTAGGGCTGCTTGCTACAGATGAGTTCCCAAAATTGCTTCCACACCCCTAAGAGGTGCAGGGCTCACTTTTAAAGCACAACAGACAACTTTCCATTCTAAACATGACAGTCAGGCCCAGAGTCGCGCGCGCGTGTGTGAACGACCACAGACAGACAAAACAGCAGTGCTGCGTGGGGGTGGGGGTGGGAGGTGGAGGGGGGGGTGGGAGGGGTGGGGGGGTGTGCTTTCTGGTTCTGTGATTACCAATGACCCCTACAGGCCAGGGTTTTGTCTGTGCCTGGTGACCTCACGTGTCTGGTATGTGTCTGAGTACACAGCGAGTTTTCAAAGCCTGGCTAAAAATATCAACGCTATGATACATGGAGAAGGAAACACCAGCTACGGGCATGTCGTGTGACTCAAAGCACAAAGCTGGCCCAGGGGCTAAAGGGGATGGCACTGGATTATGGGTAGCCTGGAGGGAAGAGCCAACCCAGGGGTGGACAAGCCCTGCTAATGCTACTGAAACCAGAGGCCCAGGCCAAGGTGCCAGGGAAAGAAAGGTCTCAGAAAGAAACGTGGTTTTCCTCCTTTCTAACATAAAAGACACACTGCTAATATTATACCCTGATTACATCTACTGATCCCACTTCGGGTCCAGGTCACTGGAAGGGCAGACATGGTGTGAGCACACAGAGGATGCTGGGGAAGGCACTAAAGGAGCAGAGCCCACAAGGGTGGCAGACACAGGATAGTCCCCCAGAAGCTAGCAGGACCCCATGGCAGAAAGAAACAAGAGAGAACTGCCTCAAAACAAGGTGAACAGTGAAAATTTACTCTCCAAAGTTGTCTTCTGACCTCTCTATATCCGCTGTAACACACACGCACGCACGCACGCACGCACGCACGCACGCACGCACGCACGCACGCACGCACGCAGACTTACTCAACAGTACCCGCTTTATTAAGAGTCAAAGTGTCACAATGTAGCCAAGACTAGCTTGAAATTTGTGATTCAATGCCTCAGCTGGGATTAGTTATAAGGCACCAGTCTCAGATTTAAACACAAAAATTGTTTAGATTTATTTATTTTATGTGTTTGCTTGTTTGCCTGAATGTTTGTCTGTACACCACATGTGTGCCTGGCACCCATGGAGGATACAATGGAGTTACAGATCTTGTGAGCCACCAAGTGGGCTCTGGGAATCAATGTAATCCTCTCTCCGATTGCCCAGCCATCTCTCCAGTTCATCCTTGCCCCTTATTTTTTGGGTCTCACTATGCAGTCCAAGCTGGCTGCCTCTGCCTCCCAAACGTTGGGATTAAAGGTGTGCGCCACTACTGCCCAGCTTCAGACCCAGATTTTTAAAAGCACATTTTCTAGTAAGTTTAAGGCCAGCCTGGGCCACATGAAACCCTGTCTCAAAAGAAAACCCCAATGCACACACTCGGCACCCATGCCTAGTCCCACCCCAACACCCTGTCTTTCATGCTGTGTCCCCCAGTGCTTGACACCGTCCAGCTCCTCCTCTTAAGTCTTGACTGGTGGCCTGCCCACTAGGCACAGGTGGCAGCTGCTCTGCCAGACACCAGCAGCTGAGTAGTGCATTTCCATGGTGGGTGGTACTACCTGTCCGTCATCTTCTAACACTTGGATGGCTGAGGCAGGACAACTGTGAGTTCAGGCTAGCCTGGGCTATGTAGCCAAGATCCTGTTTCTCCAGCCAAAACTAACAAAAAGGGAATGCAGCCTAGGCTGAAAGCACCTGCAGGCAGGGTGACTTCCTATTTTGAACTTCAGAACCTTGAAGCCTGTAAGAAGTGCTCATAGGAGGCCTTCTGCTTAGAAGATGCAAGCAAGCCCGGTGGCTCCCTCTAAGGAGAAGGGGCCATGCTGGGGGTTGGGGGATGAAGGATGCAGTACACCGGAAAAACCTTGTTGTCTCCTGACTGACTAGCAGCTATGTTTTCTGCTTAGAAAGTTCTGGTGTCTCCTCTAGTTGTCTTTTGTAGTCGTGAGTGAATTTCTGGCTACAGGCTCACAGTTCCTAGGCATTCTGTACTGCTGTGTGTGTGCCTGTGTGTGATTTGTACAACTAGTGGGAAGTTAGTCTTTGTTTTTTGTCCTTTGTCTTTGAGACAGGGTCTCATGTAGTCCTCGAGTCCTGAGTAGGCATGGATGACCATGAATCCTCCTGTCTCAACATCCCAAGTACTAAAATGACAGGTGAGGGCCACTCAGAATTACATGGTGCTGGGAGCAGAACCCAGGACTCTTCAGCCCAGGCAACGCTCTGTAGCCTGTGCCCCTGCCCCTTTTGGCTTTTTCCGATGGGTCTTTCTACGTAGCCCAACCTGATGCTGAATTCCCGGGTTCAGAAGATGCCCCTGCCTCAGCCTGAGTGTCGAGGTCACAGGGGAGAGCTGTCAGTCCTGGCTCCCCTGAGTGTCAGGGTCACAGGGGAGCACTGTCAGACCTGGCTCCGCCTTGCTTTTAACAGCTGCTGTGAAGGGCAGAGGTCAGGTCACTGCAGTCACAGGGAGAACACAGCCACTAAGGACAGCCAAGGCCAGGACCAACTGCAGATGCAGGGACAGGAAGTGGAGCGTCACCCCAACCTCTCAGCACCTCGCTCAGTGAAGGAGGAAGTGGAGGCTCTCCAAAGCCTGCCTCACACCCCACTTCCACTCAGAGGCCCCCTTTCTTGTCTCTTCCGGCCTTGGGGCTCAGTAAGGCTCTGGAAAGCTGCTAGCCCCATGATCACATGACCACTAGAACCATCGGGGATGTGGTTAGGGTGGGTGACTGTGGGGCACAAAGCTCCCCACCCTCAGTGCCCCGACCATGGGAGGCAGCCATATATGAAGTGGAAAATGCAACAAGAACTCTGGAGGCCAGGATGGACCAGAATATAATAACAGCAGAATCTCAAGTATGGCTGGGGAGATGGCTCAGTGGGTGAAGTGTGTGCCACCCAAGTGTGAGGGGCTGAGTCTGAATCCCCAGAACTAACTAAAACTGGACCGTTAGCTGAACTTACATAGCGGGACCGTCTGGAGGTGGAGGAAGGAGAACCTTGGGCAGCAGAAAACAGAGACTCTGTCTCCAACAAGGTGGAGGTTGAAGACCACACCTGAAGTTGTTCTGACCCACCCTTCCCCCCCCCCTCTCTCTCTCTCACACACACACACACACACACACACACACACACACACACACACACAGTCAGAAGTGGTACAAACTAATATTGTTATAGGATTTCACCATGTAGCCCAAACAGGTCTTGAATTCGCTATGTAGCTCAGGCTAGCCCACAACCCCTTCCTTTGCCTCACCGAGCAGCAGGACGGCAGGTTCTACACTAACCTGTTGAGCCACTGAACAAATCCTGAGACTCTATCCATGTCACAAAGGGACACTTATGGTTCTCTTCAGCCAAGTGGTTCCTGAGATTACAGAGAGGGGGAGCAGATGTAACACATTTCCTGAGGCAGTCTTCCTTTCAGGGGCCACAGCTTCCCTGGCTGTGTCTGTCCTCAAGGAATCAGAACTCTGACTCAGGTGTTTTCTCTGGACATTTGATTTTCTTTTTTTAGTGACTGCATACAGAGGACAGGCTCAGTGGTCATTCCTCAGGTTTGTTTTCTTGGGACAGGTTTTCTCATTGTTCTGGAGCTATAAAGTCTTTAGGCTGGAGAGGAGACCCAGGGACTGGCTGGGACCCAGATCCTGATGAGGGTACTGGGGATGGACCCAGGCCCTCACCCCTGTTGCCAGCTACTTTACCAAATGGGCTACATACCAGTCCCATAATCACAATGTGCTTGCCCACTGTCTCCATGGTGTCCTTACAGCTGGTGCCTCTCCAGTTCCCAACCCAGGGCCATATAATTGGCTCTCTCTCTGTGTGACAAAAAGCCCTACAGCAACTTTTTATGTGGGTGCTTGAGATGGGAACCCAGGTCTTCAGGCACTTCATCTGCTGAGCCATCTCCTGCCACCACTTGCCATACCAATACTTTAGCCACATCAGTGGCCTCCTGTTACCTTGGAGAGCCCATGGTCTCTGGTTAGCTCTGGGGGCTCAGGGCTCATCTGACATGTGAAGAAGGCACTGGGTCCACAACTGCATAAACTTGCAGTAGGACACTCCCATCATCTTGGCACTTGGAAGATAAGAGTCAGGAGTTCAAGACCATCCTCATTTACACAGTGTATTAGAGCCCAGCCTTGGCTACAATAGACCATCACTCAAAAACAAGCAAAATTACAAAACAAAGAAAACCTGGAATTACTAAAAATAACCCCCGCAAGGGTATAGTCATTGAAAGTCTAAATACTGTAGACCAGTCTTGCCCTTAAACTCCTGGGCTCAAGGGCTCAAACGATCCAACCTCAGCTTCCTCAGGCGCTGTGACAACAGGTGCAAGCCACTATGAGCAGCTCTGTGTATGAGTTAGAGGGTTTATCACACATCATCACGTATAGAGTCAGTTGTGGTGGCAACAACCTGTGATCCTAGCACTTGAGAGGCTGAGGCAGGGGGATCATGGATTTACAGCTACATTTGTTTAATGTGACACCATTAAACAGAAGAGAAGCACGGCACTTGTCCTGATGAATTTTATGTCAATGAGACACAGACTAGTCAGCTGGGAAGAGGAACCCTGGACTACGAGCATGCCTACATCACACTGGCCTACAGCAAGCCTGTAGGGTGTTGTCTTGATGGATGATTGAAGTGGGGGAACCCAGATCACTGTGGGAAAAGCCTATCCTGGGCTGGTGGACCTGTGTTCTGTAAGTAGGCTGAGGAGCTATGAGGAGCAAGCCAGTAAGCAGCACCCTCCATGGCTTCTGCATCAGCTCCGGCCTCCAGGCTCCTGTCCTGACTTCTTTCGATGATGGACTGTGATGTAGAAGTGCAAGTGAAATGGACACTTTCCTCCCCAAGTTGCTTTGGTCATGGAGTTTCATCACATCAGCAAAACCACGAAGACAGCATTGCACACCTTTAGTCCCAGCACCTGGGAGGCAGAGGCAGGCATATCTGAGTCTAAGGCCAGTCTGGTCTACAGAGCAAGTTCTAAGTCAACCAAGGCTACACAGTGAGACCCTGTCTCAAAAGCAACAAATATTTTCTAAGTATTATTTTTCTGTCTTTTGAAAAGTTGTGCTGTTGTGACCCATCTGACATATAGAGATATAGGATATGTGATTGTAATTTAAGTTCTTAATTTACTTCTCTGGGGAGGGGACACATTGCACTCACAGGTCAGAAGACAAGCTGTAGGAATCAGTTCTTTTCTTTTTCAAGACAGGATTTTTTTCAGTGTAACAGCCCTAGCTGTCCTGGAACTCACTCAGTAGACAACGCTGGCAAGAGGGAACTTTTATTTTATTTTATTTTTGGTTTTTCGAGACAGGGTTTTTCTGTGTAGCCTTGGAGCTACTCCAGGCTGGCCTGGAACTCACAGAGATCCGCCTGCCTCTGTCTGGGATTAAAGGCATGCACCACCACTGCCCAACTCAGTTCTTTCTTTCTATTATGTGTATCCCAGGAATTAAATTTAGGTCCTCAAACTTGGCAGCAATCACCTTTACTCACTGAATCATCTTGCTGGGCCCAAAGTATTTCAAATTGCTGAGGGTAGAAGCCAGGCCTCAAGCCTCCATGGTGTTTTCATTTATTAATGAAGGGATAACAGGCAGGCACCACCCTCCTGAATGGCATCTCGTATCTCAGAGCACTGCCAAATACTGGCCATCCAACACAGTGCTCCAGTCCTGTCACTTGCCACCCAGGTCCTTGCTCCCCTGCTGCAGGAACAGAGGAGATCCTTGCTCTCAACTGCTACTGCACCCCAGAAACAGGGGAAACTGAGGGCAGCAGAGAGAGGCAGTTCAACCAAGTCAACTTCAAGGCATGTGGGTGCAGGATCCCTGGGAACCTGCCTGGGAAGCTCCTGAGGCAATATAACATAGGTGCAGGTTGTGTCACAAGGGCCAGAACTGGGCAGCTTTAAGAGGCTTCAGCAACAGGTAGCTGAGAAATAGAGGGCAGGGCCAAAGGTCCCTGAAAAGAGCACTGCCACTCAAAGGGGTAGTGGAGAGGGATGCTGTGTGTGAGGGCCTTACCCCCTGGGATTTCCTGTGAACACAAGGCAGCTAACAGCCTCCTGCTTTCTTTAGAGACAAGCTCTCACTACATAGCCTGCTACTCAGACTAGAGTAGCAGACACATAGCTCTCACTATGGAACGCCAACCTGCTACATGGATCTCCCTTCCCTGCAAACGCTGAGCAGACAAACCAAGTGCTTGCTGTCATCACTATAGTAGCCCTTGGAACCCCAGAACTAATGCAGCACCCCATAACTGACATGTGTTGTCTCTAGCAGACAACTTGTTCCCCACCCTCCACTTCTCCACTCCACAAATTTGAGTAGCGTCTCTCTCTCTCTCTCTCTCTCTCTCTCTCTCTCTTCTCTCTCTCTCTCTCTCTCTCCCTCCCTTCCTCCTTCCCTCCTTCCTTCCTTTCCTCCCTCTCCCCTCTCTCTCCCTCCCTCCCTCCCTCTCTCTCTCTCTGTCTGTCTGTCTGTCTCAATTTTTTGAGACAGGGTATCTCTACGTTAACAGCTCTAGATGTCCTGGAACTCACTCTGTAGACCATACTGGTCTTGAACTCACAGAGATCCACCTGCCTCTGCCTATGGCGTGCTGGGATTAAAGGTGTGCAGCACTATGGCAGTTTGATTCCTAGTGTTTTTAAATGATCTCACATGGCCCAGGTTGGCTTCAAACCTGGCCATATTCCTAAGCTGACCTTGACCTCATGATCCTCCTGCATCAGCTTCCCAAGTAGTTGCTGGACTGCATATCTGTGTGCTGCATCCTACTTCTCTTTTCCTGGTCATATAGATCCCAGGGGACCTGGGGGCAGGGGGCAGTGCTGCTCTAGTGACTCCTGAAGTTGATGGGGGAGTCAATACGGGTCTAGAGCCTCCGGGAGTTCTGGAGGGGGGGAGTGGGGAGGGGTCAGTGTAGGTCTTTCTGTGATCTGTCCATACTGGTTGTGTAGTAGGTGACCTACACCTCTGGTCTGCAAATCCACATGTCACTCACCCCCAGGACAGCACACTCTAGTCCCCCACAGTACTCACAAAGGCCCTGAGACACTTACTACTTAACTGTTTTGGGGATGGTACCAAACTTGCCTAAACTCTCAGGCACTGGGATGACAGGAGTGTCCTACTGTACCCTGCTCAAGGAGACCTTTTTTGGGTCTTTTAAACTATACCCCATAATTTCACTCTATTCTTAAATGCGGTGTTCCCAAAAATGTAACTTCCCCCAGGTCTGAAATAGCTTTGAAGTGAGCAAAGGTCCTTCCTTCATTGGCTGTGCTGGGAGGTTGCAGGGCACAGGGCAGACCCAGAGTGCACAGCTGTCCCCTGGCAAGGCTGCTCACAGCCACTCTGACGGCTCCCAAGTACTTACAGGAATGGTCCCAGGACATGTACCTCTTGTCCACTCGACACCCTTCCCTCACTGCCAGAAGCAGATGCACTGGCCCTCACAAGTCCCCACTGTTCCCCAGCTCCCAATGTCCCTGAGATGGAATGGTGCAGGCAGCCTGCTAGTTTGCACCAGAGCCAGGAACTCAATGGCCCAGTGACCATCTCTTCCCCAGCTGTGGCCAAGCAGGAGTCACTACCTCATGCTGCTGTCCCTGCTGTCCCAGCTGTGACTTACACTTCTCAGAGCTCCCAAGGGCACATCAGACACCACAAACACAGACCATGCCCCAGGTGCCCACAGGCTCATGTCACTGTTCCGTTCATGTTAAGGCAGTTCCGGGAGGAAGTGCAGAGGTGTAGAGAGGGTGAATGGATTCCTGGGTCCTGTTCAGTCTTTGAGCCCCCATGTCCTTAGCAGGCAAGAGTGAGTGTTTCCAAGAGGCTGCTGGAAGCCCTATACAGAGCGGGGAGTGTGGTGACAGTAGAGTCTTAAGGAAGTGGGGCATGGTAGTCAGCCCTACCTGAGCCTAGGCACCCAAAACCCACATAAGGCAGCACTGGGGGCTCAGCTTGCTTTCTTCACTCAAACAGGTCTAGGACCCAAACCTAAGGGATGCTGCTGCCAAGAGTGGTGTGTCTTCCCACCTCAATGGCACAGTCAAGACAGATAGTTCCCACCTGATCCAGACAATCCCTCACCAACACCATCTTCACAGTTGATTCTAGACTTTGTCAAGTTGATAATTAAAGGCAAGCATCCCAGACTCCTGGTGGACACTCACAAGCATGGGTGGTGCCAAACCTAACATTCAGCAGAGATCTTCCTGCATACTCACTAAGCCATCAATGGTGAAACCTGAAACTGCTTATTTCTGGATTTTTCAAACCGCAGTTAACCATGAAAAACTGTAGCCCAGAAATCAAAACCCTTTAGAAGGGGATGAATATCCACTGTCTGTAAGAAAACCTGCACTGGGCTGCGGATGTGACTCAGTTGGTATAGTGTTTGTAGCTTAGTTGGTAGGGTGCTTACAGGTCAGTGGCCACAGTGCTTACATAGCAATTACACAGCCTTTCATTCCCAAAGTCACATGAACCAGGCCTATGGTACACACCTGTTATCCTGGCTCTCAGGGGACAGATGCAGGAGAATCAGGAGTATCCTCAACTATACTGCAAGTATGAAGCCAGCCTGGGCTACATGAGACTCTGTGAAATGACAGTAAAGCAGATGGAAGGGGGGTGGGGAGAGCTGCAGAAAGCCTACTGATCCTGAACCCCCGTTTTCTGAGGAATTCTTGCTACTGATTTTCTAGCCCTGTGTCCAAGTCAGCCTGGAGAACCAATTCCAAGTCCTATGCCCAGGTCCCCTCCTCAGAAACAGAGACCATTCTGGTGGCAGGTGAATGGTGATGGACCTGCAGGGCTCAGTCACCTCCACACACAGGCACAGCTGTGTGGCCTGATGCACCACAAAACACAGCACCCGATAAGCACTCAGGCTGGATACTCCCTAACACCTAGACAACCCAACCAGTAGCTCTAAGCCCAATGGCTCCCAGAGGAGCCTGACTGACATTTGGACACACTGGTAGGCAGGGGCCTGGACCCCAAACATGGACAACAGGGAGAAGACTGGGTTTGAACAGGAGATATGACTTTTGTGGGGCTATGTGCACCATGATACATGTAGGACCTGCTTGTCTGGTCCCCCTGACACTCTGTAACCCAGGGGTCCCCCAGAATGCTTCTCTCCATATGGTCCACACAGACCCTAGTTCTGCTTTCTGCCCTGGGTCCATATGTATCTATCTGGCTGTCCCTCCATCCATCCCTCAAAAGCCTCAGATCCTAGGGTTTAAGTCACATGGTTCCTTCCTGCGTCCATATAAGACAACCCCCCAAACACACACTATGGTCTCCCTCCTCTATAGGCTGGTGACCCTGACACCCACATGAAACCTGTGGGGTCCAAACAGGTACAAGGTGGGGTGGCAAGGGTCTCCTGAGAAAGCACGCCTGCCACCACAGTGGGTATGCAGTGACCCTGATATGCTCGATGATCCTGTCACCTCCGAACAATGCAGCTCCCCTCCTCAGTCCCACACACATCAGGCCTCCCCAGCAACACCGTGATCTTCCTTCCTCTCAGCCGCCTACACCATCCCATCCTTATTTAAACTCTGAAACGTTTTCATTTCTTTGGTGATCATATATGTTTGTGTACCTACATGCATACGCATGCGAAGGTCAGAGGACAACTCTGGGGAGTCGGTTCTCCCCTTCCACCATGAGGGACCTGAACTCAGGTCCTGAAGCTTGGAAGCAAGCTCCTCTATTCATTGAGCCATCTCGCTAGCCTGGGACAAAATACCTTAAGGTGAGTCATGGTCCTTGAGTTGTTGTGCCTTGGATAAGCTATCAGTTGACTAAAGTTCTCCAAACAGTTCCTGCAGCCATCTGAGACCCTGTCTCACTGCACTAAGATTAGTCCCTCCCCAGTCACTGGCCACACCCCTAGGTCATGCCTAGCTCTGACTCCTCTGCTCAGGAAGCCCAAGCCAATAGTCCTGCCTGCTTCTTGCCACCCACAGCTCCCCAAGGCAAGCTGCCCTTGACTGCTGCCCTCTTGGCAGGCTGTGGACATGTGTTCTGAGGCGCATTTGTCCCTCTCCTGCTCCTGCTCCAGGATCCTTGGGTGCTTAAGCCCTCAAACCATGCTCAGCAGGCTGCTAGAGGGAATGCTGCTCCATGTGGGCAAACAGTGACCACATCCCTTAATCCTACAGCACCGATCTGTGGGGGACCCTGAAGGGCAGAGATTCTTCTAGCTCAGGAGTCTAATTGTAGCCAGCATGCTAAGGAATGAAATGCTGTGGGAGAATTCCCACACAAAATGTGGACATAGCTGGCAAGCAGAGGAAAAAAGTGGGGTCTGATTATAGGGTGGAGTATTACTCAGCCACGAAAAAGGAACAAACTCTCACATACCAACACACACTGTAACACAGATGTATCCTGGAAAGTGACAGAAGCCAAACCAATGTCACCTGATACCTGATGAAATTCACATCAATCAGCCACAGCAGGCAAAGACACAAGAGGAGTGGGCAGTGACAACTGACATGGAGGTGGGGGGGTTGCATGTTCGGGGACTCTTAGAGGCAATGGCTGTGCAACCCTGTGAATGTACCAGATGGTATTGTGACAGTTGACTCTGTCAACACGATACACCCAGGAAGAGACTGGCCTATGAACTGTCTGTGGAGCATTTTCTTGATTGCTAACTGATAGAGGAGGGCCCAGTCCACTGTGGGTGGTACATCCCTGAGCAAGTAGACCTGGGTTGTCGAAGAAAGGCAGCTGAGAGCTGGGTGTGGTGGTGCATGCCTAGAATCCCAGCACTCTAGAGGTTGAGGCCAGCCAAGTCTCCAGGGTGAGTTTCAGGACAGCCACTGTGAGGAGTTACAGGAGGCAGCAGACTCTGTAAATAGAGCAGGTGAGCTCATGGCTGGAGGCTGAGGCTGCTGGCTCAGTGCCTGTGTCACGCTGCATCATGAGCACATGTAACAGCAAGCAATCACACTAAGACTGACCAAAGAAGAGACTAAGGCTCTTAGACTCCTCAATGCACAGACCCAGTGATGTCACTAACTCCCAACAGCTCCGAACATGGCCGCCTGGAGACAAATCTCCAAAATAGGGTATTTCAGAGATTCCCCTCAGACCAACATGTGCTGAACTGCACTCTTGATTGACAGACAGAGACAGGGTCCCATAATGTAGTCCAGGCTGGCCTCAAACTCCTTCTGCCTCGGCCTCCAAATGCTAGGTGACAGACATTTGCTGCCATACCTAACTGAGCCACCCTTTTCATCAGTCAGTATCAAGTCTCTTAACCCTACCACAGCTGAGTCAGCCTGGCTAAATATCTTATATCAGTGAAGCCATGTCCCTGTGGTTGGACAGAGCCAAGACACCACATGCCAGGAAAGCCATGACCTGCAGGCAAAGGTCCAGTAACCATGGTGCTATGGCCCTGGTGACCAGAAGGGTGGGGGATGGAATCTGGTCTGCAGAGTCTCTAAGGACACAAAGCCTGGCGTTGAGCAAGAGGCAGCAGCTTCAGAACCCTTCCCTGTTCTGGAGCGCAGGTGCCTATGGTAGATACAGCTGTGTTCTGTCTCCCTCCCTCCCTCTCTTGGTAGAGCAGGGCCGGTGGCTCAGTGAAGCCAGGGCCCCTGGGAAAACAGCCCATGAATGTGGGTCCATGTTTCACTTCTGCTTTCAGCCCATGCTGGCTCACACATGCCAGTCTGTGGCCTGCTTCCCTGGAGTGAGCCTGCCCAATATCCTGGGCATGCTTTAGGGTGAACCTCATGACCAACGTTCTAGGCTACTCCACTGAAACTAACAGTCCACCATGCTCACAAAGCCCCCAGGTGGCTTACTATCCCTGTAAACTAAGACAGCCCACAGCCCACACAATCATCTCCTTTCTGAAGGTGGGCAGTAGAAGGGCATGTTCCTTGCCTACTGGAGGATGCCCCAGCTCCTGTATCTCCACATTTTTTGAAATGGCAACTGTCACGGGGCATGCAGGGATACTGACTGACAGGTCCCTGCCCTCCACAGGAGTCTTCCTGTTTTCAGGCCAGCACCACACTGTGAGGCTTCATCCAGGCCTAAGGGGTGGGGGGCAGGCAAGAGGGCCCAGGGACATTCTAACCTCAAAGCAACCCAACTTCTCCTTTTGGGGAGCTGAAAAAAAAGTCCCTGACTCTTCAGGCTGCATGGGTATTTGGCCTGTGCAGCCTGGGACCTTGAGAGGACAGGAATGAGTGGGGCTGGAGAGTCGCATGAGCTGGGCTGACCTGTGACCCAAGATGTACCAAGGCCTGACCCCTGGAAGCTGTGACCCCTGACAGGAGCCTCAAAGATGCAGCTAACACAAGATTCTTTTTTTGTTAGTCAGTGCCTTTCATACAGTACTCAAAAGCTGAGGCAGGGGAATGAACAAGTTGGGACCAGCTTTGGCAACACAGAAAGAAAGGAAGGAGGGGAGGCAGGAAGGGAGCCAGGTGTGGTGTGGTACATGCCTGTCATCCCAGCACTTGGGAGGTGGAGACAGGAGGATGGGAGTTCATGATCATCCCTTGGCTACATAGTAAGTTTAAGGCCAGCCTTGAGCTACATGAGTGCCTTTCTCAAAACAAACACAATACAAACAAAGAAAAAACTCTTGCTTACATGTCCATACCTTACCCAACATACATAATTTAAAATGAAAACTAGAAGAAGAAATAAAAGAAATAAATAGAAATTAGGCTGGGTGTGGAGGATGCACACCTTTAATCCCAGTACCTTGGACACAGAGGCAGGTGTAGTGTCTTAACTCTGTGAGTTCAAGACTAGCCTGGTCTACATAGAGATTTCCAGGACAGTCAGGGCCACAATGAGACGCTGTCTCAAAACAATAAGCAAATAAATAAGCTAAATTAAAATTTAAAAAAAAAAGAAAACTTTCTGGCCAAGTTCTCTGCCTCCCAGGATGACTACAGGCAATGTTCAGTGAGAAGGGGACACTGACAGGTCTCAGACATTCAGGTGTCATGCCTGCAGGAGTGCTCCCAACATGTGGTGGATGGACACTGCAATACCATCCGACGCCACTCTGCAGAGAACGACCTGGCACCAGACATGG
This sequence comes from Cricetulus griseus, assembly GCF_003668045.3. Lineage (NCBI taxonomy): Eukaryota > Metazoa > Chordata > Mammalia > Rodentia > Cricetidae > Cricetulus > Cricetulus griseus. Next base: position 247,518,243 of record NW_023276806.1, on the reverse strand, counting down.
GCAATGGTCATGTTGAGGTCAGCTCTGAGCTCTGAGCAAAGGAGTCCCAAGCTGATGGGCATCCCAGGAAGCATGCTGACTGCCCACCATGGAGCTGGCTCTGGCTGGCCTTGAACCCATCGAGGCTACCACCCTCCCCAGACTGTGACTGCCAAAGAGAGCTAGCTGGTCAGGCTGTCTGTGGCTGAGGCCCCAAGATAGACGCTAGCAGGACTGGTAGGTGACTCACACCAGTGACTAAGTGCCTGACAGTGACAACAGTCAGTGCCATGCCAGCATCCCTAAGCAATGGATGAGGAGGTTGGCAGTGGCTTCACCAGAACAAGAGAAACAACAGGTCCTAAGACAACTATGGAGCTAGTCATTGGCCCAGGGAACAAAGTCACTGAGTGTCAATGGGCAGTGGCGGTGCAAGCCTTTAATCCTAGCACTCAACTCAGGGAGGCAGAGGCAGGCGGATCTCTGTGAGTTCAAGGCCAGCCTGGTCTACACAGCAAGTTTCAAAGCTACAGAGAAACCCTGTCTCCACAAAAAAAAAAAAAAAAAAAAAAAATGTCACTGAGTTTCACCAGTGGTTAGTCTATGAGACCACTGTGGACAGACCTGGAAGTGTGACCTCATTTGGAAATAGGGTTGCAGGAATCTGCATTTTGTGGCTGTAACAAAACACCCTAGACTGGGAACCTCACGAGGACGAGGTTTCACTTAGCTATATGACTACCCTGCCCCCCTTGTCTCCTTGAACTTTCGCCTTTTCAGTTCGAGGAAGGGCTCTGCAAGTTCCGCTTGAGGTTTCCAAGTGGTCAACACCACCATGGCTCTGATGCCATCAGCAAAGCAAACAAGGGCCACCTTAACACACTTGCCAAGATACCACGACCACTCCTGAGCCTAACTAGTGCCTATCATGAGGGCAGCACCCACAGCACAGCACCACTGCATAAGGTTCATGTCATGAATGCTGCACAAGGACAAGGATGCCCACTGTGTCACACAGAACAAGATCCATGTAAAACCCACAAATGGCTTCTCTGGGATTTTCCTATTTCTTACTTTCAGATCATGGCTGAGGCCGAGGCAGAGGGAGGGTTCTGTATTTGAGGAATGGATGGTTGATCTGCACAGATGGACTGATACAAGTTAGAGAAGCCAGAATCAAAGGAAAGCCTAAATTCTCTTCTCTCTTCAATCAGGGTCTCATGAAGCCCAGGCTGGCCTCAAACTCTTTAAGCAGTCAAAAATGATCCTAAATTCCTGATCTTCCTGGCTCCACCTCCCAAGTGCTGGGACAAGAGCGCTTGGCTTAGAAAACCTATTCTGTTACTCAGTGGTTTTTTGGATTTTTTTTTTCTTTTTAAATTTATGCAACACAGAATGCCGAACCTTGCTATGGGTTGTGGAGGAGAAAGCAGAAACACACCACCCATGCTGGCGCACAGCTGAGCCCTGTGACCTCAACCGATGGCCTGCAATGATCTTGAGAGGAAGAGGAACCCAGATGAACAAAAACAGCAGGCTAGAAGCAAGTGCAATGAATCTGCATAGCAAATATCAGTCCTCCATGCAGAGGATGGGCAGGAGGTCATAGGTCAATGGGGGCCGCCATTCCAACTCCCTCCTCCAGGGACTCTAAGGACAAAGAAGCCTGCCACATCAGGGTCTTGTCCCATCCTGGTTTAGCACGCAGAGTGGGTTGGGGGTAGACTTAATTCAAGACATCCCAGGCCATACCCTCCTGTAGCCTTTTAGCCAGCTCCACATGAGAATCCAGACAGTCCCACTTGGGGACAATGACAGGGAAATCTGCAGGATGAATACAGACCAAACGTGACCCCCCCACACACACACACATTTCTGGTTTTTTTTTTTTGTCTTGCTTTTTAAGATTTCCTATGTATTTTATTTGTTCTGTGTAGTTGCTTGCATGAGTTTATATGCACTATGTATACAGGAGCTCTTGGAGACCAGATCTCCTGGACTTGGAGTTACAGATGGCTGTGAGCCACCATGTAGGTGCTAGGAATTAAACTCAGGTCTCCTGCAAGAGCACTAAATACCATAACTGCTGAGCCCACTCTCCAACCCCACTTGATCTTTTAATGTTTATGCACAGCTGGGGTGTCTGGATGTCATACCCCTGGAACACTGTTGACCTTCATTGAGACACAAGTCTTTTCCTGGCCTGGAGCTAACCCCTTATTTAAGCCTGCTGGCCAGCAAGCCCCAGCCTCCCATCTCTACCCCCCAGTGCTGGGATTACAACTGTGCACAGCCATGTCCAACATTTCCCAGGGCTCCGGGGGTCAAACCTAAGTCCTTGTGCAAGTGAGAAAAGCAGCCTACTGACAGCCCGCCCCAGCCCCACACAGACTAACCAACAGTCAGCCTGCACAAAGAAAGCCTGTACACATGGAGGGTCAGCTGTCAGGGTTGTTACTTAGTGAGGAAAAAAAGCCAGCTCCCAAGCCACAAAAGGCAGAAGAACCTCAGACACAAATGGATTAGCAAGGCCATACCGCAAAGGGGCATAGTGAGTCCAGCCCTGTGACTAGCAAGAAAAGAAGTCCATTGGGGGTGGGGGCTGCCAGATGGGAGTTGTCAAGTGGGATGGGGTTAGAAAGAAGAGCAGGTTCCTACGGTGGTAGAACACTATACCATACTAAGGTGGTAGCCAAGGATGCCACAACTAAGGTGTGTCCCAGTACATCAAGACCCAGCCCTGAGGTATGCTGCAGGCTAAGGTACAAACAGTAGATCAGCACTGGCTTCAGTTGCAATAACACACCACAATACCCATGAACCAAAAGGCAGGCTGTGAGAGGAGACTCCTGAGAGGTTTGTTACCTGCTCCACATTCCCTGCTGACACCACTTTGAAAAAAGATAATCAGCCAGGTGGTGATGGCAGCAGCAGTGCATGCCTCTAATCCCAGCACTCTGGAGGGAGAGGCAGGCGGATCTCTGTGAGTTTGATGCCAGCCTGGTCTACAGAGTGAGTGCCAGGACAGCCAGGGCTACACAGAGAAACCCTATCTCAAAAAAGAAGAATAAAAGAAAAAGAAAGAAAAAAGTCTATTGTGCTGACTATGGTAGAGCACACTTTAATCCCAGCACTTGAGAGGCAGAAGCAGGGGGATCTCTGTGAGTTTGAGGCCAGTCTGGTCTATACAGTGAATTCTATGACAGCCAATGCTACACAATAATACACAATAAGACCCTGTCTCAAAAAAAAAAAAAAAAAAAAAAAAAAAAAAAAAAAAAAAAAAAAAAAGTTCACTGGTGGCCAATGGGTGAGGCACTTCATATCAAGCCTGATGATCTCAGTTTGATCCCTGGGATTCACATGGAGGGAGAACTAACCCCCCAAAGGTTGTCCTCTGACCTCCACATGAGTACTGTGCACTCACACACCCACATACAAAATTAACTGACTTTAAAAAGTCAACTGAGAAGAAGAGACGGAAAAATGGCTGGAGAGATGACTCTCCAGGGTTAAGAGCACTGGCCACGCTTACAGAGGCCTCAGGTCTGATTCCCAGCACCACATGGCAGCTCACAACTGGCCATACCTCAGTTCCAGGGGATCTAATGCCTCTTCTGGTTTCCAAAGGCACCAGATATGGACACACATGCAAGCAACACCCCCCCAACACACACATACACACACACACAAAGACACACAAATACAAAGGGAGACAGACACACACATAGAAAAAGAAAGGGAAGAGCAGGGCCTGGGACCCCAAGTATAGATGCAGACCCCACGCTCATGACCTAGCCACACAACTGTACTATGGTCTAAGAGATGTGAACATCTCATCCTAAAAGGCCCACAGTTGGGCTCACTGACTCATCCCTCTGTCACCCATGCCCAGAAAGCTTGCCCACAGTGACACATCAATGGCTCCCATAGCATTTGGTGAGTGGAGACCCTGGGTAGCAGATATAAGGTGTAGGACCTGGGGCAGTTTCCCCAGAGTACCCTGTGGCATCATCTTGTGATGCTCCTGAAATGCCTTCTGATGTTCAATAGGAGCTCAATCTGTTTGCCCTGGACTGACTTTAAAAAGTCAACTGAGAAGAAGAGACGGAAAGATGGCTGGAGAGATGACTCTCCAGGGTTAAGAGCACTGGCCACGTTTACAGAGGCCTCCGGTCTGATTCCCAGCACCACACGGCAGCTCACAACTGGCCATACCTCAGTTCCACACAACTGTACTATGGTCTGAGAGATGTAAACATCTCATCCTAAAAGGCCCACAGTTGGGCTCACTGACTCATCCCTCTGTCACCCATGCCCAGAAGGGTGATGATGTTTATCGGGAGGGCAGATGAACACCAAGGACATGTGAACCCTGCCATGCTCTCCTGTTTTGGATGCTCTCAAACTTGCAGTCAGGCCTAGCTGAGCCTGAGGACACAGCCTCCCTCAGCAAGCAGATCACTAACAGTTTTCTGTAAGTGCCTCTGGGCAAAATGCACAGCCCATGGCTCCTCCCACACCTGGGCCTCTAACTTCACCCCAGCCATGCCAGAGCCTAGAGGGAGCTGACACCCCAGATACACACAGACAGAATGATTCCAAGGAGCCAATTCTAGACCTGCTACCCTGTGTCACCCAATCCTGCAGTCCAAAGGCAGAACATGTGTGCAGTTTCTCTGTGTGTGCTGCCAGGTGTGGAAATCTGGGTCCCATGCAATATCACATCAGTACACTCTGGGATGGAAGCCCAGTCTCACACATGCTCAGTGAGTGTTGGAAGACACTGAGCATCACACAGAGTGGAGGCAACATACCAAAGCCCCCTATCCTGGGCCCTTAACCTCCAGTTGACCCCTCCACCCCCACTCCCAGCCTGCTTACCTCCAGCACAGGCCCTGCGCCCAGGATGGTCCTCTCGACACCACTGGCATAGCCCTTCTGGCTGAGTGCTGTGAGGCAGTGGATGAGAAAGTTGGTACTCTGCGTCTTGCCAGAGCCACTCTCGCCGGAGATGACGATGCACTGGTTCACACGCTTGCGCAGCATGGCGTAGTAGGCCACATCTGCCAAGGCGAACACGTGTGGCTCCAGCTTGCCCAGCTGCTGGTTCTCATACATCTTGACATACTTGGGGTTATAGATAGGCAGAAACTTGAAGGGGTTGATGGCCACCAGGATGCTGCCCGCATATGTGTAGATCTTGTGCTGCATGAAGCGCAGCTTCAGGTTCTGCAGCAGGTTGGCTTCAGTCAGCTCTGGCAGGTTACACAGGTCGTCAAAGTCGGCCTGTGGCCGTGGCAACAGCCCGCGCTCCACCAAGCCTTGCGCAGCCGTGGGCTGTGCTAGCAGCTGCATATGCAGGTACTGAATGCTGCCATCCGCATTGCGCTCCTGCAGCACGAAGTAGTAGCCATCCTCCTGTGGGTGCTCGTCCTGTGCACGCCGTGGCCACAACAGCACACGGTGCACGGGAGAGTCGCTGGCGTCCAGCACCCATTCCTCCCCGCCTGACTCCTTCACCTCCACCAGCACGTAGCGCTTTGAGCCATCCAGGTGCAGGCTGGCTACCACGTCTCGGATGACATCGGTTGTGGTACTGTCCTTGGTGGCGGTCACACGGCACGAGGCCTGGCTGCCAGTGGTGGACAGCTGCGGGTAGATGTGCAGGTGGTAGGTGGCCTGCTGCCGACGGCCCGAGCCGCCAGCCTCCTGCGCACTCATCCTGCCAGGCTGCCGGCCTCAGCATGCCTCATGGGCGGGTATGCAACCCCTGCAGCTGGAAGGAAGACTGAGATTAGCCTGGTGATCACCCTGGCATAGCTAACGCCATATCCACAGCAGAACCCACCAAAAAAAGCAGCTCAGACCAGAAACAGCTAGTCTTGAGTCAGAGCCCAAGAGCCCTCTTTTTACCTTTTTTACCTTCTTTCTTTACTGCAAATATGATGGAACCCAAAGCCTGTTGTGGCAGGGACAAACACCCCTGGGCCATGATACAGCATGGGGAGGGAGTGGGTGTGTGTGATTCTAGGCAGAGGCTCCACCCCTGAGCCACGCCCCAGCCCCTCACTGGGGGATTCTAGGCAGGGCTCCACCCTTGAGCTAAGTCCTAACCCTGAGAAAAAAGTATATTTAATAAAATGCATTTACTTCTGAAGGCTGCAAGAACAAAGAATAAGTTGATGCTGGTAATAGCCTGTCTGGCGCGGCGGGGGGGGGGGGGGGGAGCGGCTCTGCAGGGTGAAGAGGAGTTTGAGTTTGTTCATGAGACTGGCCAGTAGAAAGAGGGTATGACAGTCCTCGTTGTCTTTTTATAAATAAAGTTTTATTCTTTTTTTCTTTTTTTTTTTTTTTTTTGGTTTTTCCAAACATGGTTTGTCTGTGACTTTGGAGGCTGTCCTGGAACAAGCTCTTGTAGACCAGGCTGGTCTCGAACTCACAGAGATCCACCTGCCTCTGCCTCCTGAGTGCTGGGATTAAAGGCGTGCGCCACCACCGCCCAGCATAGTTTTATTCTAAGGCAGAAAAACTGTATGTGGACACTTTTGCTACAATATCAAAACAGAATGGTCATAAGAGAGACCAAGAGCTGACAAGGCTGTGATATTTACCTGGCAGTCACTTCCAGGCATTTGCTGGCCTCTGACTTTGCAGAAGTGTGACTCGGCACCACAAACCTACAGGGCTTCAACATCCAGTATTTCAAAACAACAGGAAACAAACACTCAAACACTCAGCCCCATATCCAGATCCACAAAGACCTGAAGAAAACTTCACACATGTGAATCCCACATAGACACTTCTTGTCATTACTCCCTGAGTCCACACACACACAACCACGACACTGCCTTTGGTATTTAGGACATTTAGAAATAGAGGCTAGTTCAGCAGCTAAGAACACTGGCTCCTCTTCCAGAGGACCCAGTTCAGTTCCCAGCAGTACATGGTGGTTCACAACCATCTGCAACCCCAGTTCTAGGGGATCCAGCGCCCTCTTGTGGCCTGCTTGGGCACTAAGCATGTATGTGGTACACAGACATATCTCTGACCTCTAATTGTGCACCATGGCACATCACACACACACACACACACACACACACACACACACACACACACACACACACACACACACACACACGGTGTGTGGGAGGCACATGACATATTGTGATACTGGCTAACTCCAGGGCACACACTTTTGTTGTTACTCTGTTTTTGGCTTGTCTTTTCAGACAAACGCCCTGAGTGCCCTGGAACCTGCTTTGCAGACTAGGCTGGCTCAATTCACAGGACTGCCTCTGCCTCCTGTGTGGCAATATATTATTTATGATTTATTAAAGCTTGCCTGAGAATTCAGAAAGCAAAGCCAGCCTCAAGCTATAGGCATCAGGCAGTGGTGATAGACATGTTTAATCCCAGGACTGAGGATTGAAGAGGTAAATGGATCTCTGAGTCCAAGACCACCCTGGGATACCAGTGAGTGAATCAGAGCTCACACCTTTAATTCCAGGACTTGAGAGGTATAAAAGGTGGAGGTCTTAGTCTGAGATTAGTCTCTAGCCAGGTTGAGGAGAGCACAGCAGTCTGAGTGAATCTAAGGAGCAGTTAAGTCAAGAATAATCTGAGGATCACCCTTTTGGTCTGAGCATAGGTAGAGGTAAGAGCCAGTGGCCAGCTGCTTTGCTTTCTGATCTTCAGCTTGAAGCTTGAATCCCAATATCTGTCTCTGGGTCTTTTATTTATTGTACTACAGTGAGACATGTCTGCTCCTGGCAGCACCAATTACTTCAAGAAGATGATGGGCATTGAAGAAACTCCTTATGGAGTTTGCTTTCAATGTGGCAAGACTAGCCATTTGGGCAAGAAACTGTTCTTGCCTGGACTGCCTAATTGTATGCTATGTAAACTGAACATGCAGGACCCACAGGAAAGTGACTGCTGAACTTGCCAAAACAAGATGGGATGGTCCTTCAAGATTCCTGCTTCATGAAAAAGTCTGCCAGACATTCTGCAGGACACAGGAGAAAGTGACTGACGATTTTTGCCAAAATAGGCAGGACAGTCCTTCAAAGTTCCTGCTTCACTGAAAAATATGCCAGATACTCTAGGCTTATAGGCTGAAGATGGATGCCCCAATGTTATGGAAGATCTTTGGGTGACTGTCCAGGCAGCAAGATGTCTGTCATTTCTAGAGTTTTGGAAGCTGCTTGCAACTGACTTCCTGTTTACTTAGGGTATATTATATAAAGACCCTCTGGGGGTCTTTGGTGGAGCTGAAGAAGATAATTATAGTTTTCCTTAGTTATTATAAAAGATAAATTCAATATAAAACTTTAGATTCACAAAGATAGGATAGATGATAGAGTATTTTCTTTAATTTTGGCAAATACAAATAGACTAAATATTGTAACTGTAATTCTTGCTTGATAACTGATTTTACTATGTTAAAGTTCACATCACACCTTCCTTTTTAATTAGACAGAAAAGGGGAGATGATGTGGGATGTCCTTCTGTATACTGCGAATATTTGTTGCTTTTATTAGTTGATAAATAAAGCTGTTTTGACCTATGACAGGGCAGAATATAGCTAGGCAGGAAATCCAAACAGAGATAGAGAGAGAAAGACGGTAGAGTTAGAGAGGCGCCATATAGCAGGGGAAGATATGAGGTAACAAGCCATGGGCTCTGTGGTAAAATATAGAATAACAGAAATGGGTGAATTTAATTGTGAGAGCTAGTAATATGCCTGAGCCACTGGCTAAACAATTGTAATCAATGCTAAGCTGCAGACTGTTTTTTCATAAGTGGCACTGGGGATGATGGGTGGGAAAGAAAGCAGTCCAGGAGGACCGGACAAGACAAAGGAAAGTATCCAACTACACTCCTGTGTGCTGGGGTCACAGTGTTGCACCCTTCCCTGCTGTGTGTATGCACCTATGCCATGTGCTCATGTAGGACCACCTACAGAAATCAGTTCTTCCCTTATATGATTTACTGTTTGTGTGCACATACCATGTGCACACGTGGATAAGAGGACCACCTGCAAGAATCAGTTCTTACCCTCTACCATATGGGTCCTGGGGACTGAATTCAAATCATCAGGTTTAGCAGCAAGCATCTTTACCTGCTGAGCCATTTCACTGGCCCCTGGAAGTCTGTTTAAATATTAACCATTACTCCAGCAGATCCCAGGCATTCCCATCCCCATAAATCTCTCTGGAGAAACAAGTGGAGGCAGGTTAATATCACAGCATTATGTTCCTAAGAACCCTGAACTAGAGACCACCACAGCATCCACAGCCAGGGCAGGAACAACTGCAGCACAGCACAGCCACAAAAAGGAGGCACCCTCTACCACTTACTAAAACAGAACCACTGAGCTGTAAAATCACTACCCCAAGAGTACACACAGACCTGGCAATTATGCCCTTGGTTCTAGAACCAAAAGCACTGAACAAAGAAACTCCAATCCCGGTACACAATATATATAATGTGTGGCTCACATTAAAAGGCAGAAACACACCAAATGCTGACCAATGAATGAAGGGTAAGTAAAATGTGGAATACCACTTAGCCATGAAAAGGAAGGCTGCCCTGGGACAGAACACAGTATGGGTGAAGCCAGGAAACATAACAGGGCATTACTCAGTTGGCAGAGTGACAACCTAGCATGTGGTCCTGGGTTCCGTCCCCTAAAGTGTAACCTGTCATCCCAACACCAGGGCAATGGAGGCAGGAGGATCAAGGATATCCTTGGCTATGTAGGAAGTTTGAGGCCAGCCTAGTCAGCATGACAAAAACAAAGAAATTAACAACGACACTGATAACCAGTGTGTGACCCCACTGACAAGAACAAGCCAATCACAAAGGCAGGAAGCAGAGCACAGGTTGCCAAGGGCTAGAGTCTGGTTTTCCAGAGCAATGGACAGATTCTGGAGTGGACAGCTGTGAGAACTGCACGACACTGAACCTACTACGAAGGAACTGTCCACTCTTCAGTGGTGAATTTTACATGACTTCCCTTGAATAAAATGAAAGCACACAGGCTGTATACTCCACATACAGAACATTCTCTAAAACACAGCTGGTCTGAGAAGAAGCTGGCTGCCTCAGGGTACGGTGATAAAGAGGGTCAGGAGACCCCTGTGTCTCTGACCTTGGTCACAGCAGCAGTTTCATGCCACAACCATACAAATGCCACACATGGCTTTCTGTGAAGTAATTGCACCTTTATAGACTGTTGGAGAATTAGGTGATGTGAGTTTGAGGATGACCTGGGCTCACCACCAAGCCTGACAACCTGAATGAGTCCCCAGGACCCACCCCTGCTTGAAGCAGAGAACCTACTGCCACAGGACTCTATAAGACACCAACACACACAACAAATAAAATGGAAAACAAAACAAAAACCCACAGAAGAATAAAAATCCAGGCTTGCTAATGTGTATGTGTTTTCCCAGCTTGAGATACAGCTCAAGACCCTGCTTCATTCAACTAGGACAGGGTGGGAGTCTGTGAGTGCAGCAGGGGCTCTGGAGTGAGGCCTGCAGCCATGCTCACCTGTCAGTTCAACCCACTCTAGGAGTCAATCGTAGAGTGTTCCAGGTGGTGCCACCGGAGGGCAAGAGCAGTCTGTGTGAGGAAAACAGGGACTCAAACTGAAATTCTGCAACTTAATCAAGTCATACACACCCACATGCCAACAGTCATTCAGTGTGTGTGGACTTTCAGTCAAAGGTGGCCTGCGGATACAGGGGGTCCTGCACATGACATCACCTTGTGACGGTGCAAGTGGATCAGTCTGCTGTGTGACATTTGAAAAATGATAAGAAAGGCTAGTAATATGCATTTGAAAAAAATCTGTCAAATGACACCTGACTGCACACTGCTTGTGGCCCCACAAGCACCAGTAAGGGTGTCTGCATGTCCACAAACTCATGTGGGCAAAATGCACAAACACATGCACATGAGTACACACATGAACACACATGTCCCACGCACCCAAGCCCCTCCACACCTTTATGTATACATGTATCCACTCATAAGCCCATGTCCAATACCACAGAAACATGCCCACATCCAGGCTCAGAGAGACCACCCCTCCTAGGGTATGTGTTCTGGGAGGTGACCCCTGAGTACATGCCAACTGCTAGTCCAGGAGCTTTGACTGTCTGCCACCAGGCTGCCTGGACACAGGTGACCAGAGTACCCACCCACTACCCCCTAACAGAGCCCATCTCCCATGGGAGAAGCCAGCAGGGCCTGCTGATGGGTACTGGAGCAATTGCTATCGCTATTTTGTCCTGCCAAAAGCCCCTGGCTGAGCCCCTCTGACCATGCTGCAAATGGGCTGGGCCGTCTGTGCCCAGCTCTGGCCCTTGCTTCAGAAACTGCCCTCTCAGAGGCAAGGATTGGGCTCATGGGGACAGTTAACAGGGCCAGCTCAGCAAGCCCCATTCCAAACTGAAAGGAAGCTGATAAGGCTTCTTGCCCGAGATGCCTGCTGCCCTGCCAGGCTGTGGGCAGAAGAGACAGAAGCCTGCTAAAGTAAGGTAAGGAGACTGCTCCTTTGACAACACCGCTTTCCTTGTCAGACTGCCTGCTTCCTGGGAAATCCCTCCTATGGGATTTGCATAGGGTGCCCTTGGCTACTAGCCACCCTCCCTGATGCAAGGAAGAGGAAGTCTGCTTGAAGGAACACTGGACCCACCTTCAGACCAGAGCCCAGCTGCCCATAGGTGCAAGAGGGAGATCAAACCAGTGAAATCAGGCTCAAAAAAATAAATAAAACCTACACAAATGGACTGATACAGAGACACAAAGACACACTGAGAGATAAATCCAGTCAGGCAGTGGTGGCACATGCCTTTAATCCCAGCACTCAGGAGGCAAAGGTAGGAAGACCTCTATGAGTTCAAGGCCAGTCTGGTCTACAGAGCAAGTTCCAGAACAGCCAGAGCTATTGCATAGAGAAACTCTGGCAAAACCAAACCAAAGAGAGAGAGAGAGAGGGAGGGAGGGAGGGAGGGAGGGAGGGAGGGAGGGAGGGAGGGAGGGAGGGAGGGAGGGAAGGAGGGAGACACAGGCCTTCACTGGGGATCCTAGGCAGTGGCTCCACCCGAGCCACGCCCCTAGGCCCTCAGGGGCATTCTAGGCAGGGGCTTTACTGCTGAGTCACAGTTTTGATGATTATACCTTCCTGACATCTTTCTCAGGGGACTTGGCTTTCTGTGGCTTCCGGCACACCTTCCTCATGCACTGTTCAGAGTCTGGGACCTGGAAGTTCATAAGGCTGTGGCCCAGCATCCTATCTTAAGTGGATGTGAAACCCATACTCTGAGAATCCCCGGTTGTGTCTGGAAAGGATACATACATGGGACCATGAGCCAGTACCTGTAGTCTCTGTGGAAGACAGCTAGGTCACTCTGCAGGATTGGACAGTGTTAGACACAGAAGTCCTGAGAAACTATATTCTGTGATGCATGCTGGCCTTGAACTCAAAGGAGATGCTACTGCCTCTGATCTACAAGTGTGAGCACTGTGCCTAGTGTTCTCTCTCTGCTGTGTAGCCCAGGCTGGCCTGGAATTCCAATGTTAGCCTCAGCCTCTGGAGTGCTGGGATCATAGACAGGAGCCACCATGCCAGCTTCTCAGTTCCTAAATACTGAAAAGCTAATTGCTTGACCTACTGTCAATACCAACCACCCCATGCCCACCCACCCCAGCCCCCCCCACACGTAAGCAGGAAAAAGCAAAACAAAACAAAAAGCAAAACAAAACAAAACACTCTCCAACACACAAAAAACAAGCTGCCAGAAGCAATCCCACAAAAATTCGTACAAAATCAATTCCCTTAGGGCTGGGGAGATGGCTCAGTGAGCAAAGTGCCTGTCATGAACACAGCAAGTCCTGATTCCCAGAACCCACATAAAGTCAAGCATGGATCCAAGTGGGGGTGGCATGCACCTTTAATCCCAGTACTGAGAGGCAAAGGCAGGTGGATCTCTGAGGCAAAGGCAGGTTCAAGGCCAACCTGGTTTGCAGAGCGAGTTCCAGGACAGCCAGGACTACACAGAGAAACCTTGTATGGAAAAAACAAAACAAAAAGTACCAAGCATGGTACTGTGTGCACAATCCAGAGCTGGAAGTAGAGACAAGAGGATCCCAGGCTCCCTGGCCAGCCTGTCTAGCCAATGGTGTAGCTTCCGGTTCCATGAAAGACCCTGCCTCAAAAACTAAGGTAAAGCACAATTAAGGAAGACATCTGACCTTATCATCTGGTATGTATATGCATGTATACCATCATGTATGTGAGTGCACACAAATACACACACACACACACACACACACACACACACACACACACACACACACACACACACCAATCCTTTTATCATCAAATCAAATCCACTTGGGAGGGAAATTATCAGAAGCAAAATGACTGTGGACAGAAAACTGGGTAGCAGAATTCAGACCTTCCACCCAACAGAATATTACTCAGTCACAAAAAGGAATAAGGTTGCTGGGTGGTGGTGGTGATGGACGGATGCCTTTAATCCCAGCACTTGGGAGGCAAAGGCAGGTGATCTCTGTGAGTTCAAGGCCATCCTAGTCTGTAGAGCAAGTATCAGGACAGCCAGAGCTACTATACAGAGAAGCCTTGTCTCAAAAATACAAAAAAAAAAAAACAAAAAACAAACAAACAAAAAGGAATAAGGTTCAGGGCCATGCAATAGTGTGGACAAACTCAAAAACACAATGCAGCAGTCAAACTTCCCAGCACTAGGGAGGCTGAGGCAGGAGGATTGCCACCAGTTTGAGGCTAGTCTGGAGTACACAGTGAGACTGCCCCTCACTCCACCCCCCCAAAAAAATTAACCACTATTCCAAGGGCAGGCAGCCAAACTAGAAAGGGCATGTGGCACATGAGTCACCAAAGAGAAACTTCCAGACAGGCCACTCCATAGAGAATAGCACATAGTAACATTAGCGCCTGCCCTGTCCTGGGCTGAAGAGGGAGTAAAGGATCCCCTCAGTGGATGTGGAAAGATCTTTGAAGGAGATGGCATGCGTGCATGCACATGTTTGCAGCAGTCAGTCTGGTCAGGAGCACATGACCCTCCTGCCTCGTCTTCCCAGTGTGCCAAGCACAGGAGCAGCCACACTAGCCTGAGCATTCCTCCTAAAACCTGAAAGACAGTTGGGGAGAGGGCTTGGCCACTAGGACATTTACTATCCACCCAGCAGTGAAGACTCAAGTTTGAATCCCCAAACCCATGTCAAAAAACCAGGTGACATCTTTAATCCCAGCGCACTGGAGGCAGGCAGAGGCCAGCCTGGACTAGGTAGTGAGTTTCAGGTCAGCCAGAGCTACACAGTGAGACCCTGTCTAAAACAAACAATCCAGGCCTGGCTGCATGTGGTGACCCAGTATTGGGGGTAGTACAGACGCAGGAGGAACCTGAGAAGTAATGAGCAGCAGCACATTCTGCCTTGAGGGACAGAGGAGAGGGAAAGCCTGCTCTGGGCTCCCAGTGCATGAACACGAACACACACACACACACACACACACACACACACACACACACACACACACACACACACACCCACCCACCTCTGCACGTGCACACCAAACTTTTAGCAGCAATCCTGACTCTAAGAAGACACTAACTCTTGACCCATGCAAGGACAACATGAGATGAGGCCCTAGGGTTGGGATTCAGGCTGGACACAGGCAGCCACTCTTCAGGCTCCAGACATACCAAGCCTCTCTCGTGAAGAACCAAGCTTGGAGCCACATTCTGGCAGCCACTTTGGAATTCACCAGAGGAGGCAGAATGGGGCCCCACAAAGAGCAGGGCAGCCGACTCATTTATATAAGGCCATAATTTGAAGTCACGTGTTTAGCGGGTGAAATCATTCCCCAGCTAAAAAGAGAAGGCTGGCATTAGGGCAGGATGAGCTGAGCGGTGGGGGAATCACCACAAACCTTGCTTGGTCCCTCTCTGTTCCTTATGGTCCTTAGTTTCTTTTTGTATCTCTCTCTCTCATATATATATATAGTGTGTGTGTGTGTGTGTGTGTGTGTGCGCGCGCCCCCACCTTCCCCACAAAACAGGGCCTGGCTATGTAGACCGGCTGGCCTGAACAGCCCATTCTCCTGCCTCAACCTCTAAAGGGCTAGGATCACAGACACACCACCACGCCCATCACCTAATTACTATTTGGAAGGATCCAAAATGTGCTGAGTGGCTGAAACCAGCTGATCTGACAGTTGCAGAGATCAGAGCCAAGGAGCCTCAGGACAGCCCTGACCCTGTGTCCATCCCAGCCCCAAAGAGAAGACAGTGCCATGCAAAGGCCAGCTGGAAGTTAAGAGAACACTTCACAGCTCAGTTAAGTTTCTAAGAGGGATGATCCAGTGACAGAAGTTAGGAGCTCACAAGAGGAACTCCCTCCCCGAGTGGAAATGGGCTGGGGCGTGGCTCATGTGGAGTCCCTGCCTAGAATCCCCCATTGAGGGGCTTCAGGACTGACCTAGTGCTACAGTACTTGGCTACCATGTAGAAGGCCCTGGTTGCCATTCCCAACACTGTAAAGAATAAAGGAAAAAAAAAAGTAGTTTAGGTGGCATCATGGGTTGACTGGACTCCAGCCTAAGTCTAAGATGGAATACCAGGAGAGCTGTAGGTGTCTAGCAGCATAGACACTGCTGAAGGGCCACATTCCAGGGTGCCCAAGAGCCACAAGGCTGGGGGCCAAGCAGGGACTAGAAGTCTAAAACTTCTAGTCAGAGCTCAACGTGAGCCAGCATGGAGGGCACCATTGGCCAGGCTGCTTGCTAGGATCCACACCCACAAGGAACCTTGGAGTATGAAGCTACTTGGGAAGGGGTCTTGAAGAACCCAAGCATTGAGAAGATATCATAGGAAGTTAGAACAAGCCCTAAATGCAATGTCTGACACTCTTAGAAGGCTGGCATGGTAGCACACTCCTGTATACACAGCACTCAAGTTTTGGGTTTTTGTTTTTTTCTTTTCAGCACTGGGCATGGAACCTAGCACCTCACACACACTAGGCAAACACACTACCACATGTGATACAGCCCCAAGGCTTACCTGCCCTGGAGAGGCTGAGGCAGGAGGGTCTAGAAGTTCAGACCAGCAGAGCTACTGAAGACTGTATCAAATAAGGACATAATAAAGAACACACAAGCCAGGCAGTGGTGGCGCACGCCTTTAATCCCAGCCCTCAGGAGGCAGAGGCAGGCGGATCTCTGTGAGTTCGAGACCAGCCTGGTCTACAAGAGCTAGTTCCAGGACAGCCTCCAAAGCCACAGAGAAACCCTGTCTCAAACCCCCCCCCCCCAAAAAAAAGAACACACAAATTCAGAGGAAGGCAGAGATGGAGACTGATAGGATGTGACCTGAGCCACAGGCCACCTAAGTACCAGACCCTGGAAGAGACATGAAGGGGCCTCCACCTGGAGCCCCTGAAGAAGGCAGTCTCCAGGTTTGGGACTTTGGGCCTCCAGAGCCAGAACATTCCTTCCCTGCTGTTTTAAGCCACCTGGTTTGTGATCACTTATGACAACCCAGTACCCACATCTAGATGGCCAAGAGGGGACAGGGGGTGTTCTACATGTTCTGGGATGCTGCCAGCAAGCCCTGCAGGTTTCTACAGCTTGCACATGGTGAGAAGGCCCCTGTGGAGCCTCCCCTAACTCCATAAGAGTGCTCAGAACTTGCCATTCTTTCTTCCTGAGGCCACCCTTGTCTCAGGGATCAGGTACACTGGAGACAGCACCTGTCCAAGTATAAGCTGAGCCACCTTAATTACCATCTGCCACCTGCTCTGTCACCCATCTCTTAATGCAGCTCTCCCTGCCTGAGATCTACCTGCCTGTGTCCTGAAACGTAAGTGTCTGTGGCCTCCTATTCACCATGCAGCGAAGCCCTCATCTTCCTCATCTTCTTCAAGCCCTCATCTTCCCTCCTGACTGGATGTCAAGGCATGTTTATATGGTGCTGATATGGAGCTCAGGGTTTTGTGTCCACTAGGAAAGACCTCCACCAACTAAGGCCCCATCCTGGTCCACCTACCTTCTTTGAAGCAGTTTCTGTAGCCCAGGATGCTCTGGAGCTCCTGATCTTCCTACATCATTTCCCCAACACTGGAATGACAGGCCTGTGTCTCCTACACCCTTCTTTCCAATCATAAACACCACTCCAGTGTCCCCAGGGTTCCTATCTTGAGCATGTGTCCTTGAGAGAGGTGAATGATACTCAAGTACAGCAAAGGCACCTTCCCACAGTAGAACAGTCACTAGGCACCTGGATAAGCCTGACATGCCCAGTATCATTTTGGGCTGCAACTACTTTGGTAGAATGCTACCAGCATGGATGGAGCAAGGGCCTCAACACTGCTCTGGGTCCTCCAGTATCAGGACAACCATCCACCACGGCAAAGAAGGGCCTGTCCTGAGCATCTGAGGAGGGGAGAGACTCATAACCCACATGTCATGGTGATGTCTGGGATGTGGAGGTGGCAATGCAGGGAAACAGCCAAAACTGGACACAGCTAGAAGGGGGCCAGGCATACAAGGAGCATGTGGGCATGTGCCAAGTGAGAACAGTGAGGGCACAGGCCAGCTGGGGCTAGTTTGGGAACAGGGGGTCCAGTGTGGACATGAGAGGAGCCAAAATAGGGATGGTCAGACCCTAAGGTCCTACAAGCATGGAAAAGCATTTAGACGGTCACTTATGTCAGATAGGGACATTGTGGAGACTGATAGAGGGTCTAGGGGAAAGCAGAGCCCCATACAGTAGTCTCTGCAGGAACCAGGGGAGCTTACAATGACAGAGGTCAGACCTATAGCATCCAGCTGCAGGTGGGAGGCAGAATACAGGCCCTGTGATTGACCAGGTCTGGATCATTCCCCATGCCCCATAAAATAAAATAAAGGACACTGAGAAGCAGTCCGGTCCCATGCACAGAACAGACTTCTCTGTGGAGCACCTGTCACTAGGCCCAAGGAGCAGAGCCACCTGAAAGGCACAAGCATCCTGCAGGCAGCTTCTTAAATTGGTGAGACAACTGAGTCTTACTGCAGTCTCAGGGCCCCAGGGAGGGCAGGACAGCACTAATCCCCCCACCCCTTTTATTACAGAAACAGGGTCTCCCATGGAGTGCACACTGGCCTCAGGCTTCTAACCCACCAGCCTCAAAGTGAATGGGGCTCCCAACTTGTTTTGAAGGGTAGCTGACTTACAGTCTAGGAGGGAAGGTCAGTTAAGGCCCTGTGGTGAGAGCCATCTAAGGCCCCAGGGGACATCAGAATCATCAGGGACCTAGTATCAGGCTCTTCAGTGGGTTTCTCCAGCCTAAAGGCTCTGCTGTGTGGGAACTCCCCAGTGATATCACACCATGGGACTCTCCACCTCACCCAGGCTGCTATGTGCTCAGGCTGGAAATGAAACAGCCATTCAAAAAACACTGGCTTGTGGTCCTATTGCTATGGGTCCCTCTGACAGGCCAAGCTTCACAACTGTCCCCCACATAGGAAGGCCTTAGGGAGAACTGTGGTTGGAATGTAAAATGAAATAAAAAGATATTTTTTAAAAATGAAAGAAAAAACAAACAAACACCAAACCCACTGGCTTCTGGATTTCCAAAGGTCAAGAATCCCCTGGAGGAAATGCCCGGGACCACGAGTATTTTAGATTTTGAATCTTTCTGGATTTTACAACATTTACAAAAAAAAAAAAAAAAAAAAAAAAAAAAAAAAAAAAAAAAAAAAAAAAAAAAAAAAAAAAAAGAAGAAGAAGAAGAAGAAGAAGAAGAAGAAGCTGGGTAGGGTGATACATGATCCCAGTACTTGGGAAACTGAGGCAGAAGTCTGTACAAAAGAGATTAAAGCTGCAAGTTCCAGGCCTGTGTCTCAAAAAAAGGAAGGAAGGAAGGAAGGGAGGGAGGGAGGGAGGGAGGAGGGGAGGGAGGGAGGGAGGGAAAGAAAAAAGTCATGTTGAAGATTCTACCCAACTATAAACGAAAAAGCTTCCGCATCAACCCTGCCATTCATAGGTCAACCCTCCTACTGCCAGAGCCCCAGGGAGACCCCCTGCAACATTTGTAGTGTCTCTTTTGATAGGAATCCATTCCATGATGCCACATGAAGAATATTCCATCTGTGGCATCATTTGAGTAGCTCAGGAAGTTCCAGGTTTGGGAGAATTTAGGAATTTGTTTGGATTTAGAAACAAATGATCCTCTGCTGTGGCAGAGCCCTTGCCCAGCATGTGGGGTCCCAGGTTTAGTCCCAACACTAAAAACAAAAACCAAACAAAAACAATAACAAACTCCTGTCAAGTTTCCTCCAAAGTCCACGGGGACCTGGCTCCACCTTCAGGATCCAGCATGGCCTCTGTGACCTGTGAGAAAGGATCTAATCTAACCAGGAGACACAGCACCATATGCCCTGCTCTTCGGTACACCTTTGGTGACATTTATCACCCACTGGAAACCTATTAACATGGGGGATTAGCAACACTGATGTAACCAAGCAAAGCCCAGGTCCTAGGGCAAGCATGGAAAGAAGTGTAAAAAGCATGTCTCTCATGTACAGTAGCGGCTGCCCCTGGGCTGACTGTCCTCAAGGAACAATGTCACCACAGGAAGTATGGGTGTCACTGACTCCTCACAGACCAAGTCCCACAGTGCATAGCACGGCATGCTATAGAGAACCACCACCTATCCCCAAATATCACCTCTCAGAGGCAGAAAAGTGCACTTTAACAGGAGTGACTCACACAGCTCCAGGTGCCCTGGAGGAGATGGCAGCCTGGCTCCTCCCCATGCCTATAAGGCTCATGACAGATCAGGGAAGGGAAGTGAGCATGGAGACCCCCGAGGGATAACCACATGCCTCAGAAGCCAAGTCCACACA
This sequence comes from Cricetulus griseus, assembly GCF_003668045.3. Lineage (NCBI taxonomy): Eukaryota > Metazoa > Chordata > Mammalia > Rodentia > Cricetidae > Cricetulus > Cricetulus griseus. Next base: position 247,498,319 of record NW_023276806.1, on the reverse strand, counting down.
CCTGTAGTGACAATTCATCTCCCAACCTCTCCATATCCCCCTGCTAAACCCATGAGCAAACTCAGAATCCTGGGAAAAAAGACCAGGTCTCCATTGGGCCAAGTTCTTCCACTCTCATTTCCTTTCCATAGTCACGCCCACCATGGTAAACTCCACCCTATCCTTATCCCAAGCCAAGCCCAGGCACCCCAGCATCCTCACCTGGAAATGAGTGCCTGAGGAAGTCCCAGTGACTTGAGGACAGAGTCCCCAATGTCATCTCTCAGTCCCTTCCTGACTTCACTCACCCAAGAACAGGATGAGGCAGCTCTAGCTCTGGAAGGGATGCTGATGCACAGCTGTGGCCTGGCTGGTCAGGAAGCAGCATTATCACCTCCAAGGTCTGGCTCCCTGGTACTCCATAAGAGCTTATTTATGTTTAATTACGTGTGTCTGTGTTGACTGTATGCTGTGTGTGCAGTGTTCGAAGAGGACAGATGACAGTGTCAGATTCACCTGGAGCTGAAGTTACAGGTAACTGGGAGTGGCCCATAGTGGCTGCTAGGAACTAAACTCTGATCCTCTGGGAGAGCAGCAAGCACTCTTAACCACTAAGCCATCTCTCCAGCCTCCCCATAGGTCTAGGAAGATTTCTGCCTCTGGATACCTTCACAATAACTATTCCCCTCACTGTCCATGAGGGTCAACTCCAAGCCTGGCTCCCAATCAACACCCCTCCTCACTGAAAGATTCTGAAAACCTTCCAGAAGCTTCTTTGGATCAATCATCTTAAGACAGTAGCTGGTCCATGATGGGGTAGCTTTGGGATGTTGTTCTCTGTGACACAGAAGTGCTTAGAATAGGGCATCCCATTCTGTGCTGTCTGTCAGTCTCACCTAACACTCCAGCACTCACAGCTCCAAACTGGACTCTAAAACAGCCCCTTGCAAACCACAAGAAAGTGAGGTGTGGTGGTTCAAACCTGTCATCCTGCACTTGAGAGGCTGAGGCAGGAGGACTGGCAGTTCAAGGCCAGTTTGGACACCCTCCAGAAAAAAACCCCAAAGATCACCAGCTCCTTCCAGTTAGAATCCCAGCTTCTCTGGACTCACCATGAACACAGAAAGGTAGGATCCAAAAAATTCCCTCACCAGGAGCTTTCCAGAGTTGACGTGGCCAACCAACTTACCCACTTCTTAACGTGCTTATTCAACAGAGAAGAAACTGGATGAACACAGTGTAGGGGGATGATCTGGCTCTCCAAAGCTATAAGTTTGTCACTGGTCCAGTGTAAAGGGCCAAGATGTCCCCACCATTTACTCATGATCTAAATTCTTTCAGCCCAGGGAGCTTAAAAACTTTCTTTAGTCGGGCATTGGTGGCACACACCTTTAATCCCAGCACTCGGGAGGCAGAGGCAGGTGGATCTCTGTGAGTTCAAGGCCAGCCTGGTCTCCAGAGCAAGTGCCAGGATAGGCTCCAAAGCTACACAGAGAAATCCTGTCTCGAAAAACCAAAAAGAAAAACAAAACAAACCAAAAAAAACTTTCTTTTCCTCTTTGCTCTTGAGACTCTTGCTATACAGCCCAGGTTGGTCTCAAATACAGGATCTTCCTGCCTCGACAATTCTGACGGACTATATAGAAGGCTGCTCCAAGCTCCCGACTCCTGGTCTTTAAAGACAACTATATCAGGAAACAAGGTTCTTTACAACAATAATTAAAATGAATCAATGTCCCCAGCATGAACCTTCATCTGTGTGGCTGGTGTTCTCCAGGAGGAAGTAGGACACAGGGACAAACTCAGAGGAAGATGACAGGAGACAAAGAGGGAAGATGGAGCTACCCATGAGCCTGGGGTAGATTACATGCGACCGCAGATGAGGTGGCCATGCCCGTACTTGGTCTTGACTCCTGGCTTTCAGACCCTTCTGACAGTAAAGCCCTGTGGGTTGTACATCCAGTCTGTGGCAGACAAAAGCCTGCCAGAATCATCTCTAGCTTGACTGGATCTCACACATACACATGTGTGCATAGGATACCCGGCAGAGCCAGGATCTACACAATGAGTCAGCTCTGCCAGCTTATTCATCACCCCACAATCCTCCAGGCTGAACCCCTGAATCACTTCTCAGGTAACCCTGACTAGGAATGAGCAGACCCTAACTAACTCATCAGCTGCATTTTTCTAACATGTCTACCCGTGGAGGCTTTCCCAGCCAAGTGGGTAGCCGTGCAGAGACAAGGCCCTTTGTTCTGCCCCCCGGGACCACGAGGGCAGAAGAGAAGGGCCTGTCTTGCTCTGTGAGGAGGCCACGCCTGGGCCAGGCTAAATGGTGGGCCGGGCAGGGGCTGCCTGGCACAGCTGGGTTGGGGACTTCAAAGATATAAAGGCCTGGCAGGTAGGACGTGGGGGGCGCATCTGAGAGAGGGATCATCGGGTGGATGAGCCTCAGAGTGGATGACTTTCCCATATGGAAGTAAAGCAGCTGTGTCATTGTCATTGGTGAGAAAGGGGTCAAAAAGGACCAGGAAGGCAGAGAGAGGACAGCAAGCGATACACAAAAACCCCAAAAGAACTTCAACAGTGTGGGAAAGGATGAGCACCTTGAGGGCCTGGACCCGTGGAGGAGTTAATGCAGTTTATCAGAGGCATGGCAATCAGACAGCCTCTGAGAATGGAGTCTGGTATAGCTAATCTTGCAAGAAAAGTAAGTTTGTTCCGAGATAGGGACAGAGTCTTCAGAAACCCAGGTCAATGGTGATACAAGGAAAAGAGAGACAATGGCCCTGCTGTGCCCACCAGTCTATCTCAGCTAGCCCACCTGCCCTAGTCCTTCGAGGGTGATGCCTCCTCCTACCCAGCTGCCAGCAGAATCTAGCAACCAAGGTCTCCCCACCTCTCCCCCAATCCTGCAGATGCCCTAGAGAAGCACTAAGGCCAGTAGGCACCATAGCCAGATTTTCGCACTCAGCATCTATTCTCACCTTGGGTTCATTCTGTGTGGCCCACTCCACATGACACAACCTGTCATCATCTTTGGTCACCACATTCGTGATGATGCAAGACAGCATCTCAGGGAGGACAAAGTGGTCCTGGGGGCAAAGAAGGACCCCACACCAGACATCAGGATAGTTTGACAGACAAGTTTGGATTAAGGGCTATTGTAAAAGATTGGGGTTCAAGGACTTGCTGTCTTTTTGCTCTTGGGGTGCTGGGATGCCTGTGCCTTGTGTGTGATAAGAGCTAGTGCATGAGCCTAGCCTCCCAGCCATGCTTCCTGGTTCTAGAACGCATAAGGATCCATCTCCAAACCAGACCTGCCTGGGAAAATAGGAACAAAGACCCTCTCCTGCTGGTTGACTGGACAAGACAGCTGAGATAAACAAAAGCAGGGACCACACCAAATATGCCAAAAAGCAGAATGAAGGGGGGGGTGGTCCTCTCTGCTCCTGTCACTGAGGGCTCATCACTAACATGGCTTTCCATGTTTGGCTGGGGCAGCCACCTCTTTCAAGGAAACGTAACAGACTCCCCTCATCCTAAACCTCAGTCTCGGTGTCCCCAATTCTGACCCTGTGATAACCCATGCCACCAGTCACTGTGATGACCTGCCTGACTGGGAATATTATTCTTCTATGTAAAGGGATAGTAGTTGTCCCTCTGAGGCACAAGAAGATCTCAGCTCTGCTCTCAGGAGGCAGCATGCATTTGGCACAACCAGCTCTTGCTCAGTTAGACTTTGGATCCATCCAGCACATGCCACTCCAGAGAGATGAGAGAAGGGTAGCCACAATTTCATGGTCTCTTGTCAGGAAGGGAGTCAAGTCAGGAGTCTTGAGTCCCTACCTGACCCACACAGTCACCAACTATATTTGAGAGAGGGTTTTTGCCCAACTCGAGGTTTTTGCCCAACCAGCTTCACACTCTATGCAAGAAGCATACTGGACGCCTGGCTGGGGGTATGGTTCCAAGGTAGAACACATACCCAGCATGCATGCATAAGGCTCTAAGTTCCATGCCCAGGATTGCAGGGCAGGAGACACAGAAAAGTTGGGGCTGCATAAAACCAAAGGGTATGTACCAGAGACACAAAAGTTAATAAGCAGTGTTAGCTCTTGAAAAAGGCTGACACAGGCCAATCCAGTCACTTTGCAGAGGAGGAAACAGGCAGAGAGTCTTGCACAGAACACAAGGCACTTCTTACAGGAGACCCCCACTGAGTCACATGCTCTGAGTGCACAGAGAAAACCACATGGTCATGGCATAGAAAGATTCAAGTCCTCCCTGGGGTCTCCAGACCCAAGCAGTCTCTGACATTACAAGAGACATGACTGGGCAGTGTGCCCTGGGGCAGGCTAAGCTGAAAGCTTTCTTCCAGAACATTCTGGAAGTGAATAGGGCAGTCATGTCTCTGAGTCTTTCTTTATATTCAGATTCCTGCACCAAATGGAGCTCTAAACCTGGCCTCCGTTCTACAAGCACACAGCAGACAGGGATCCCGGCAATGGGGGAGGGGAAAGGAGAAAGTCATGCCAATCAAAACTAGGCAACTCCAGACTCCTGTAGTAGCAGATGGGCCTGTGACAACAACTTTACATGCCACTGCCAGCCATTCCCGGACACCTCAAGAATGTGGGGTCTCAAAGATCAGACAATACGCAGGGAAGGAAGGAGCTGGAACATGAGGGGCTGAAAGTGCTGGCACCCAAGACAAAGAGGCCTCCCCTATGAAACCCTGGGGCTATGGGGTCCCCAGAAAAAGAAGGGAGGGCTTGCTGGCAGCTGTGATTCCCTGGGGCTGAACTCACAACCACTGCCGGGGGACACATTTCCTGTATGTAGTCTTTTACCCATTTAAGTCCGAGGATGCGAACTCTCTTGAGAGGGTGGTTTCCACCCTACGCAGCTGCCTTCCTTCTGAACCGCAGTTTGGACTGTTACAACTTCTCCCCAGTTCCCCTAGAATCCAGCTAGTCCTTTCTTGAAAGGAAAGTGATGCGCGTTCCAAGGCAAAGAGAGACAGACCCAGAGGGCGCTGGGACTCGCCCAGGCGGATCACCCAGCTGTCGGGGTGTGAAGTCAGGAAGAAGATGAATCAAGAAGGGGAAGGCGGGGGCGAGCCTCCAGAGGCTGCACCCTGTCATCTCCCGGGCCGCTGGAGCACTTTCCTCCTCCTCCTCTCCCCTCCTCAGGCCCTCTGAGGAGCTGTTCTTGCGTGGCTTCCCAGGCCCATCTTTTGCACGCCCCACTCCTAAGCGCGGGCTGCCACAGACCTAGTCCGGTTCTCTGAGCACCCGGAGAGCCTCGCCGAGGGCAGACGCCTCTTTCCCTAGCCTGGGCCCTCGGCTCCGCCTCCGTGGCCTCCCCAGTTTCCTGAGACCCTCCAGTTGCCACCTCAGCCGCGTCCTCTCCGCAGCCGCCGCTCAAAGGCGCCGTCGAGCCCCGTAAGCCCGCCAGCCTCGCCCCCCATCAGCCTCCCCGCTTCCCCCAGGCCGCGCGCGTCCCGCCCTCGCGCCCCCGGACCCCTGCACCAACCCCAGCTCGAATCTCCGCTCACGCCTGCCCCATAGGACTCACCTGGACCTCAGCCACCGCGCGGCGCCGGTCCCGGGCCGGCTCCCCGCCCGGACGCCCGCCAGCCCGTCCGCTGCTCCAGGCCGCCCCGCCCCGACGCGCCTCACCCGCCGCTCCCCCGCACGCTCCCACTTCCGGGTTCCGGAGGCGCTATGAGGGCGGAGCGCCAGCGCGTCGGAGAGGCGGAGCGCCACGAGACCACGGCCCATCGGAGGGCACGTCACGGCCGCCCCCTGCCGTTGGCGGGTTCCTGTTTCCGAGCTCCGTAAAGCCGAAAGAGGCGGGGCGCTACGATAGCCACGCCCCCTCCCCGCCCGCGACTCCGAGTGGGGCCGGAAGCCACGCCCGCTCGCACCGCCCTTTGCGGAGCGCTACCAACTAAGGACGAGCTAGGCGCTCGCCGACCCGGCACGCGCCGAGCAGACAGCACCTCCCGTCCCTGCCTCCTAGCGGGCCGGCCGGCCGGCGGGCGGAGCCTGAGAAGCTGGTCTTTGAGTGGAAGGCGGGAAAATGGCGGACTCCTCCGAGCGGGGCGCGGGGTGAGTTGGGGTGCAGCAGGGCGGAGTGCAGGGCACCGGAGGCCAGCGCCTGGGCTGCCGGGCAGCCGAGGATGCCTCCCAGCTGCAGGCCCGGGCTCTGAGCCGCTTCTGTGCGTGCTCGGGCCGCGTCCCAGACGTCGCGGAGCGTGGGGTTGGCGGCAGGTGGCCCAGCCGCGCTGTCATTCTTTGCTCAAGTTTCCCGGCGCGATGGGACACGAACCAAGAGTTTGTTAAAGGGCGTGAGTGGGCGGGGTCTGTCTTTAAAGGGGTCCTTGGCACCTGCGTGCAGACTAGCACTCAGTAGGTGCTCTTAACCACTGAGCATCTCTCTCCAGCTCCTCTGTTAGTTTTCTTCACACACTTCTGTCTCTCACACACTCACACTCACTGCTCTTGTGGAAGACCTGGCTTCAGGTCCCAGGACCCATGTTTGGGGATCACAGCTGCCTGTAACTCCTGCTCCAAGAGATCTGATGCTTCCTTCTAACTTCTGTGGGCAACCTACCCATACCGTAGCATACACACAGACGGACATGTTTGTGTACACACACACACACACACACACACACACACACAAATTAACTTTTAGTTTAACATGATGACACACACCATTAATCCCAGTGTTTAGACGGCAGAGGCAGGCAGATCTCTGAGTTTGAGGCCAGTCTAGTCTACAGAGGGAGTTCCAGGGTAGCCAAGGCTGAACAGAAAATCCCTGTCTCAAAAAATAAGAAAAAAAAATTCTTTTAAAGGAATTTCTTCTCCTCCTCCTCCTCCTCCTCCTCCTCCTTGTTGCTGTTGTTTTTCCAGACAGGGTTTCTCTGTAGCTTTGGAGCCTATCCTGGCACTTGCTCTGGAGACCAGGCTGGCCTTGAACTCAGAGATCCACCTGCCTCTGCCTCCCGAGTGCACACACCTTTAATCCTAGTACTTGGGAGGCAGAGGCAGGTGGACCTCTGTGAGTTGAGACCAACCTGGTCTACAAGAGCTAGTTCCAGGACAGCCTCCAAAAGAGAAACTGTTGTTCTTTTGTTTAAGCTGCAGCTGCTAATAAAGAAAGGAACAACGAATAAGCAACCCACGTGGAGTTTATTTATCAGGAACGGAGATGATGAAGTAAAGGTGTGAGCAAGCGGTCAGGGAGAGGCAAGGATTTAGGTGAGAGGCCAGGTGTTAGAGCCGGCCGCCCGTACATGAGTTCAAAGGGTGAGATGAAAAGTGGTTGTTTAGGGAGAGCCCTAAGCCTGAAAAGGGCCAGAGGCAGAAGCTTTACCCAGTCAAGGTGAAGTTCCTGTGACATTTTAACCAGAACAGTCTTTAAAGAACGGTTAGTTCTCTCCACCTTCCCTGAGGACTGGGGGTGGTACGGAATATGAAAATGCCAAGGAATATTGAGAGCTTTAGACAGGGTTTGAGAGATCTGAGAGGTAAACTCAGGACCATTGTCTGACTGAAGAGAGGCTGGAATCCCAAACCGGGGGATAATTTCCCTGAGAAGGATGTTAGAGACAGTCTGAGCTTTCTTGTTAGTAGTAGGAAACGCTTCTACCCATCCTGAGAAAGTATCCACTAGTACCAGGAGGTATTTAACTCGCCTGACTGTGGGCATGTGGGTGAAGTCAAGTTGCCAGTCAGTCCCTGGGAGAGAGCCCCTAGCCTGGTGGGTGGGAAAAGGGGAGTTACGATACTTGGAATTAGGGTTTGACATCTGACAGGTTTTACAGGAGGCAGTGATAGTTTTTAAGAAATTTAAGTCCTCAGAAGTAGGTTTGAGGTGAGCCTTGACAAACAGAGAAAGAGCCTTACTGTTAGGGTGGAAAAGCTGGTGTAAGTAGGACAGAATTTGTCTCATGTTAGGAGGTGGCTGTGAGGATGTGGGTTGTAGTGTATGAACTCCCTGTGGTGGGTGAGGTAGATCTGGGCCTCGGAGGGCTGCAGCCCTAGCTGCTCTATCAGCCCGATTATTGCCCCTAGAGATAACGGAGCTGTCAGTCTGGTGTGACCGACAGTGAATAATTCCTATAGCTTTGGGGAGGTGAGAGGCCCTTAGCATAGCCATAATATAATCTGAGTTAGTTATGGATCCTCCTCTTGTAGTAAGTAGCCCACGTTCCTTCCAAATAGCTGCGTGGGACAGGAGGATATGAAAAGCATATTTAGAGTCTGTGTAAACATTTAGAGAATGTCCCTGTGCCAATTGAAAGGCACGGGTGAGGGCTATTAATTCAGCCTGTTGGTTAGTAGTGTGGGCAGGAAGTGCCCGTGCTTCTACCACCCTGGTGTCTGACACTATGCCATAGCCCGCTTTTGGGCGCCAAATGTTGTTCTTTTGTTTAAGCTGCAGCTGCTAATAAAGAAAGGAACAACGAATAAGCAACCCACGTGGAGTTTATTTATCAGAGAGGGGGGAAAGAGGGGATGGGCAGTCAGCCAACCCTAGGGAAGCCGAGAGAAAAAGAGTGAGGGGTGTGGGGCAGGACCTTTTAAAGGGAAGATTGCATATGCGCAGTAGGGCAAAGGTCGAAAGGCATGGCGGGTGAGTGAGTACCCGCTTGTTAGGGGGCGGGGTTAGGGTCATCCAGGTGTTTTGTTCTTACAGAAACCCTGTCTCGAAAAACAAACAAACAAAAAAAAAAAAAAGTGTGTGCAGCACCACTAGGCTTCTTTAATATTTTTTAAAGAAACAGAGATGGTTTAACAGGGAGGTAGAGGAAGAGCTCCAAGGGACAGGGGGCAGTGTGAAGTCTAGCTTCTGAGCTGTGGCTGAACACGTTGGGTTAGGGTGGGGCTCTTACTTAGGACTGGTATTAATAGGTTGGCCTCGGGGATGGGAAGGCCTGGTCATTAGTCAGATTTCTCAAATAGAGATGTGTTGCAGAATGCAAGAAATGTGGGCAGTTTTCTGCATGATCTGGGTCAGCATGCTAAAAGGGCCCGCCAACCAAGACAAGAGTCAAAACAGCATTGCAGGAGTAATCACACATAAGTCAGGAGGTCTGTGGAGAGTGTCAGACCCCCCCCCCCCATAGTGGGGATTATTGAGAGAACAGGTAGAAAAAAATAGCGGCCTGATGACGACGGCACAAGCAGATGAGGGGATGTTTAGATGTGGGGTTTGGAAGGCAGAGAAAAGATAGGTCTTAGCAGGGTTGCTAAAGATCTCTTAAAATTAATTTCTCACAAAAACCTTTTGTCATATACTGAGGACAGTAATTGATTTGGCTATTTGGCTCTGGACCTATACCATTCCAACTCTCCACACTTAAGGATAGCCATGTCAAAAGTGTAATCGTGAAAGTGCAGCTTGCTTGGAAACCTTGGCTTACTGCATACAGCAGTTCACACCCCATGGAGCTTGGAGACATCCTAGAAGCCAGTGGGGCTAATCTGTCAGGAAGGCAGGTCTTCAGGAGAGAGAAATGATAACCAAAGCCACTGAGATAAGAATCCCTCAACAGTAGATCTGTTGGCCATGTATTTTATTTACTTGTTTTATGTGTCTGAGTGTTGTGCTTAATGTGTATCTGTGTTCCATGTACATGCCCAGTGCCCATGAACTGGAGTTACAGGCAGTTAGTTATGAGCCACCAGGAATTGATCCTGTGTCCTCTGCAAAGGCAGCCAGTGCTCTTAGCCACTGAGCCATCCCTTCAGCCCTATTATCATTGAGATTTAATTATTTTTGCCTTCTGTATTTGATGTAACACTGATCTAACAAATGTTAACTTGATGGTGCATAGGTACACATGCAGGCAACACTTCGTATGCATAAAATCTTTTTCTTTTTTAAATCAAAAGGAAGGAAGATGTGCCCCAGCGTGGTAGCATGCCTTTAGTCCTGGCACAGACCTTTTCCAAGGCCTTAGGGAGCTCTACAGCTTCCACCACTGAAAGGCTTGCTGTACTCCCCTTTGGCCCTTCAGTGGAGTGTTTGCCTCTTCGGAGTCTAGAGGATGAGGGTCACAGGCAGGTGTGAGTGCTTGCAGCCAAGGATGTTCTGTGCCACCTCTAACTCAAGGAAAACATCCATCGGGTGTAATAGCTCAGCAGGTAAAGGTGCTTACTGCCAAGCCTCATGGCCTCATAGTTCCCAGGTCCCGTGTGGTGAAAGGGTGCCGGACTACATAAGTGGTCCCCTGCCCTCCGTCTGCATTTCAGGGCACATGAGCACCACACATTACATGAAATTTAGAACATTTAAATGCTAAAGAGAAGAGGCCTGTGGATGGAGCCTCCTGGCCAGCACTACACCTCAGATTTCCAGCTCTGAAAGGGGGTGGTGGTAGGGACAGGACAGGACAAGGCCATGCTGCTGAAGCCTCCATGATTGACGGGCAGGCCCTGGGGTGCCCTGAGGACCGCAGCAGGCACCCTGCCTTTGGTAGAGCTGCAGGACTATGTACTCTCCAGGCCCAGGGTGCTACCCACTGTATGATCAGCCTCTGCCAGCGATGCTTCCTTTCCCCTGCTTCCCATGGCCCAACCCACCATCGGTGGGCTGCAGGGAGAAGCCAACCCCAGAAGCCCCCAGCACTGCTTTTAACTTCCGTGCTTGTAGGTGTGCTCATGTGTGGGCAGCAGACATTTTCGATCCCCAGAGCTGAAGCAGTTGTGAGCCACCTACCTGGGTGCTGGGGACTGAACTCAAGTCCTCTGCAAGAGCAACTACCTCACTTAACCTGCAAGCCATCTGTCCAGCCCTGGCAGGAAGGTGATGAGTTCTGGCCCAGCCTGGGCTGTGGCATGAGACCCTGTCAACCTGAGTTTGGGTTCCCAGAAACCACATCAAAAAATAGATGCAACTCGATGGGCATTGGTGGCGCACGCCTTTAATCCCAGCACTCGGAAGGTAGAGGCAGGCGGATCTCTGTGAGTTTGAGATCAGCCTGATCTACAAGAGGACAGGACAGTCTTCAAAGCCACATAGAAACCCTGCTTCGAAACCGCCCCCCCCAAAAAAAATTGGATACAGTCATGTCTGATCCCAGGGCATCCCCGTGGGGAGATGGGAGGCCAAACAGGAGAGTCCCTAGGAATGCGAGGGCGGGCTTGCCTGGTATATGCAGCTGTGGATGAGAAGGCAGAAGGTAACTTGCACTAAGATTGTCCCCTGACCTCTATGCAGGCACCATGGTACACACAGGCTTTGGCACAGGCGTACCTGGACTCACACAAACACTAGATATTAAAGGAATACAACTATTTTGTGATACATGAACAGTGTGTGAACCCAAACATGCTTTATCAGTAAAGTTGTGTTGCGACATGGTCCCCCGATTGTGTCAGCCATGGTACTAGAATAACAAAGTTGAATAGTTGGTAGTCATATCAGTGACCAGGGAGCCTAGAAAGTTGACCCTTTGCTAAGAAAGGCTGTGTCATAGTCCCCTCCTCCACCCTGCAATTGCGGCACTCTTCCCTGCCCCCTTCAGTTGTCCGGCTGTGCTTGTGTGGCCTGGAAAATACTAGGATCCATCCCTAAGCCTCCCACCTGTCTGACTCTTGCCACACCAGCCCCATGAGACAGGGATCTTGCCTTGGGGGGAAAGCTCTGATGCTGTGTCTTAGCAGTGAGGTCAGTGTGTGGCCCGTGTGCTACTGCCTCCAGGAGGAAGCTGGTGCTCTTCCTGTGGAGTGGAAGCACCACCTCCTGCCTGTCCTAAGGGCAGCCCTCACATGCCCAGCTCCAGCTGGCAGAATGTGGCTCTGGCCAGGCACAGCTCTTGCAGCTGGGTGAACAGCACATGTCTCCCTCTCTCTTGCAGGAAACCCACAACCACTGGTGCCCACAAAACAAAAGGAAGGAGAGTGCAAGGTAAGCGCTTCAAAGAAAGTGTTTTGTTTTGTTTCGTCTTCAGTAACAAGTTTTGTTTAAGTTTTTAAAGACATGTGTATTTATCTCTCGTTGGAGGAGTGTGCAAGCTGTATCATGAGTATAGAAGTTTGAGGGGACCTTGGTGGGAGTGGATTTGTCCTACCATGTGGGGGCCCAGGGATTGAACTCGGGCCATCAAGCTGGGCAGCAAGCATCTTACACGCAGACTGTTTTCTGAGAAACAGTCTTATGGAGCCAAGGTTGCCAGTCAACTCCTGATCCTCCTGCCTCAGCCTCCTTTGTGCTGGGATGATAAATGTTCCACAACCTAGTTCATGAAAGGGGTTTCTTGGAGGGGAGGGGCAGAGAAAAGTCTGAAGCTTTCACTGTTCATTGGCATGCTTCTGGGGACTCAGGGTTCTCCTTGTCACTGAGGTGTCATTTGACTGCTTTGGGCCTTTGGAGATTAGGTCTGGAGGTCTGATGATGTGCTACGGTGTTGTGAGGCCACATATCCAAGTTTCATCCAGACACCTGGTGAGCTGCCCAGTGTGGGTGCCGGGAAACAAACTTCGGTGCCCTGGAAGAGCAGCAAGTACTCTTTGGCCCCATGTTGTTTGTTTTTAATTAAACTGGGGGTGGGTAGAGGCAAGCATGGCGTACATGTGGGGGTCAAGGTCAAGAATAACTTGGGGGAGTTGTTTTTCTCCTAGTACCATAGGGGTCCTGAGGATTGAACTCAGGCCCTCAGTGTTGACAGTGACCCCTGCACCTGGTGGGGGTTTTGGGAGCAGGGGGCTCACATAGGCTCAGCAAGCACCCAACCACTGAGCTACCTAGCAGATGTCTGTCTACTTCGATGGCAGGGGTGGAACTTGGGCTCTCACCATGCCAGGCTCTCACCCTACCGCCAAGTGGCCCCAGCCTGGCACTCTGGTTCGTAACCTTTCACAGGTTTGCATGCTGCCTGGTTTTGTTAACACTGCCATGTCCTCGGGTAACAGTGTCCTCATGGAGACCCCCACTGTTAGACATAGTTCAAGATGACTGGACAATCAGCACTTTGGTGTCCCCACTGTTGGAAACAGACAGGACCTCAGATCCCTGTCTTTGGTTGAACCTGTTTTCTACCTTGCATGGTGGCACACAACCTGTTATCACACTTGGAAGGCTGAGGCAGGAGAACCTCCTGAGACTTGGAATGTGAGGCCAGCCTGGGCAACACAGTCAGGTGCTGCCTCCACATCCAGCTGCAGCCATAAGCCAAGCATGGGAGGAAAAGTATATGGCACACCAGAAACCCAGTGAGGCCCAATGGCTAAAGAGGCAGGGCAAGGAAGATAGCAGCAGCTGCTGGTTAGCAGTGAGGGGCAAGGCCCAGGGGTGTCCAGAGGCACTGAAGTCTCGGGGCCAAACAACCCAGCAACAGACCAGCCTGTCTCAGCCTGGAGCGACCATTCAAGGAGAAAGAAATGGAGTCCTGAACCCAAAGCTGCTGGTGGCTCCTGGGTTCAGGAGAAAGGTCATCATGAGGTCATGCTGTGTGATGAGAGGCTGCAAAGAGTGTGAAGGGCAGACAGGGACAACAAGCAGGAGAATAGGCAATGAGTACAAGGATTTTTTTTTTTTTCTAGACAGGGTTTCTCTGTGTGGCCCTGGCTGTCCCGGAACTTACTCTGTAAACCAGGCTAGCTCACAGAGATCCACTCGCCTCTGTCTCCTGAGTGCCGGGATTAAAGGTGTGCACCACCACTGCCCAGCTGAGTGCAGAGACCTTACAGTGCTTGTGTGAAGCAGAGCTGGAAGAGGGGTGTGCGTGAAGGGGAACAGCAGGCAGTGTCTCTAGAGCTGGGGAAGCCCAAGGGGAAGGTTTCCAGAGCCCAGGGGCTGTCTAAGGATTCAGCAGCATGGAGCAGGAGGATCTCTTAGAGGAGGGGGTCTGTCATTCCCAGATCAGTCTCCATCAGAGACTGAAGGGCTGAGCCTAGGAAATGAGGGGGGTAGGGGTGAGAGAGGGACTGTAAAGTGGTGAAAGAAGAATTCGACCATAGTGTAGCGGGGCTGGGGAGGGGCATGGTGAGGCTGTGCCATCGTTGGGTCTCACTGGCTTTAGCTGGGCCAGGCCAGAGGGTCCAGGCTTAGCCAACATCAAGAGGGCCTGGCTCTGTGTGAGTGTCATGAGGTTCCCACCCACGATAAAGGCAGGAGTGGATGGAGGAGGAAAGAGCAGGGGCATAGACCTCCCCACACTCAGAGGAAAAGACCCCAGCATCACACAGGACTGACCATGCAGGAAACAGGAGGCATGCACACTGGCTTCCCTGCTCCTGGGTTGCTGAGGGCTCTCCTGTCTTCAATTTTATTATTATTTTTAATCTGGCAGCTTCATTTAGTTGAGAAGCATGAGTGGTTGTGGTGCAGACGAACACAGTACAGCTATGATAAGAATCTAGAGTGTTCTGTAGTTGGCAAACAGGGTCTGAGATCTGGGTTGGCCACAAAGGCCAGTGGGTCTGTTTGTCTTTGGTTAAACTGAACCAGGGTCAGATTCCTACATCTAGGCTGCATTTTCCAAGCTTTTTCTTGGTGCAAGCCCTAGGCAAACTCTCACTAGGCCTTTTACATCCTTTACCTGTGCTCTCAGAGCCTCTGCTGGATCTCAGGCGAGAGAGCCGCAAATCCATGCCAACATGGCAGTTCCATTGTGATGGTATCATCTAGGTTATAGGGATGGACCTTTTTCTCTGCCCATTTAAAGAATAGGAAGGTGGGAAAAGCAAGAGGGGCCATGAGCCTGGCTTTACTGTGCTAAAGCACAGAACAGAGATGGACTCCTCCCAGCCCCAGGAGGGGCAGATAGTGTGGGATATTTTTGATGTTGTTTTGATTTTTGGTGGGAGGGAGGGAGGGGGGTATGTGCACATGGATATAGGTATTCTTGGACACCGGAGAGGGTGTTAAATCCCCCAGAACTGAAGCTACAAATGGTTATAAGCCTCCATGTGGGTGCTGGGAAATGAACTTCAGTCCTCTGTAAGAGCAACAAGAGTTCAACCACCTAGCCATCTCTCATGCCCCCTTTTAAAAATTATACTTATTTACTTGAGGTGAGGTGGGCTGCCATGGTACACACTTGGAAGTCAGAGGACAGCTCTTGGGAGTCATTTCTCCCTCCACCATGTTGTTCCCAGGGGTCAAACTCAGATCATCAGGCTTGGTGGCAAGCCCTCTACCCAATGAGCTGTCCCACTGGCCTCTGGCTTTCAGTTTCTACAGTGTTTCTGTCTTTGCTCTGACTTGACACTTGCTCCTACTCCAAGGATCCACATACAAAAGGTGTTCTGTATATGTCTTGTAAACACTAAGTATCCTATAAAGGTTACTGCGTGTAGTAGCTGCCCTGTGCATACCTAGGGAGGTTGAAGGAGCCAGTCTGCAGGCGGCAGAAGGGCTGGTGTTTTTCCTGTCACTGAGCATGAAGGGCCAGTGGCCCTAGCTCCCCATTGTACAGTCTGGTCATGCTATGTGTCTTCATGGTGCAGTATGTGTGTTCTGTAACAAATGCTGTCACCTGCAGGAGGAAGAGTGATTGAGTCCAGATACCTGCAATATGAAAAGAAGACTAAGAAGGTAATGGAGTCCTCTACTTCTGGAGCCACTGTGAGTTGATGGGAATGGAGGGCACATGGCATTCACAGCCAGATCCTGGGGGACACCTCTTGGCTTGGGCACAGTCCACGTCTCTGGCAATAGTGGTATCAGTATTAGTCTCTGTATTATGGGCCCATGCCTCCTTCTCTGCCCCTTTTGCTTTTGGGCCCTCTATTCTGTCAAGTCTGTCCTCCAGCACTATTCCCTCCATAACCCAGGTGGCTCCTGAGTGACAGGCACTGACAGCAGGCCTTTGGTGAGGGTCACAGGCATAACTGACATGGGAGATTTTGCCATCCCACCCAGAATGGTATGAAATGTCCAACTTTGGTGGCATTCACTTCTGGAACTTGCTGTGTGATATTTTCAGCGGTCAATAAGCAAGGCTAGCAGGTCTTCCTGACACCCCACAAATGTCCCATGAACCCCAAATGCTGCAGTCAGGTCAGGGAGTGCCCTGGAGAGTTCAGTCAGCTGCAGGTTCATCACTTTGCTGACACATCATCCCTGGAGCTCAGGCACTCAGGTTCCTGGTTGTCTGGTAAGGTCAGGCCACACTGCTGAGCACAGGCAAGGTCATTACCAGCTCCTAATCTTGGTTTATGATAATGAGAACATTACGTTCACCTCTGCCTGGCCTGTGTCCTGGGAAGAGTGGCAAGGATCCCCAGGGTCCTAGGGCTGTGACTAGAAGTCTGCCTTGAGGGAAGGGATTCTCAAGTCACCCCCAGGTAGCGTCCCCAAGCTACTCAGCCCTGCTTCCATTCCCCTGTTGCTGTTGCTGCCTTGAAGGCTTGGCCACAGCGCCCCCATGTGTCTACACAAGCATTTTGGTTCTGGTACCCCAGCAAGTGGCCCCTGAATTTGGCTGGAGTCTTGAGTGTCTGTTGTCATATTAATGGTAGCTTGCTGCTTTCTCCTGAGGCTGAATGGATCCCAGAAAGCCTGGTCCAGGGAGGAGTCCTGTCACAGGTTGAGGATTCTTGGAGTGTCTCATAGCATGTGCTAGCATGTATTGAGTAAAGCCACTTCAAGCTGAGCAGCCCTTTCCCTGAGTGTGGAACAGGTGAGCACCTGGATCTGAAATTCAGTATTCTTGAGTTTCAGATTTCAGGTTTCAGATTAGGGATGCTCAGCCTGTATTGTGTGTCTCCATTCCTCCCAGAAGCTGGCTCACAGGGGACCTGTGTGTTTGACATCACCAAAATGCCACACCATTTCACATTTCTCCAGGCAAAAGTGCTTTGGCTCTTCCTGTGCTTTCAGTTGGCATCTCCAAGTCAATTGATGGTGTGCACTGCTCTTTATTGGCTGCTTGTCCTTTTTCGTTTGTGTGTGTGTGTGTGTGTGTGTGTGTGTGTGTGTGTGTGTGTGCGCGCGCGCGCGCGTGCGCGCGCTCGCGAGTGTGCAATGCAGGTTGTACAACCATGGATGCCATAGTTAAATATCAGTTGTTTTGCTCTTGTGGCAGGGTCTCGTTGAATTATCTGCTCTCAGGATCCTTTTGAGTTCCTCATCTCTCACCTGGGTTAGAGGTCCCCATGCCATTCCAAGATTTGTTTTTATGTAAGTGCTGGAGATTCAAACTCAGGTCCCTCCTTAAAACATAGCTCTTCTTTGGTTCCCGAAGGCGTTTGTGTGTGGCATGTGAGGATAGCATCTGGCTTCATGCCATTGTCAGTCTGGAATTGTAAGGGTGTGCTTTTGAAATAATGAGATTAATGGTGACTTTTTAAAATTGACTACATTTTTATTCATTAGGGGCAGGGTTTGGGCCAACATGTACATATGGCTGTCAGAAGACAGCTTGTGGGAATTAGTTCTCATCCTCCACCACATGCATCCTGCAGATCAAACTTGGTTTGTCTTGCTTGGTGGCAAGCACCTTTACCCAGTGGCCTAGCTTTTTGTTTTTAGCTCCTAGTGCTGATATTGAATATAAGGCTCACACATGCTAGGCAAGCCTCTCCTGGCCAACCTTCCAAAGAGGGCATCAGATCCCCTGGAGTTACCAAGTGGGTGTGGGATTTGAATCCAGTTTCTCTGTAAGTAGAGCAAGTGTCTTAACCATTGAGCCAACTCTTCAGCTCCTGGTCATACTCAGTCCAGTTATATTCACAATGGATTTTTGTAGTTGGACTGACCCTGAGCCCCACAGCCCTGCTATTGGAATACACCCAGAACAAGGCCTAGGGCTGCTTGAGTGTGCTGCATGGTCACTACTCATGTGTATTCTCTATGCAGATTGGTCTGAGGGATGGGCACAGGCACAACAAGTTTTGGAGCCAAGGCTGCAGCAGGAGTCCCAGTGTGAGCATTCTGGCCAGGGTATACACTAGCCCAGCTGTCAGGCAGGCGAGAAGCAGAGCTTGTTCTCTGTTCTTTACAGCAGGTTTTCTTCATGCCCTTGATGGCCTGGCTGGCAGCACCTATACAGCCTGGGAGTCTGCAGCCTGCTGGCTCTGATGCTGGCCTAGACAGCCAGGGCCATTGTGTGGGGATGCACAGTGACCCGCATACTTGGCAGACTTCTTCACTCTAGTCTGACTATGCTCAGGTGGTTTTCTGCAAGGAGTAGCTTTTACCCTGCTGCCTCCTTATATTCTAGGGAGGGTCCCCCGCCCAGTAGTGAACGAGAAGGGCACAAACCTCAGCACCATCCACAATGTGCTCCTTCTTGCTTTAACTGTGGCAACTGGCAGTCTGGCACCCACTTGATTTTAAATTAATTTTCTTTCTTTTCCATTTGTTTTAAATTTAATTTTACATCCCAGTTCTCCCTCCCACCCCTGGCACCCACTTTTGCTTGTGGTGGTGCTGTCGCTGTTATTAAGCTTTGAAGACTTAAGTAGTGAAGAAATATGGTATCTCCTTAAGTCTGAAATACTGTGTATAGAAAACACCCTGAGAGTGCATAGGGAGCCAGGGGCTGCCCCTTCCCGCCACAGCACCCAGAGGCACAGGCCCATCAAGATGGCGGGATGTCGAAGGTGGTCCAGCAGACATGCGTTAGTTTCCTGTGTCTGATGCATGTGACTGTCTACTGTTTTTAACCACATCTGTTTGCACTGCTTATACAGTTTTAAAACTCCAGCATCTCCCTCTGACCTGTAAGCAGGTGCATCAAAGGGAAGGTAGCCTGACCTCTGACTGTTACCATAACAGGTTTCTGCATCAACTGGAGGGAAGCCACCTGAGGAAAGGAAGGCCAGCGCGTTGTCAAGGAGCAAAGGTGAGGCCCAGCTGGGAGTTGGGGGATGGGACTCTGGGATAAGGAAAGGGGCTGCCAGTGCCCCCCCCCCAGGATAATCAAGACAATCCCTCACAGACATACCCACAGGCCAGCCTGATCCAAGCAGTCCCTCCCTCACTTCCTAGGTGATCCTAGATTGTGCCAATGAAAACCGACCATCCTGGGTCTCTGTCAGAAAGGATGTGGTTCAAGTGTTTATGATGGGGCACAGTATTTGAGGCCACACCCATATGCCCATGGAACTACTTGCAGATCCAGGGTACAGGCTGGGATTGGCTGATGGCTCTGCCGAAATTACAGCCCAACACAGTGTCTGACATCTGAGCACTTGGGAGGTGCAGGCAGGGAGATCAGGAGTTCAAGGTTATCCTTGGCCACATGGGGAGACTGAGGCCAGCCTGGGCTACCTGAGACCCTATCTTTAAAAAAAAAAATTCTCTCTTCATACACAGGGATGAGAGCAGTACATAACCTCAGCTAGGATTTCCTCGTGTGACTGAGTGAGGGCTGTGTTTGAAGCTGGGGCAGTCAGGAGCCAGGATGTGCCTGGGTTTAAACAGGGTGCTTACCTAATAGTGACTCTTACCCGATAGTGGTGTATGCAGACATTTTATTTGGATTTTGGCCTTTGGTGGATGGAGCCACAGCTGCTGGTTGAGTCCTTTGTGCACAGGGTGCCCCTGGCTAACCCAGAGGTCAGCAACATCAAAGTTGATAAACTACTTTTTTATTATTTCATTTGTCACTATTGTTGGTTGTTCTGTCACCTTGGCACTGTGGTGTCCTCTCCTTTCAGCTTCCTTCAAGTTCCAGGGATTGAACCCATCATCAGGCTTGCCAGGCAAGGAAGCACTTTTATGGGCTCAGCCAGCCAGCTAGCCCATCCCGTTCATTTACCCGAGGCTGGCCCAGAAGTTTCCTTGTAGGTGAGGCTAGCCCTGAATTCCTGAGTGCTGGGTTGGGCCTTGAGCACAGGAGCTGTTAACTTCATAGCTCCAGGACTGGTCATGGAAGGACTGCTATCAGCACTCCACCTGACTTTGTAGTTTCTTGACTCTTATCAATCACAGCACTGCTGTAAAAGCACTGAAATAGAGCCCCTCCTGCCTCTCTCACAGCTCACCACTTGGAATAGATTTTTGTTTGTCTCTAGGAATTACAAACTGTGGTTTGGGGGTTACGATCAGCCCAGGCTTGCCCAGTTGGGGAAGGATGTGATCATCTCCAGCACAACAAAGGAGAAACACTAAGACTAATAGCATCCGTGATGCCCTTTAGTCTGTTTCTGTGGCTGTAGCAGAATACCTGTGCCTGGGGAGTTGGTAGGGTTTGTTTGTTTGTTTGTTTGGTTTGTTTGTTTTTAAGACAAGGTCTCACTGTGTGGCCCTGGCTGTCCTGGAACTTGTAGCAATCCACCTGCCTCTGCCTCCTGAGCTGGACAAAAGGTATGTGCCACTAAATTATGATTGGTAGTAATTTGCTCTTCTGAGAAGAAATTTGTTGGGGCTGGAGGGAAGGCTCAGCATATCTTAAGGGCTGGAGAGATGGCTCAGAGGTTAAAAGCATTAGCTGTTCTTTCAGAAGTTCAATTCCCAGCTCCCACATGGTGGCTCACAACCATCTGTAATGAGATTTGGTACCCTCCTCTGGCCTGCAGAGATGTATTTAATAAATAAATCTTAGAAAAGGGGTAGGGGTTGGTTTTTTGTTTGTTTGTTTGTTTGTTTCTTGGTTTTTTCGAGACGTTTCTCTGTGTAACTTTTGGAGTCTGTCCTGGCACTCACTTTGTAGACCAGGCTGGCCTCGAACTCAAAAAGATCTGCCTGCCTCTGCCTCCCAAGTGCTAGAATTAAAGGTGTATGCCACCGCCTGGCAAAAAAACAAACCTTAAAGAAATAAAAAAGGGCCAGCCTGCTCTTCCAGGACAGCCTCCAAAGCTACAGAGAAACCCTCCTCAAAAAAACAGGAGAAAGAAAGGAAAAGAAAAGAGAAAAGTTTCTCCCTTGGGAGATGGCTCAGCCAGTAAAGGCACTGGCTGCATGCCTGGTGACCTGAGTTCCATCCCTAGGACCAGCAGACACACAACAGTCTCACTTACCACAGTAAATAACTTATTAAAAACAGAAGACAGGGCTGGAGAGATGGCTCAGAGGTTAAAAGAACTGGCTGCTCTTCCAGAGGTCATGAGTTCAATTTCCAGCAACCACATGGTAGCTCACAACCCGTCTTCTGGTGTGTGTATGCATACATGCAGGCAGAACACTATATACATAATAAATAAACCTTTACAAAATAAAAGAAAAACATTTAAAAGTCAAAAAGAAGACATTTAAAGAGACTTGTTGAGCTCACGGTTCTGTAAGTGTGTGGACAGAGACAAGAGGACTAAGGAGCTGCCCCTCACCTTAGCCATGGAGCTCACAGACACAAGAGTCCAGCACCCACATACCCTGTAAGAAACAGTCCTGGGGGCCCCAAGCAGTCTATACCAAGGGTTGCGGGTCCAATGGCACTGACCATAGCATTCTTTGGGCAGAAGACAGCCAAGTGATAGGAATGGGAGACCTGCAGTCCACCATGCTGGAAGGACATGTCACAACTCCACCCAACCTTGACCTTTCAGGCATCAATGGTAAGTGGTTTCTTTTAGCCCCTCCAGGGCTGAGCTTGTAAGGATGGCCCCCAACCTTGGGTAGTCCTGGTGCTGTGAGAGAGAGCAGCCTGTGCCTTTCATGCACCCCAGGCCTGGGATTGTGGGTCCCAGTGTGTTTCCCAATGGGCAGTATGGGTCTGACCCTCCTGCTGAGCAGGGCTTCAGTCATAAGCAGTGTGAGGGCCTGGGTGCTGGGGGGGGGGGTGTGACATCTTCCCCTTGTGACAATCTGAGTCATGAATCAAGAGGCGCCTGTTATCTTCTTGGCCACATAGGGTGGCACATCTGGACTACATTTCCAAAAACCAAGTGAAAGACTCTTTTTAAATAAATGAAATGGTCTATTTTAGACAAAAGCATGTTCAGGAAGCCTCCCCAGCTAGACAGGACAATGTCAAAGGAAGCCCAGTCCGTGTTCTGTACCACTCCTCAGAAAAAAAAAACCCTTCACAAGAAGAGACGGGTAAGCACAGGTAGGGGGCAGTGGGTAGGTCTGACTCCGCAGCTACAGCGCCAGGACTGTGGTGCCCATGGGCCCTTGCTCAGGTCGGTGTGCCCACAGTAAGTGGGGTGCACCCATACAACTCCTGGGGAAAATGAGACGTGGCTCCACCCTCAGTCCTGTGGATGCTATTTCTATTTGAACCTATAAAGTACACAGAGGTTGGGTTCTGCCATCCCCAGAAGAGCCAGGTAATATGGTTTACTGGGAACTGATTAGCTGGCCCTGCAGGATCTCCAGAAGACCATGGACATGATGGAGTCACAGACACTGCTGCTGACCCTGCTGTCTGTGAAGGTGAGCATAGCTGGGCCTCATGAGCACCAGTGTGTCCTCTGCTATCTCCCCACCCCACCTGAGTTGGTCTTGTACCCATAGATGGAAAACAACCTGACTCTGCTGGAGGAGAAGGCTGAGAAGGACTTGGCAGCCATGTGCCGCGAGAAGGAGAAGCTACAGGGGCAGGTGCTAGAGCTGCGGCGCCAGCTGCTGCTCCAGCAGAAACATGAGGAGCTGGCTGCCGCCCTGGATGCCCAGGTGGGTCTGAGTGTGCTCCTGAAGCCAGAGGCACATGAGAGAGAGAGCAAGGGTCAGGGCGTCACCACTTGCATTCTGCCCACTCTGCTGAGGCTCCTGATGTTAGTGTGGACACCTGTCTCTGCCACACAGTGTGCAGAATCCTTGGTGCCTGCCAGCTCTGATGGCAGGAAAATCAGCTGCTGTCGTATCCAGGGCAGGTCCTAGGGGATCCTGTATCCTTGGACCAGCTGCCAAAGCCAGCCTCCAGGCTGGCCCATTGCATCGCACAGATACTCACTCCTCTGTGTGGGTTAGCACAGTGGTCTTACAGTGTCCCCTTCTGCCTGCAGATGGAGCTGCTGGGCCCTTTCCAGGCGGTGGCAGAGCGCTTCAAGGAACAATACAAGACACTGGCCACAGCCCTGGATAACACTAGACATGAGCTGCCTGTGCAGGCCATCCACATGCAGGGAAGCGGGCAGGAGCTCCTAGGTAGGAACAGCCGTGCTGTGTGGCATGCCACAGTAGGAAGGAGCCCCAAGGCTCACATGCACCGTATCCTACCTAGATGTCTCTGCCTTGGGGTGGTGTTGGAGCCATGTCTCCCCGAGTGTGCCTAGGACAGGCAACGGAGTCAGCTGCTGACCTCACAGCTAGAAGGCCCTTGAACCTGCAGCCATCCTCCTACCAAACTGCCCAGCACAGACCTGCGCATGACATGTGCAGGGAACAGACAAGTGGTGCCAGCCTGTGCCTGGGGCACTGTGGCTGTCAGAGCACCATAACTTCACACAGCTGCTGCAGATGCCAGAATCTCAGCTGTTTGGATCTGGAGGCCAGGAAGTGCAGGTCCAGGCCACATCCGGCAGGTGCATCTTGCTTGTCGACTCATAGTGGAAGGACAGAGCAAGAGCAGTAGCTTGCAGCCTGAAGCCTCAGCTCCCTTGGTCCACAGGGAGCCCTCCTGCGCAGCTGTCATGCAAGCACCACCTGTGCACTCTGCCCTTGGTGCCCACACTCAGCAGGGACAAGTGAGATCTGCTGAGGTCCCTCTGCCCCACCCTGAGTATGAGAGATGAGCCAATTCCACAGAGCGGGCACAAAGTCCTGCTAACAGCCTGTGTCTCCACAGATGATCTGCAGCCAGCCCTGAGGACCACCCTGCAGCTCCTGGGCGAGCTTGGCATCTGCTCCCCGGATAGCAGTGTACAGGAGCCGTGCCTGCTGGAGGAGCTCAGGAACTTGACCAAGAAAAAGGACCTGGAGCTCCACAGGTGTGGGGCGGCCCCTCCTCCTCTCTTCATCCCTCTCCCCTTCTCTCCATCCTCCCTTTCTTTTCAGTTGGGATGCGGGGGATAGAACCCCACCCAACTGGTATCTCAGGTGAAGGCTGGTTCTATCTGGGCAGACAGCTTTTGGGGGCTCTACTGTTGAGTGCCTCACAGCTGCCATACTGCCAAAGTGGCCAGGCTGTGCTGCGCTAGTGGCTGTTGAGCTACTGGCCTGCTTCTGATTTCTGAGATATGGGGTGTTGGGTGCGATGGAGCCATAGATTCATGCCATTCCAGAGTCCAAGGAAGTAGGATTGGAGAAGATAGAGACCTGAGAGCACCATGGGAGGGAAAAGCATCCTGTGCTCACCTCATGCCCTCAGCAGCAAAGTACTGGGTCAGCAGAGGACAGAGGGAACCTTTCCTGGGCCAGACAGTTGCCCAACACAAGTTAAACGTCATCCAGCATCCTGCTAAGCAGGATGCTTTGGGGTTTCTTTTTGGTTGGTTGTTCGGTTGTTTTGTTTCAAAACGGTTTCTCTGTGTAGCCCTGGCTGTCCTGGAACTCACTCTGTAGATCAGGCTGGCTCAAACTCAGGGATCCGCCTGCCTCTGCCTTCTGAGTGCTGGGATTAAAGGTGTGTGCCACCACCACCTGGTCAGTATTGGGGTTTCTTGAGGGACATAGTTGTTTTGTGTTTCTCTGAGACAAAGTCTAACTATGGAACCCAGCATGCCATTGAACTTGCAGCAACCCTGCCTCAGCTTGTAGAGTTCTAAAATGGCAGGCATATGCACCACCACACCCCACTCTCACGAGTTGGATTTTTTAAAAAGTATTTATTTGTATGTGTTTGGTCACGTTCATATCAGGGCATGAGTGTGGAGGTCAGAGGACAGCTTTGGGAATCGGTTCTCTCTTTCTATTATGTGGGTCCTAGGAATCAAACTGAGGTTGTCAGGCAGGCTTGGCAGCAAGCACCTTCACCTACTGAGCCATTTTAGCCACCCCAAAAGAATCTTGCTCCATATGCGCTCACAATGCTAAATGAATTTAAGGAAATGCCAAAGGACTTTTCAGGAACTCTGAAGCACACTGCACCCAGGCCTGTCCCACAGGATAGGTCAGCCATCACTCACAGGGAGCCAAGGATGGGCTCATGCTTGTCTCACTCATGCTTGTGACCGCTCTCTGGCCAGCATAGTTTCTCCTGTCAGTATCCTAAGCAGTGCAGATACGCCCAGTACCTACACTTGCCCCATGCCTCTGTCACCTAGGGGCTATTAAAAGTCTGCAGACACCGCCTGGCCTTGTATAAAGGGAACAGAGGGCATGGCCATGTGGTGATGGACTGAGTCTCACATCTGGCCTGGTTCCAAAGGATCTCCTCACATAAAATCTGCCCACTGTGGAGAGTGTGGGGGCATGCCTCTGAGGTCCCAGATAAGCAGGAATTTGAGGTAGGAGGGTGAAGGCATGCACTCAAGGCTGGCATTGTAGTGAGAACCTGTCTGTACAACTCTTGCCTGTTAGGCGTGGGAACACAGACTTGTCAGTCATCTCAGCTACTGGGGGCTAAGGCAGGAGGGTCACCAGTTGAGGGTCAGCCTAGGGAACTTGAGTACTGTCTCAAGAAGTAAAAAGGGAGAGCTAGAAATGGAGGGAACTTGGTGAGAGTTCTCGCTCAGAACGCACAAGGCCCTGGTTCTGTCTCCAGCAACATATGGGCACATATATTTACACACCCACCAAGTTTGCGGCCAATGTAAACATTCTACCCTGCCATACAACCCTTGCTCACTTCCAAAGACACCATTAGGGTCCTGAGATGGCTCAGCAAGCAAAGCCTGATGGCCTGAGTTCAGTCCCCAGGACCTACATGAAGGAGAGACCTGACTCTTGTAAGTTGTCCTTTGACCTCTACAGGTAAGCTATACACAACAAAATAAAGATCTTTTTAAAAGTCTGCTTTTCTAAGGGCTCCATTAGAGCTCTTGGCCATAGACAAAGTTGTCTCTTCTCTTTTCTCTGTCCACAGGATTGTTGACCAGGTGCTAGAACTTTCCTCCCAGGCCAGCAAGGAAGTAGCCTTGATAAACCAGGAAGTCTGGGAAGAGGCCCCAGGCACCCCCTACCTGCAGCCGTGATACTTCAGTCCAGATGTCCTCAGGGACCACTGTCCCCTCTCAGGGCAGGACTAATCACAATGTAGGCCTGACCCTTGAGTGACTCCAGACAGCCTGTCCTGCTGCTTTGTGGATATTTCCCTGCTGCCTTTTCAGCCACTGACATTGCCTCCGTGCCTTGTTCAAAGCCTGAAGGAAGTTCCCGTGATAAAGTTTTCTGAAGTTTTGTGCACTTTCCACTTGGGACATCATTAGCACTTCTGGGTTTTGGTTGTTTTTCTGGTTTGTTGGTTTGTTTGTAACAGGCATCCTGAAACTGAGTGACTGTGATTACTAGGTTCCCAACCTCTGTCCTTCCTGTTTTAAAGCAGCCTTAAATTCTGATTGGCTGAGCATGGTGGCACCTACCTTTAATCCCAACACTTGGGAGGCAAAAGCAGGAGGATCTCTGTGAGTCCAAGGACATCCTAGACTACACAGAATGAATGAATGAGTAAATGATTAAATGCTGATGGATGGATGTTCACGTTCGTCCCTCTGGACTGTCATCCTAGGCTGCCTGGCCACTGGGCCCCAGGGTCCTTCTGTCTCCCCCTCTGAAGTGCTGGGAACGTGAGCACAGACCACCCTGCCAGCTTTTTCACTTAAGTTCTGGCGACTGAGCCCAGATTCTACCCCCTTACACAGTACCATTGTAAACTGAAGTTGACTCTGCCTCAAGATTCCAGAGATTTTAGTCCAAGATAATGGATGGCCCCAACACCTTAACTGTACTAAGACTGAGCATCATGTGGGAGCCAAAAAAAAGAACAGGTGTGGTCCAAGAACAGCCTTTCTAGTATACATGCTGATGGCCCTACTGACTCTTTCTGCTGGGGACCATGTCTTTAATGAGCAAGCTTTGATCAGGACTTTTTTGATTTTTTTTATTTTAATTAGAAAATTATTTTACATGTCAATCCCAGGTCCCTTTCTCTCCCCTTCTCCCCTGTCCCCTCCCCCCCCCCCAACTAACACCCTACCTATCCCATACCTATTCTGCTCCCAGGGGAGGGTGAGACCTTCCATAGGGAGTCTTCAAAGTCTGTCTTATACTTTGGGATAGGGCCTAGGCGAACCCCCTTGTGTCTAGGCTCAGTGAGTATCCCTCCATGTGGGATGGGCTCCCAAAGTCCATTCCTGGCTAGGGATAAGTACTGATCCACTACAAGAGGTCCCATAGATTTCCCAGGTCTCCTCACTGACACCCACTTTCATGGGGTCTGGATCAGTCCCATGCTGGTTTCCCAGCTATCAGTCTGGGGACCAAAAGCTCCCCCTTGTTCAGGTCAGCTGTTTCTTTGGGTTTCACCAGCCTGGTGTGGGCCCCTTTGCTCATCAGTCCTTGTCAGGACTCTTAACGTCCATTAGGGCCTAGAAAGATGGTGAACGTGCCTGCCCCCAAGCCTGCTAACCTTATTTTGATCTTTGGGATACTTGGGAAAGAACCAACTCCAGCAAGTTGACCTCTGACCTCTACACACAATAAATAGAAATTTTTAAAGAAACCAGGCTGGGCCAGTAGTTGTGGCACACATCTTCAATCCTAGTACTCAGGAGGCAGAGGCAGGTGGATTATTGAGTTCCAGGTCAGCCCAGTCTACAGAGTGAGTTTCAGGACAGCCAGGGCTACACAGTAAGACTCTTGTGTGTGGGTTTTTTGATTTGGTTTGTTCCAATACAAGGTTTCTCTGCAGCCCTGGCTGTCCTGGAGCTCATTCTGTAGACCAGGCTGACCTAGAACTCAGAGATCTGCCTTCCAAAGGCTGGGATTAAAGACCTCCACCACCACCACCACCACCCAAGACCCTGTCTTGAAAAGTTCAGGGTCATCCTCAGGTTCCTTGTAAGCTTGAGGCTAGCCTGGGCTATATAAGACTCTGTCTTGAAAAGTTAAAAAATGGTGCAGGCCTTTAATCCCAGGACTTGGGAGGGAGAGGCAGGTGGATCTCTGTGAGTTTGAGGCCAGCCTGGTCTACAGAGCAAGTTCTAGGACAGCCAGGGCTGTTACACAGGGAAACCCTAACTCAAAAAACCAAAAAAGGAAAGTTAAGAGCAGGATAGGCATGTAGCTTGGTTGGTAATGTGCTTGCCTGCCATGCACAGATGCTTGAGTTCCATCCTTAGCTCAAATTGGTTCCCACCAGTCATCCCATCACATGGAGGTGACAGCATCAGCTCTAAGGAGGCTCAGGCTGGAGGATCCTGAGGCCATGGACAGCATAGTGAAACTGTCCCGTGCAGGGACGTGAATGTGGGGAACAAACAGGGTGGGAGTGTTAAGGACTTTGGTGTTCCCCTACATTTTTGACGCAGATGGCTGTGTGTCTTCCTGCTGCAAAGGACTCTGTGGTGCCACTGAGCGTGAAGGCTGCTATAGCCAGGGACCACCAGCCTTCCTCTTTGCAGCCACTGTCCCTGTGACCTTAGGTGTAACAGCCTCCAAACTGTTTCCAAAAAGCAGATGTTTGCTGATTCAGAAAATAAAATGAGTCAGTGGGTCGTGTCTATCAGCTCCCAAGTCTCCTACAGGAGTACTTGCTGGGTTGCTTAGTTTCCACCTATATTATCTTTACAGAGTTACTCTCGGCATTCAAAGTTCAACTGGAAGCCACACCAGTGTGTTCCTGTGACTTGCAGCTCTCTGCGAAGCCCTGCCTTAGGTTGGTGGGACATCTGTGTGTGCGTGTGCAGCTCTGAAGTGTTCCATTCCACAGTGAAGGGCACAGAGGGCACAGGGACACAAACCACAGGCATTGCCATTTTCCACACATGGCAGGAGGATGTGGGCAGTGACTGAACACCCTTGGGATTCCTACACACTGTAAGGTCATCAGGGAAATCCTGAGGACACTGTTGTGCAGGGCTAATAAGCCTGCTTATCAGGTAAAGCTCATTGCCATACCTGATTACCCGAGTTTCATCCCTGGAACCACAGGCACATGGTGGAAGGAGAGAGCTGACTCCTGCAAGTTGTCCTCAGATCTTCACACTTGGGTCTCTCTCTCTCTCTCTCTCTCTCTCTCTCTCTCTCTCTCTCTCTCTCTCCACACACACACACTGAATAAACAAATACATAAATGTAAAAAGAGGAAGGGGGGCTGAAGAGATGGCTCAGAGGTTCAGAACACTGTCTGCTCTTCTAGAGGTCCTGAGTTCATTTCCCAGCAACCACATGGTGGCTCACAAACATCTCGTGTGCAGATATACGTGAAAGCAGAATGTTGTATACATAATAAATAAAATCTTAAAAAAAAAAGTGGGGACGTGGCTCAGAGGTAGAGGCTGTGCTTAGAACCCCCTAGTGAGGAGCTGGGGTATGGCTCAGGGAGTAGGCTTGCCTAGCATGTGCACATACAGTCAGTCAGTCACAGTTGATCATGCTGTTCCCACAGGGGAGGTTGCTCCCCTCTAGCCTGGCCTTTTCAGGACTGGCTCAGAGAACTGCAGCAGCTGGCTTATACCACACAGCCACTGCACAGAAAGCAGCTGATGGCAGTTGTTGGGGGCATGTCCTAGAGAGAGCATCCAGACCTAGACAGCATGGGTCAGTTGCTCCACCTGGCACAGTAGGGGCTAGATGTTGTATGCATTCCTGCAAATCTTGTTGAAGGCTGAGACAGGAGGACATTCAAGTCCATCCTGGGCTACAAAGTGAAAAAAAAAAAAAAAAAAAAAACTGGAGTGATGGCTCCTTGGTTAAGAGGGCTTGCTGCTCTAGTAAAGGACTGGAATTCAGCTCCCAGCACCCACATCAAATGGCAAACAAACATGCACCTGCTTCCAGGGTTCTGCCTGACTGCCCCTGATGATGGACTGTGACCGAAATAAATCCACTTCTCCTTAGGCTTTGCTTCTGGTCACTGTGCTTACCACAGCAATAGTAACTAGACTACGATAGTCCCCAAGATGAGGACGGATGCCCAGCTGCCATAACCAACAGAGATACAAGGGGGCCCTAGAGGTGTGTACCAGGTAAGACCCTCTGACCCTACACAAGGGCTCTTCAGCTGCTGCCAGTAGTCTGGGAGTCTCTAATGTGAATGAAGAGGAAGGCGCTCACGGAATACAGCAGACACCAGTGTGTGTGTGTACGCGTCTGTGTATTCGTCCAGCACTCTGCCCTGGATTACCAACTTCAGGCTCTCTACCTGGTTCCTTACACTCCACCCTATCAGTTGTCACATCTGGCCCCATAAGGCCTGCCCTTCTGTGTCATGAGTGTACAACCCTTTCACCCCAGCTGTGTGCTCAGGGTCCATATGTAGGTAGGTGGCACACAGGTCCTGGTCAGTTTGTAGACCCCATTGTTGCTGTCCAAACTTCCATAACCAAGACACATCCTCCAGAAAAGGTTCTGACTCCAGAAAAGGTTTTCCCTTGAGATCAAAAACCCTGTCAAAGCAGGGAACAGCCAAGGTCCTGAAGACACAGCAGTCAGGACAAGGCAGGGAGAGGCAGAGTGGAAGGGGTATGGAAACAGAAGTCAGGCTGGGCCTGAATGGGACTGGGGTAGTTCAGGCTTCCTGGTGTTGCCCAGTTTGGAGGCAGATCTGTGCCAGTCTCCTTTCCTGCCATCTTCAAGTTTCAGTCTGTGGTAGGGATTCCATGGGCCTAAGAGTTCCTTGAGGCACATATTCAAAACTTCCAAATGTCTGAGCAAGTTCTGACTCTAAACTTCAGGGTGCACTCAACCTAAAGGATTGAAAGTTGCCATGTCCATTTAGTTGTCCTTCCCAGTAACTGTCCCACTTCAAAACAGGGGCCACCAGTCTCCACCTCCACCTCCACCTGCGGTGATGTCCTAGAAGACGCCAGGCTATACCCACAGCTGTTGCAGTGCCCACACTTTGTGTGCCAGTCAGCAGAACTCACTCACAGTATACTCCAACTTAATGCCATGGGCTGGGCCATGTGCTGACCCTCAGAGACCCCACACACTTGAAAAGCCAAGGCTCAAGGCTGCTGCAGCATGGGAAGTTTGTATTCCACACAGGAGGGACCGACCTGCCAGCCAGGTGGAAGTCCTGTGTCTATTGCCTTAGAGGCCACTAGTAAGTACAAGCTGACCCCTAAAGTCACATGTGATCTTCAGCCCTCAGCAAACAACAGAATGGAGGGCTAGTCCCAAGAGAACAAGCCTGTTTGCACACAGGACCCGGCTACCTGTGACTTAGAGGCACAGTGGCTGACACCCTGAAATACCAATGCTCCACCTGCAGCTGACCCCTCGGGTTGGGGGAGGAAAAGACACTAACCTTAGACACAAGGGACTGTCATGCTTGTGCATGCCACAGCAATGTGTGCAGGTCAGAGGACAAGTTGTGGGAATGGGTTCTCTCCAACCATGTGCATCCAGGGAATCAAACCCAGGTTCTCAGGCTTGGCAGCAAGTGCCTTCACTCATTGAGCCATCCTGACAGTCTGTGAGAAGCATTGTTAAGTGCAGGGACACCAAGGGCAGAGCTGAGTGACCAGTGGGTCCAAGAATCAGTCACCCCTTGCAAGATCTTAGGACACACACAGCAGAGTACCATGAAGGACCCAGGTAGCTTTTGAAAAGTAAGCACAGAGAGCAAGCAAGATGTCTCAGTGGGTAGCGCTTGCTGTGCATGTGTGAGAACCTGAGTCTGGATCCCCAGGAGCTATGTAAAAGCCAGGGGTGGTACAAGGATTCAGCCGATTCTGGGAACTTGCTGTCAGGCCAGCCTAGCCATAGGCAATGAGTGTTAGATCCACTGAGAGACCCACTCTCCAGAATTAAGGTGGAGGCTATCAAGATGGTTCCGCAGTTAAGAGTGTCTGCTGCCCTTGTTCAGAAACAGTCTTCCATCCCCAGCATCCACTTGTAACTCCAGTTCCAGGGGATCTGACACACATGTAGTGAACAGATGTAGTGAACACACACACACACACACACACACACACACACACACACACACACACACAATTTTTTGTTTGTTTTTCAAGACAGGGTTTTTCTGTATAGCCCTGGCTGTTCTGGAACTCACCATGTAGACCAGTCTAACTTTGAACTCCAAGATCTGCACCTGCCTCTGCCCACCAAGTGCTGGGATTAAAGGTGTGTGCCACCAACCATCACCCCACCATAAAATAGGTTTTAAAATATGTTAAAGATAGAGAAGGAATTGAGTGAGGCACCCATCATCCTATGGCCTCCTCGTGTACCCACAGGCTCGTGCATGCGTGCATACAACCTATACCATACAGACACATATATAAAGGTTTGAGGTTTATCGTATCACAGTTCTGAAAAGCTCCTTGACAAGATCAGGATGTCCAGGGTTGACTCCAAGGCTTTGAGGGAGAGACTGTCTCACTTCTAGTTTCTGGTGACGCCAGCCACCCTCAGTATCCCTTGGCCTGTTGCCATCACTCTTCTCTGCCTCCATAGTCACATATTGTACTCTGTTACTCTATTTTTTTTAAGACAGGGTTTCACATAGCCCAGGCTAGCTCAGAATTCACTATGTAGTCAAAGATAACCCTAAACTCATGATCTCTTCCCTCCACCCCCTTAGAGCTGGGGTGACAGGTGTACAGCCTATTGTTCCTCTTTTACAAGGGATTTGGACCTCAGCTCCACTAATGACGGTCTCAACTGCATTTCCAAATAAGGTCATGTCCTGAGGTTTCATGGGGGAATGTAGTTTAAGGGAAGATCCAGTCTACCCTGAATGCCCCCTTTCCACCTCAGCCACCTGTCACAGAAGCGTAGAGGAGCAAATGGCAGTCCCTCGGCTTCCCACCTCCCTGAAAGCCTGAGAGGAGCTGCTTGTGTCTGGCTGGCGACACAATATGGCCCGTACCTTGTCCCTGAACTCGTGGGATACATAGTAGTAGATAAAAGGGTCCACACAGCTGTTGAGGGTGCTGAGTGCCAGGCTGGGCACGTAGGCTCCATAGAGATCACCCCAGGCCTCGGGGCTTGGGTTCGAATAGTGCAGCACTAGCAGCACATTGCTGGGTGTGAAAGAGGCCACAGCTGAGGCCAGTACCAGGGCTGTCAGTCTGAGCGCATGGCTGTAGCGCTGGCCACTGGCTGCCAGTGCACGCAGGGTGGCCCCATAGCACACTCCCATGGCCAGCAGTGGCAGGAAGCAGCCCAGGACGGCCAGGCAGGTGAAGGCCGGTCTCCAGTGGGAGGTCTGCTCAGCCAGAGGCAATGCATCATGGCACAGCATTTGGTCAGAGCCAGCCAGTCGGAAGGTCTGCCGCTGCAAAGTGAGAGGCAGGGCCAGGGCGGCTGCGGAGAGCCAGGCCACTAAGCAGAGCCCCGTGGTCAGGCGCTGACCGCGCAGCACACGAGCTCGCAGAGGGTGCACCAGGGCTAGGTACCGGTCTAGGCTGACTGCAGCCAGCAGCAACACTGAACCGTACATGTGGCCGTAGAGAGCCGCTGTAGCCATCCGGCAGGCAGCCTCCCCAAAGGGCCAGTGCTGGCCATGCAGGTGGTAGGCCAGGCGTGGGGGCAGCACTAGGGCCAATAGTAGGTCCGAAACTGCGAGGTTCATGAGCAGGACAGTAGATGGCAGGCGGGGTACCCGTGTGGCCAGCACCCACAGCGCCAGTCCATTGGCCGGCAGCCCTACGGCCACCACCAGCCCATAGAGAGCAGGCACCAGCCTTGTGGGGATCCACCCCAGTAGCAGTGCTTGAGAGCTGGCGGGGAGCTCCAGGGTATCACTGTCGTTGGCACAGAATTTCCCTGGGAAGCCTCGTGGGTGAAGCTGGACTGGGGACTTCGACTCCTTGAGTCCAGCCGTGGGACCCACAGTGCCTTCTGTGGGAGAGAGGGGGATGTCAGTCAACCCACGCATTGTTCTGACTTTGGGGACCTAAGATGCAGGGAGAGTGACCTTGCAAGTCTCAGGCACTGTGGGTAACTCAGTGTCCCCACTCCCGCCCCCAGGAATCCTCGGCTGGTGCATGGAAGGATACACCCCAGCTCCAAAGGCTCAGGGCTTATGTACCTAAGGTTGTAAGCCTGCCCAGCTGTAGCTCCATTTCTGATCCACCCCTTCAAGGAACAGTCACTCACCATGGCCTCCCCCGGGACTCTCTCCATCATCATAGATGCTGGGGGTCTGGGTGCCCTCCGCCAGGCTTAGCCCCAGCACCAGTGGACACAGCAACAGCCAGGACATGCTGCCAGTGTCAGACTCCACTTCTGGGCTATAGCCCAGGACTTCCTGCCTTGTCAATCCCACCCCCGGCTTCCGGAACCTCGGCAGAGAGCACACTCTACCTTGGGAAGATAACCCTAACAGCAGAGCTCCCACCCCCACAGACCCACTGGGGTCTGCCTGCTCACCCTGGAGCCCATGAGAGGGGCTTTTATATGCTTAGGAGGTATCCTGACCAGGTCTCTCTGTTTCTCCCAAGATGCCTCACGAGGAACGGGGCCAAGGATGGAGACGAGGAGCCTGGACTTCAGCCCCATCCCCACCCCTACCAGCCCATTAGCACAACACTCTTCACCCTACCCGGCCCAGGAAACATCTGTGGACCAAGTGGCCACTTCCTGCTAGCTAGTCACACACTTCTGTTTGGATGACAGTCCAGCCCTCCCCCAAGTCACCACCATATGGGGCTCTTAGCCCTTCCTGGGGCCAGCCCCTACTTCCTATCTGTGGCTGGCAGGACAATGGGCTCATCCCAGGGAGTCCTAGCTCTGGCAGAGCAGACCACCAAGGGCCAGCAAGATGACACTGCAGATGAAGATGCTTGCCACCAAGCCTGATGGCCTGAGTTCAATCTGCAGGACCCACATGGTGGAAGGAGAGAATGAGCTCTCACAGGCTGTGCTTTGGCCTCATACTGGCATCTGTGCACACGTGCCCCCTCACACGCACACACTGGGCTATAAATGGTCATGCAAACCTTTAATCCCAGCACTCCAGGAAGCAGAGGCAGGAGGATCTCTGTGAGTTCAAAGATAGCCTGGTCTATATAGTGAGTTCCAGGATAGTCAGGGCTGCATAATGAGACCCTGTCTCAAAGTAAATAAATATATAAATACTGATTGTATATATGTAGCAAAAAACAAAAACAAAAACAAAAACAAAACTAAAGGCCACATGGACAATTGTTGCTTCCCAGAGTACCCCAAGTCCTCTCTGGGGGTACCCTGCCATATGGATGCTTCCCTTATCCCAGCTCCTTCCCTGGCCTGGAGTAAAGTACAGAATTAAAGCCTCCATGTGATTCTGGGGTCAGGTGGAGATAGCTGAAGGTGTCTGTCCTCTTCTATAGACCTGACACTGAATACAGGCTGTAAGGCAAGGTCTGGGGACCCTTGGAGGCACTGGTCACTGGTCCTCATAGTTCCAGGTGTGACTTATGAGGGAGGTGGCCAGTCCTCTGCAGAGGGCTCCCGAGCTGTCTTGGTGTCCTAGACATTCTGGGGAGTTGTCATAGGAAAAGCTCAATGGGAACCCACTGTTGAGATGGGCAAATAGTGGGCATGCCTGCCCAGCACATGGAGGCTGAGGCAGGAGGATTGCAGTTTCTAGGGAAGCCTAAGATATGTGATGAGGAACAGTCCACAAAAAAATGTGGGGAGAGCATTGCCATGGAGATGCTACTATGCAAGCATAAGGATCTAAGTTCAAATTCCCAGCACCCACATAAAAGTTGAGCATGGCAGAGCACACCTGTAAACCACAACTGGCAAGTGGAGACAGGAGAGAGTCCTGGTGTTCACTGGGCAATGCATGTGGTCCATCAGTGAGCTGCGGGTTCAGAGAGGGATCCTGTCTCAAAAGTAAGTTGGAGAATGCTAGAGGAAGACATGACATAGACCTCTACTCCACATGCCCCCCCCCCCCACACACACGCAAAGCTTTCTCAAAGGGATGTGGAGAAATGGAAGAGAAAAAAGAAACTGAGGTTCAGAGAGGCAGGCACATACAAGTCTGAGGGGTGTAGCTCGGGGTGTTTTATATGCTAAACACCCTGTTACATGCTCAGCAATTTTAAAAGGAAGTCTGCCTGCAAGGGTCCCTCCACCATCCTGTCCTATGGCAGGACTAGTCTCAGAAGATTCTGGGAACAGCAGAACCCAGCATGGGTGGTCAAAGCCTGGGAACCTGGGAACAAGAAATGAGCTGGGAATGGAGGGGAGGAGAGATGGTCATTTCCTGCCTCACCAGCCCTAATCCAGCAGGATGTGAGTGAGCAGCCCCTCAGGGTTAGTCCCTGTACTGGGAGGCCTGGAATGCCCAGCCAGAGGTGTTTGAGGGCCCCAGGCTTCTCGGGGACAACTAGGGCAAGGAGGATTGATAGTAATTATTGAGTGTGACCCATCTACACTCAAGGCTTCCACATGTGGACAAGGATGCTTTCACCTGGGTTAGGCATGGGGGAGGAGCAGGTGTGGTCGGGTCCCATCACAGTCTCTCCATAAGAGTATCATTGTGACATGCAAGGGAAGGTGCGGAGCTGCCTGTGAGGACCACCACGCCAAGTCAGGTGTCAGATGGTCCCGGGTTCCAGCCCTAACTAAGGAAGGACAGTCAGGTATAATGAACACCAGTGTCTTCTGGTTGAGTGAACTAAGCCACCACAGATAAGCAGAGTCTGGGATTTCGTGTATATGAGATACTGGAGTCACTAAGGTCATTACAGACAGAAGGTAGGACACTGGGCACCAGCTGATGAGAAGCTTGGGGAGTGTCTGTCCACAAGTTGGGAGAATTGTGAAGATAAATGACCGTGATGGTTGGACATGTATTCCTCTCACAGTTTAGACTGGACTACTCAGCATGGAGTCCAGGATGACCTTCAACTTTTAAGTTAGTGTTACACTGTTTTATATGAGGTGTGTGTGTGTGACCTACTGTGAGTAGGGACTTGAGGGAATATGTTGGTTCTCTCACTCCATCGTGTGGGTCCTGGAGGTTTAACTTCAGCCGTGGTGGCAAACACTTTTACCTGCGGAGCCATCAACACACACACACACACACACACACACACACACACACACACACACACACCACATAGCATGTATGTGGGCCTCATGATTGCTTGGTGCCTGTCAAGATCAAAAGAGGGAGTTGAATCCCCTGAAAACTGGAGTTAGATGATTGTGAGTGTCCATGGAGGTGCTGGGAATTGAACCTGGGTCCTCTGCAAGAGCAGCCTTAACCTCTGAGCCATCGCTATGGCCCCTAAGTACGAATTTTTGTTTGGGGGGGGTTGCTTTCTTTTTGTTTTTTGAGACAGGGTCTTATTCACAGAGATCTGCCTACGTCTGCCTGGAGCGCTGGAATTAAAGGTGTGTATGTTCCATCAATGTCCTGCTCACCAGCACAAATATTTAAAAGAAATTTGTCACAATGTAAAGTGGTATTGTGCATGCGACTTCCTTCTCTCCTTCCATCATGTGGGGCCTGGGGATCAAATTCAGGTTGTCAGTGACTTTAGTAACTGTGTCTCCCACACCCCCAAAGTGGTTTGTCCAATGGCTCCTCTATTGCATGTGAAAAGATAATCGGGGAAGAATAGTCTAGAAAGCAGCCCCAGGTTAGGGGAGCTGCTGTCTATCACTCTGGGCAGTTTCTGCTCCTCTGCTCACTCTGGAGTGGGCAGCTGTCACCACTCGAGACTCAGCAATGGGCAAGACCTGGCCAGGACTCTTACAGGAAATGATGGGCAGACCCTGAGGCTTGGCATCAATATTTAACTTTAATGTGCAAATAAATAGAAAAAGAAAACTACATTCAAAACAGCTGCGAAGGGAGGTCAAGGCTGGAACAGAAATCCCTCAAAAACATTTAAGGAGTGGCTCCCAGAAGCATGCGAAGGTGCCCAACCTCCTTACTGGGGAATGGAGGCCCAGAGAGTCCTGGGAGGCTCGGGGTTCCCACGAGCAACATCCTTCTCAGGAAACTAGGATGTGCTCAAGGTGCCATGATCCCTTGTGAGGCACGCAGTCGGGCCTGGGTAGGCACACCTGCTCCCCAGTGCCCAGGCCCGGGGTCAAAAGAACGGCTCAGGAAACTTGGAGAGCAAGTGCTCTCTGGAACCTTGCGTTTGGCACTGCGGAGGACAGCTGCGGGAACAGCGGGTGGTTCTCGGGTCCACAGGGAGGTCTCACCCGTGGGAAGCCAGGGGAGCTGCTGCTGCGAAAGTCACGACCACTAGGAGCGCAGGAAGGAATAAATACTGTGCATACGCATCTAGAACTGTGCGGAGGGGCTGCCCTCGTGGGGACGGCCCCTGCCGTTGCCCGTGGTCTGGTCTGCACTGCAAGGGCTGGCTACAGCTCTTGCTTGAGGTCAAGGCATGACCTCGGGCTCAAAGCAACAAAGGCCCTGTTGGGCATGACACGTGGGGTCGGGGTGGGCACGGGCACGTGCTGGGACCTCTTCCAGATGCTCACGGCGAGGCAGGGCGACGGCTGTACTGCACGCGGTAGCGTGTCACGGGCAGGCCGTGCACGTGTGCAGTCTCACAGAGCGTCTTGCAGGGTACCATGTCCTCCTCCTCTTCCCCCATCAGCCAGTCCTGCACCAGCCCGGCAGCAGCCACAGTCACATTGTCTTCCAGCCAGCGGCTGTGCCACTCCTCGAAGTGACGGTGGTGGCGCAACAGCACCAGGGGCTGCAACTGAGGGAAGGTGCATACGTGTGAACTCCTGGGGCGGGGTGCGGGGTGGGGCTTAGGGCTGGATGTGAGGTTCATGGGCTCCGAGTGTGGGGCTCAAGGGCTCAAGTGGGTGGGTGTGGATGCAGCACCTGCTTGGCACGGCACAGCGTCCCGCGGCGGTACATGTAGTCCTCGGAGTTGACGATGAACACCATCTTGTGTGTGCCCAGGCGGAAGCGGCAGTCCACATCGCAAGCGCTCTCCACGCCCATGAGCCGCTTCCACGAGCTCTTGGCCTCCCCACGCAGGGCACGCACCTGCTCACACTGCCAGCGCCGGAATTTCTTCAGGTTCCTGCAGGGACAGGGCCTCGGGGAGGGGACTTGCGGCCTCTGGAGGTCCAGGCGATGGTGACCGCCCAGCATGCATGACACTTCATTCCCTACTCTCCATTTCCATAAGCTTCTCCCAGCAGGATTGCCGGGTTGCTCCTTCTGCTCTCTGGGGGTGGGGTGGCCTCCTGTTGGCCCTAGACTACCCCCTCTACCTCCCACAGCTCCTCCTCATGTCTTATGTCACTGCGCAGCAGGCACTGGCAGGTGGCACATGTGTGGCCCTGTACTCACCTCTGCAGGAACACAGGCTTCAGCAGGAAGCCCCCGGTAGGCGAGCTGGACGCACCCTCAGTCCCCACGTACTGCTCCACATAGCGAGCCAGGTGCTGGGCAAGGGACAGACATACCCTATGACCCCCGGGGGGATAAGGTGACCCACCTCTTATTCTGGATCCCAAGTCAGACACTCATGTGAGCTTGTACCCCAACCCCAAAGCATAATGAGACCAGCCATGGCTGAGGGCTCTGCTGTGAAAGGACACTACAGCCTTAGGTCTGGGGCCAGCCTCCACGGGAAGTCTAGGCACTCACATGGCATCCTCACCTTAGTACAAGCTTTGAGCCACGGAGGACAGTGCAGAACATCAGGATATACAGATATAAAAAGGCTGGGTGTATGATTCAGGGGTGGGAGCCCCTGCCTAGAATGCCCCAGTGAGGGGCTGGGGACATAGATCAGAGGTAGAGTCCCTTGCCTAGAATCTCCAAGGAAGAGGGATCCCCAATTGAAGAAGTGCCTCCATCTGATAAATGCGTGGACATGTCTGTGGGAGCATTTCAATTCCCAACTGGTATAGGACCCAGCCCATTTTGAGCAGAGCCACCACTCCGCAGGTGGGCCTAAGCTGCAAGCCAGTATGCTCAGCTCGTGCCTGCTTGCCTGGATGGACTGACTGGTGTTACCCCTCTTCCCCAAGATGCTCTTGGGCATGATGCTTATCATAGCAACAGAAGGCAAACCAGGACAGTCTCCAAACAAACTCCATAAAACATGTTCTCCAGCCAGGCGTTGGTGGCGCAGAGAAACCCTGTCTCGAAAAACCAAAACCAAAACCAAAAATAAAAGTGTTCTCCAAACTTGGGAAGGGGAAAATGCCTCAGAGTGTCACCTACAAGGGGAATCCATGTGCGCATGCAAGTGTGTGTGTGTGTGTGTGTGTGTGTGTGTGTGTGTGTGTGTGTGTGTGTGTGTCTGGTTCTGGTCCTTTAGAGTCTTGGGACCTGTGTGTGACCTCATTTGCAATCAAAAATCAATTTATATTCTATTTTGCAGCACTGGGGATAGAATCTGGGGCCTGGCCATGCCGAGCAAGCATCTACCACCAAACTACAGCCCCAGGTTGTTTGTTTTGAGACAGGGTTTCTCTGTATAGCTTTGGCTGTCCTAGAGCTCACTCTGTAGACCCAGCTGGCCTCAAACTCACAGAGATCTCCAGCCTCTGCCTCTCCAGTGATGGGATTAAAGGTGTGTACCACTATCTGGCTAGGGCAGCTAGAACGCTCGGAAGTGGCAGAGGCCACAAGGGGCTCCTAGCAGCTCTGAGGGTTAGGACCTGAGCACCCATGGATTTTGGACCCCAGGCATCCAGGATGAGAGGGTATGGCTCTGCTCTTGCAATGTCCTACTCTGTGGTCACTTGTGGGGGGCCACAGGAAGTGAGTGTGCACACTAAGTGACAGGCACACAGGGACCCTGGAAGGTACCAGGAAGACAAAGGAAGGGTCCTCAGTGACTGCTTTGGTGCTTACATGGATGTATTTTTAACTGTCAGCAAAGTGGGAGACCAGGAATGCGGCTGCACACAGCTGAGGACAGACAACAGGAGCAGACTCACCTGCACCTCCACGGGGTCCTCCGCCTGCGCCTCCTCAGTGTCCAAGAGCTCTATGGTCATGATCACCTGTCCTCTGCGCTGCAGGAACATTACCTGGGGAGGTGGTCACAGCCTGAGCAGTCATCAGCCATCCCTACCACCCTCCGAGGCCCTGGCACTGCCCTGTAAGAGGGACCCAGCAGGTGCTACGGCTACTCCTGGTTCACAGGAGTGGTGACTGTGCCCCTGACCCCTGCTCAGTGTCCAGTCCTCTTCCAGAAGCCTTGGCCTTTAGTCCCAGGTCACCCCACAACCTCTCACCTTGAAGCAGTTCTCATCGGCCATGCAACGCTCCGCCTTCCACTGGTAGCTGGTCTCCCGTGCAGCACGGACACAGCGGGAGGACAGGTTCCCGCCAGCTGCACCTCGCTGCTGCTCGTTCAGGTACAGCTCCACCACCTTCAGACACACG
The DNA here is from genome assembly GCF_003668045.3 of Cricetulus griseus. Lineage (NCBI taxonomy): Eukaryota > Metazoa > Chordata > Mammalia > Rodentia > Cricetidae > Cricetulus > Cricetulus griseus. Next base: position 247,457,101 of record NW_023276806.1, on the reverse strand, counting down.
TCGTCGCTCACCAGGTGGTGAAGCTGGCAGAGAGAGCAAGGCCACGGCTGCCACCTCCTGTATCCTACCACCCCCGAAGCCACAGTCCCATACCCCTGGAAACAAGTCTGTGACTGGGGACAGGGAATGAAGACTAGATCACATGGTACAAATAACAATTTTTTTTTTTTTTTTTTTTTTGTAGGCAGACCAGACCAAACCAAGCCAGACCAGAGCAGACTAGACCAGAGTAGACCACATGAGCTAACTGTTGGGGTGTAAGAAATGTCCTCAAGAGACACATGTGCCCTTTGAAAGCACTGCCCTCATCTAAAACTTCCTCTCAGATGTGTGGAGACAAACAGCCCTTTTGCCCATTTCTACAGAGGGATGTAATGCAAAGATGGGCTGGGCCAGTTTGGCAGGTCTTAGGTACTGGTGGGCACCACAGGGGTGATGGCCTGGATCCTGCCTACCCATCATCTCCGTGAGGACAGTGACAGGAATGCTGCAGACAAGGTAGGCACAGTGCTAGCATGGTAGCCCTTGGTGAGTACCTGGATAGCAGCTATAGGGTCTGACAGCCACAGCTAGGGCCCATCCTGCTCACTCAATTTCATCATTACCCCCCCCTTTTGTTTTTTGTTTTTGGGAGACAGGGTGTGTCTGTGTAACAGTCCTGGCTGTCCTGGAACTCACTCTGGAGACCAGGCTGGCCTCAGACTCACAGAGATCCTCCTGCCTCTGCCTCCCGAGTGCTGGGACTAAAGGTGTGCACCACCACCGCCCAGCTTATTTCCTTCTTTTAAGAACAGTTTCAACTGTTTGTGAGAGGGTGAGTGTGTGTGCACTTGTCCACTCAAGCAGGACAGAGGAGAACAGTGGGTGACAGTGGGGGCCCTGCTCTCTCTCTCTCTGTCTTATCCCCTTGATATGGATCTGGAGCCATTCATATGTCTTGCAAACCCCAGCCACCCTCCTGGTTCTGTCCTCTGCAGTGGGGGTATGAGTGTGCTGGATGGCTTTATATCAACTTGACACAAGTAGAGTCATCTGAGAGGAGGGAACCTCAGTTGAGAAAAAGCTCCTTAAGATCAATCAGGCTAGACCAGGCGTTGGTGGCACACGCCTTTAGTTCTAGCACTCGGGAGGCAGAGGCAGGCAGATCTCTGTGAGTTCGAGACCAGCCTGGTCTACAAGAGCTAATTCCAGGGCAGCCTCCAAAGCTACAGAGAAACCCTGTCTCAAAAAACCAAAAAAAAAAAAAAAAGAAAGAAAGAAAAAATTAATCAGGCTATAGGCAAGCCTGTGTGGCATTTTCTAATTAGGGATGGATGGGGGAGGGCCCAGACCACTGTGGGTGGTTCCACCCCTGTACTGGTGGTCCTAGGTCCTGTAAGAAAGCACATTGAGCAAGACAGTAAGCCTCCAAGGCCTCTGCGTCAAATCACATTCTGCCCCCAGGTTCGTGCCCTGCGTGAGTTCCTGCCCTCACTGCTTTTGAGGATGAACTATATGGAACTGTGAGTGAAATAAATAAACCCCTTTCTCCTTAACTTGCTTTGGTCTTGGTGTTTCATCACCCTAAGACAAGGATCATGTTGCTATTGCCAGCTCCCTACTGGACACTGGGGATTTGAACTTGCACACAGCAAGTATTCTTATGCAGTGAGCCAGCTCCTCAGTCCTGGGAGGTCACTTTAACTATCTAGTTCCAGCAATGAGGCTGCTGTTCCAGGGGAGATGGCCCTCTATTGTCCCCCACCTGGTTGCCCTGGCATTGTGTCTGTGGCCCCGGAAGCCACGTTTCCACATAACCCAGCTGCAGTGGCCACTACTGTGGGCAGGGACAGCAGAGAAGCATTCCTGGAACATACAGGGAAAGTAGAGGTGCTCAAATAGAAGGGATGAAGAGACCATGAGAGCTGTTGGCTGTGATGTGGTGTGGTAGGATGGGCTGGAGAGCAGCGGGGGTGCAAGACAGGCTCTCCGGCTCCCCAGGACATCCAAATGGTCCCACAGTGGTCACAGGAGGTCAGATTACGAGCTACTGGGGGAAATGCACCATGAGCCTAAAGAGGATCTACCAACCAAAGGTGGCAACAAGGTGTGGCCTCATTCACACTAGGAGGCACCATTGACTCACACCAGGTCACAGCCCACTGAAGAGTGACCTAGCTACCCATGCATGCCCAGACAGGTCCCTGCAGCAGGTCACTCTGAAGGACACAGGTCACTGCTAGGATGAGCCACTTGCACATGGCTTGAAACTTGTGTGCAGAACCAGGTGGGGAAGTTTTGCTCCTGAAAATTCATTGAGTGGCCCCGGAGATAGGGGTATTCTGCGTGTGCTTTATCTCAGAAGTCCTTGGGGGCAGGACTAGACAGAGAACACTTGCCTAGCACACACAAGGCCCTGGTTTCCATGCCCAGCACTAAAAAGGAAAAACAAAAAAGTGTTTGGGACCAGTGGGATGGCTCAGTGGGCAAAGACACTTGCAGCCAAGCCTGATGACTTGAGTTCAATCCGTAGGACCCACACAGTGGAAGGAGAGAACCAAATCCTGCAAGTTGTCCTATGGCACACACACCATGCCATTTGTGTGTCCAGACACACATACCTGAATGAATAAAATGTGTCCTACAGAGGTGAAGGAAATGGCTGAGTGAATTCACAGGAATGTCGCTGTGTTGCCCTGGGGGCACAGCTGGGGTGTAGGGGCTTTGCCTTAGAGATGGGTAACAGTGCTCACTGTTATGAACTATGCACTTCAAGATGGTTAATTCTGTTATGTGATCTTCATCTCATTGAAACAAGGGGGAGACTTGCAATGTGACCAGGTGTGGAAAGGACCAATTCCCAAGGTGACAAGTGGAAGGGACAGATAAGAAGTGTTCCCCTGAGCCTGCCTCGCCCTGCCCTGCTCTGCCCTGGCCAGCCTCACCTGACGAGCAATGTTTTGCACCAGCTTGTCCATGGTGAAGCCGATGTAGGCATGGATGGTGAACATCTCGCGGAGCGTGTCCTCATACTGAGTGGGGTCGATGCTCCCCTCCAGCAGGCTGCGCACCATGTCCAGGAAGGCAGGGTAGTACTCCTCCAGTTCCACCTCACCTGGGGAGGGGGGAGGTCGGCTGCTTTACTCACCGCAGCAGCTCTGCACACTGCATAGGCGGCAGCAGCAGCAGCAGCAGCAGCAGCGCAGCCCAGACCTTAGGGACTCTTGAGGGGGGTGGAGCCCTGGATCCCCCCACCCCCCACCCCCCACCACGAAGGCCTACAGGGGCAAAGGTTGGTCCGGGGCCTCCGCCCTGGTGCTCACTGGGCTGCTTGAGGCGCAGCTCCATGGCAGGGTCAGCGGCCTTCTCACGGCGGCCCTCGCACAGCAGCTGCTCCCGCTCCTGCTCGCGCCGGTGCTCCAGCAGCTGCTTCTGTGCCTGCCGGTAGATCTTGAGCAGGCGCGCACACAGCGTCTGATGCAGCCGCAGGAAGAAGTACCAGTTGTTGTTGGCGAAGAACAGGCTGTACACGTCGTCCAGGGCCTTGGGCAGCTCCGGCGGTGCGTCCCCGCCTGCGGGGGGCTTCTCCTCGGTGGGCCGCCGGCGCTCGGGCTCCCCCTCGCGGTCACGCTCATCCGTGGAGTCGTCGGAGGCGCCAGGGCGCTGCTGCGAGAAGAACAGGCTGGGCAGAAAGCGGTGAAGCAGCTGGCGGATGGTGCCCTGGTCCTCCTTCTGGATGGCCGGCTGCCGCTTCACGTAGTAGCTGATGAGAGCCGCCGCGTCCTCCAGGATCTGCCGGTCTTCGTACACGAAGATGAGGTGCGGCTCGCTGGACGGCGCGCTGCGGCCCTCCGAGTGCTGCTCCTGGTGCTGCAAAGGCAGCAGTCAGTCACCCGAGCCCCGCCTCCAGCACGACAGGGTCCTCAGAAAGGGTGAGCCATGCTGGCAAGCGGGGCACCCTTCCTCTCCTCTCACCGGTTCACAGCTCCTCTGCAGGGTCCAGCTCCCAGCCTACCTATCTCTCCACTGGGCAAACCAAGGCCAGCGTTAGCACGGAGGGCTGCAACTGAATGACAGAGCCACTCTTCTGGGTTTCCCACAGACATGGCCACGGGGTGAGGCTCCGCACGTAACAGGGGCCTTCACCATCTGTCACCGAAACTCAGCTCCACGTCTCGGGGCGGGGTCGGTGCTTAGCAGCCCCTCCCCACATCCCTGCCTAACCCCTAACCTCATGAAAACAGCTTGCCACCTGTCCTGCTCCTCTGTCAACAAGGGCATGGGCGGGCACCTGCCCCAGGCTTTTAGAGACCCTCGTCCTTGGCCTGCTACTGTTAGCTCACTGGCTTTGGCCAGGTTCCCTTCTGCTGAGCCCGCCTTTGGACACACTGTCCAGGCAAACCTCTTTCCCATATATCACCTCTTAGAGTTGATCTAGACAATGACCTTCCCAAACCCAAAGGTGAGGACAACCCCCTCCCCCATCTCTACTCTCTGGGGGGGCACCAACTCCAGGCACTGCATGGAGAGATGTATGAGTTCTGTGGATACTGTCTCTTTAGACAGGGAGCTTTTGGGGGGGTGGGCTGGGTGTCAGTCACCTCAGCTCTTACTGGTCAGTGCATGGTGAGGCTCTGGAGCTCCCTTAAACACCTTCTGAGGCAGGACCCAGTTTGCCAGCATGCTTCTCATCAGAGGTCAGACTCTTTTACTGAAGGCCAGGAAACTTAACTCAGTACCTCAGAGACCCACAACCAGAGCCCAGGGTGGGCCCAACGCCCCTCTCAACACAGTGCCTTACACACCCCGGGCTGCCTCTGGCTTCTGAAGTCTCCTATTGTGTTCATGCCACAGTGTTTGTGCTCCACTAGGGGTTTTCGGTTTTTTTGTTGTTGTTGGTAGTGGTGGTGGTGGTGGTGGTGGTGGTGGTGGTGTGTGTGTGTGTGTGTGTGTGTGTGTGTGTGTGTGACCTTGACACAAATGATAGTCTTCTGGACAAAGGAATCTTGGTGAGGGGACTATTTCAATGAGGGAACTGCCTACACTACACTAGCCCAAACCATGGGGCATTTTCTTGATGGATGATTGATGTGAGAGGGCCCAGCTCACTGGAGGTGGCACCACCCCTAGACAAATGGTCCTAGGTCACAAAAGCAGGCTGAGCAAGCCAGTAAACAGTAATCCTCCATGGCCTCTGTGTCAGCTCCTACCTAGAGCTCCTGCTTCAGCTGCCCCAATGATGGACCTGAAGGCTAAATAAACCCTTTCCACCCAAGTGGCTTGTACTCGAGGTGTTTATCACAGCAACAGAAAAGATCAGGCCGGTGCTAGAGTTTGGATACCTGGGTCCTAGTTGGTAGAGCCAATCACTCGAGTGAATGGACCATGAAGTCTTATGAACAGACGACCCAATGACGGCTTCCTAATTGGTGTCACTGGTGTCACTGGTGAGGCCCGTAGGGTCTGACTGGGGAGGGTGGGAACCTGGGGCTGTACCTCCCATGACACTCCACCTTGACAGAGGTCTAAAGTATGGAGGAGCTAGGCAGACGGGCAGAGGTTTCGCAAACTATGAGCCAACACCAACATTCCTTGTGTTGAACGGTTTCTATCTCATGCTTGTCATAGCAATAGAGACAAGATTCACTAATATATGGACAACTTAACAACCTTTTCCCATGTGCTCACTTCAGTTTGGAACCCAGGCCTCAGAACTGACAAGTGCTTTACCCCAAGCCCTCAAAGGTCACATTATGGGGACGGGAGAGATGGCTCAGGAGTTAAGAGTATTTGCTGTTCCTGCAGAGGACTTGAGTCGGGTTTCTGGTAGCTCATGGCCATCTGTAACTCAAGCTCTATGAGGATAACAAACCTCTGACCTCACACTCACTCACACACAAACCAAAAAAATCTATCTGTACCGCAAAAGAAAAGCACAGGGCAAGGGCCAGCAAGCAGTAGTCTGTCATACCTCAGTTTCCCCAGTGTAAGGCAAGGGCTGGCTATGCGGCTCTGCAGGCTGGGGCGTGAGGAAGCCAGCCATCCCTGCCCCGAATGCCTTACCTCGTCATAGACGCTTTCGATCTCGTTGAGCAGGCTTTTGGAGCGCAAAGCCTTGGTGTCATTCTGCTTGAAGTTCACGGCCTGGTGGTCCAGGGACTTGAGGTACGCCTTCTCATACTGCTCACGCCATATCTTGTTGAAGCCTTGCTGGGCCTCCCGCCACTCTTCCTCCTTGGCCTTTAGCCTGTGGGGAGCAGAGCTCAGTGACTGACACCTAGACTCTCCTGGAATCCCAGGGGAAGGGCCTACCTTCCTCCCAGCAAGTATACATCTGGTCTGCACCACAGAGAACAAGTCAGCATGTGGGAGGGTGAGGCAGGAGGATGTCCAGTTCTAGGCTGGCCTGGGCTACAGTGAGAAACCCCCAACTCAAAAAACAGTAAGAAAGGCCAGGTGGTGGTGGCACACGCCTTTAATCCCAACACTTGGGAGACACAGGCAGGTAGATCTCTGTGACTCTTGAGGCCAGCCTGTTCTACAGAATGAGTTCCAGGACATGCTCCAAAGCCATGCTCCAAAGCTACACAGACAAACCCTGTCTCAAAAAGAAAACAAACAAACAAAAGCAAAACCAAAAAGGAGCCCAGCACTCAACCCAACCAAAAAGGATGTCATCCCAGCACTCAGATCTGGAGTTGGAAGGCTAGCTGTGGGCACATGGTAAGTTGAAGGGCTAGGCTACATAAGACCCTACCACCCAAACAAAGAAACAGAAACCAAAAAACACACAATGGGAGAGGGATGGAGGAGGCAGTGGTCCCACATAGCCAACGTGGCTACTTAAAGTGATTTTATGTGCATGTGTGTTTTGTCTCCATGTACATGTACCACACACATGCCTGGTGCCCCCAGGTTACAGATAGCTGTCAGCCACCATGTGGGTCCTCTGGAAGAGCAGGCAGTATTCTTAATTGCTGAGAGTCTTTTTAGCAGTGGCTGGTTTTAGGCCCCCACCTCCTCCCAGACACCCAGCTGCCTGTTCAGCTGTCACTAGTAGACAGAACGCTGGGGAGGTTTGTGTTTTATAGTCACAATTCTCCCTTCACGTCCCAGGACTCAACCAAGAGTAAGCGGGAATAGTGCATCTGCTGGACACACGGCCCATGCATTGCCACAGGTGTTCTAAGTAACCCAGAGGTGATGGACATGCATGGACAAGGTGTAAGTTTTATGTAAGCACTGTCTCAAATTCTAGAAGGGTCTGGAGGGTCCCAGAACCACCCCCCCCAAAAGTGAGATTGCATGTCTACACCTGGAAACACAACAGGTGTCCAGGAGCGTGGCTGTCAAGACTTTGTTCAACACTAGAGTGGGAGGGGTGAGCTGGGGCCAGGGTCAGGTGACACCATTGGGCAGGAACTCTGGTAGCTCCCCTTTATAAAATGCCCTGAGTCAGGGAGGGAAGTAGAAGGTGGGAACACCTTTTCAGAACGACAGGCACAGCAGTGGCAGGGTTCCTCTTGAGGCTCTCGATGACCTCGGGGGCCTTGTCACCATAGATGCGGTGGATGGCACGGCGCTGGATCACCTCTGATGTGCCACCCAGGCAGTCATCCAGGCGGAGCTTCTCCTGGTCCTCAGGTGCCATCCTCGACAACTTCTTCTGCACACTCTCCAGCACACGGATGGTGGCCAGGTTGGTCTCCAGGACAACGTCTAACTGCAGGGAGGGGCAGGCAGCAGTGGTGTGTGAAGGTCATCATGGCAGTACGGGGGTGTGTGGAGCCAGTAAGTGTGGGAGAGGTGGACTCTGCTGATACCGAAGTGGCCCTACCACCTAATAGGGTGCTTGGGCACCACAGTGATCACCCACTCAGTGATATCATTTGTACTTTATACTCATTTTCTGGCTTTCTTATGACTTACTTCATTTTTAACTTTGCATCTATGTATAAGTGTGTGGGTATGTACAAGTGAGAATAGTACCCCTGGAGCACAGAAGGTGGTGTCAGACCCCTTGGAGCTGGAACCTGAACCAAGGTCTCTGCAAGAGAAGTCAGCACTTTTGTTGTTGTTGTTGTTTTTGCTTTATGTTTGAGACAGGGTTTCTCTGTGGCTTTGGAGGCTGTCCTGGAACTAGCTCTTGTAGACCAGTCTGGCCTCGAACTCACAGAGATCCACCTGCTGGGATTAAAGGCGTGCGCCATCACCACCAACGCCCAGCTGAGCAGTCAATCAGCACTCTTAACTGCTGAGTCCTCTCTCCAGTCCCTTTTTACTTTTTCATCTTTCTAAGACAGAACTTAGGCACTCCTCTTGCCTTTGTGCTGTGAAGAAGGGCATGTGCCCCACACAAAACGTACTTGTCTCTCTTGAAATGACGGAATAGTAGAGGGTGGGACAAAAGGGTGTTCACAGAGGAAGGGAAGGGAAGGGAAGGGAAGGGAAGAAGGGAAGGGAAGGGAAGGGAAGGGAAGGGAAGGGAAGGGAAGGGAAGGGAAGGGAAGGGAAGGGAAGGGAAGGGAAGGGAAGGGAAGGGGAGGGGAGGGGAGGGGCAGGCTGGGTGTGACTACTGATGATTAGAACAGCAAAGAGATCAGGGGGCTTGTGTGGCTTAGGCATTGAATCTGGTGACAGAATCACATAATACACAGACACACAGGCACGCTCACACGCGCACACACACGCGCGCACACAAACTTTCTGCTACAGTCTGACCTGTTCTTCCCAAACTCACACTGAAGTTTAGAGGTTGGTGTGGCAGTATTAACAGGAGGCCACACTTAGCAGAGGCCCATGACCCCAGCACATGGGAGGCAGAAGCAGGAGACCATACATTCCACGACAACCTTATCTTAAACACAGGACTTCAAAGAGGTGCTCTAGGCACAGCCTGTCCTCATGGGTGGGTGGCACTGCCCAGGAAGGGGAGACAAACCACAATCAGCCTCCTTTGTGTCCCTCCACTATGGACATCAAAGACAGGCTTCCCTGGATATGGGCCTTCACATTCCACTTCCCAGTGGTTGCCCTATCCATTGGACTCTTGTCGTAGCATCAGATAGAAACACATGGGGGCTGGAGAGATGGCTGAGAGGTTAAGAACACTGGCTGTTCTTCCAGAGGTCCTGAGTTCAATTCCCAGCAACCACATGGTGGCTCACAACCATCTGCAATGAGATCTGGTGCCTTCTTCTAGTGTGTGGTCATTCATGTATACAGAACACTGTATACATAATAAACAATCTTTAAAAAGAAAGAAAGACGGGCAGACATACACCTAGGAACTTGGGGTGGAGAATGTGTCATCCTAGCACTTGGAAGGCTAAGGCAGGAGGATCACAAGTCGTACACCAGCCTACACTACAAAGAGAGCCAATTTCATAAAGAAAACCAAGGGCTGGAGAGCTGGCTCACTGGCTAAGAGAACTGGCTGCCCTTCCAGAGGACCCACATGGTAGCTCATAACTGTCCTAAACTCCAGTTACAGGAGATCTTATGCCCACTTCTGGCCTCCATAGGCATCAGACATACATGGTGCAGATATACACGCAGACAAACACCCACACACATAAAATAAAACCCTTAAAGAAAACCGAATCAAAAAGAAGACGTGGACTCTGGGATAAGAAGGGTGGTTGTCTGTCTGTCCTCCAGAGGGGCACTCAGTGGGGTCTGAGAGCTCAGTTGCAATGTCAATAAATAAAGCTAACTTAATTTTAAGTTAACTAATTGTTTTTAGTTGATTATTTATCTAATTGTATTTTACGTATGAGTGCTCTATATGTATACCTGCACTCCCGAAGAGGGCATTAGATCCCATTATGGATGGTTGTAAGTCACCATGTGGCTTCAGGGAATTGAACTCAGGACCTCTGGAAGAGCAGCCAGTACTCTTAACTGCTGAGTCATTTCTCCAGCCCTGCATTATCTTTAGTTGAAAGAAAGGGGGTGGAGCTTAAGAGCTGGCAGAGCTGGTAAGCAGGGAGCTCTGGGAGGAGAGAGAGACTGAAGAACTGGGCCATGCTATGAAGGCACTAGGCTGGGTGGACAGATGGCAGGCAGGACAGGTGGTTGGGGTGTAGGTGGGTTAGACTCACAGCTTCACCTACCTCAAACCTCTCATCCTCACAACGATGCAGCTGCTCTTCATACGGAGTCTTCTTGGAGCTGACAAAGGTAGAGTCCTCAGACCAGGATGGGAAGGACACCCATGTGTCATTCAGGACCTGGACCAGAAGAGAGGAGTGTCACTAAGCATGCTGGTACAGACAACATGAGTAGCCATGCTCACAGCCAGTTACTTCCCACCACTCAGTGAGATTAACTCTCTAGATGCCAAGCAGGCTAGGGCTGTGGTACTGAATACAAGGCTGTGTCTCAGGGCCTAGCACCATCGCATGGTGGCCTTGAGCCACAAAGATTTTTTTTTTAAAGATTTTATTTATTTATTATGTATACAGTCTTCTGCCTGCATGCCAACAGAGGAAACCAGATTTCATTCAAGGTGGCTGTGAGCCACCATGTGGTTGCTGGGAATTGAACTCAGGACCTCTGGAAGAACAGTCAGTGCTCTTAACCACTGAGCCATCTCTCCAGCCCCAAGCCACAAAGATTTTAAGCTGTCTTTGAATATCCAACTTTGCCTTTGTCCTAAGAAAGTGGGCTGAGGCAATGTCCACAAAGGCATGCCAGTGTGCTTACAACACAAGTGGTGGATCCAATTTGCTTTGCAGTGCTCAGCAGATCCTCAGGCTATAAATTCTCTGGGCTTGAGTGGGACTCCCGAGTCCCCTCTTAAGAGAACTACCCACAAACCTGACTGTCCAAGGCTCACCTGAACACACATGGTGTTCTGGCTAGTTTTATGTCAACTTGACAGAAAGAAACTGTGAATATGTTTCTATTATTGGTTGATGGATAAAGATGTTTTGGCCAACAGACAGGCGGGAAATCTGAACAGGGACAGAGAAAGGTAACAGGTGGAGTCAAGGAGATGCCACGTAGCAACTGGGGAGTCAAGAGGCCCAGGCATCCCCAGTAAGCCAAAGGCCATGTAGAGATGCACAGACTAACAGAAATGAGCTAATAATTAAGACAGAGCTAGCAAGAAAAAAGTCTAAGCCAAAGGCCAAACAATTATAAATAGATACTAAGTCTTCAAGTGGTTATTTTATAGCAGCTGTGGGGACCTGACTGGGTGAGGAGAAACCAGTCCAATGGGACTGAGACTAGATGGAGAAAATCTCCCAGTGCCACCCCAGGGCATGTGGTGCTGGCTGTGTAAGAAAGCAGGCTGATCAACTTGGGATGTCAGACTTTGTTGACTCCCCAAGGAAGGTCTTACCCTCTCTGAGGAGTGGAGGAGAGTTGGGAAGGGAAGAGGCAGGGAGGGTGGGAGGGGAGGGGAGGGAGGGAGAACTGGGGTTGGTATGCAAAATCATTTTTTTAGATTAAAAAAAAAGGAAGAAAGCAGGTTGAGCAGGCCATGGGGAGCCAGCCTATAAGCAGCTCTTCTCTATGGCCTCTACTTCAGCTCCTGACTCCAGGGTCCTGCCCTGATTCCCTTGGACGATGGACTATGAAATAAACCCTTTCCTCCCAAATTGTTTTTGGTCCTGGTGTTTCATCACAGCAACAGAAACCCTAAGACACCTACCTGGGGACAAGGCAGAACTCGGCAGTGATAAAGTTGTCCAAGTCCCCACACTAGTGTGAACTCAGCCATCCAACAGGACATGAAGCTAAGCTGGGCTCTGTGACACCTCTCAGTATTAGATGCCAGTGCTAAGCCTGGCCCACAGCTGTCTGCTGGGGAGGGCTGACCTGCTGTAACCCCAGGTGCTACCTCCTTGCAGATGGCTGTCCTCCCACTGCACTTGGGCTGCTGGTAGGTCTTGGGAAGTGCCCGATAGCTGGATCCAATTCGCTTACAAGATGCGTAGTCAATTTCTCTGCTTATGCCATCTCCAGACCGGTCACTCATAGGTGGTGCGAAGGACAGCTCTTTCACTCCCAAAAAGGACTTGAACTGTGCAAAGAGTTCTGGAAATTTCCTTCAAAGACAGACAGAAACTGTAAGTGGGCACTGGACATCTTGAGAATGATCTAGAGTCATCATGAAAACGGCCTTGTGCATGTGGAACTTCAAAGATGGCCTGAGTAAGAGTTCAATGTTAGGAAAGGGAGGGAGGTCCTCCCTCCTTATCCTCAACACATCCCCTCTCACAACTATAAAACTTGCCAGCTGCACTAAGCCACGAAGCATAATGGGAATAACCTCTGTGGGCCCCACAGCCTTCCTTCTCTGTCCTGTAACTTAAAAACAAACAAAGAGGGGGCTGGAGAGACAGCTCAGAAGTTAACAGCACTGGCTGCTCTTCCAGAGGGCCCAGGTACAATTCCCAGCAATCACATGGCAGCTCACAAATGTCTGTAACTCCAGTTATAGGGGATATGACACCCTCACACAAAATGTGCATGCAGGCAAAACACCAACACACACAAAATAAAAATTAATTAATTAAAAAAAGAGAAAGAAAGAAAGCCGGGTGTAATGACACATCATTAACCCCAGCACTTGGGAGGTAGAGGCAGATAGACCTCGGTAACTTCCAGGCAAGCCTAGTCTACACAGTAAGTTCCACACTCAGGGCTATGAGAGAGACCTTGTCTCAAACAAACACAACAAGATCCTCCAAAACAAAAGAAGAAACAACAACAAAACCACTCAAGTGTCCCAACAACCCTGTGACTGGTCAGTCTGCTAGAGGTTCACAGCAACTTAGGCCCAAGCTACAGTCTGGAATGTTCTAGGCTAGAAACGAACTCATTTAGCCTATTCAAAATGACAGACGTGCCGAGTGGTGGTGGCACACGCCTTTAATCCCAGCACTCGGGAGGCAGAGGCAGGCGGATCTCTGTGAGTTCGAGGCCAGCCTGGTCTCCAGAGCGAGTGCCAGGACAGCCTCCAAAGCTACACAGAGAAACCCTGTCTTCAAAAACAAAAACAAAAACAAAACAAAACAAACAAAAAAAGGCAGACACCAGCCTTGCCCCCAAGGCCTGACAGAGCTTCTAGTCTCGGGCTGTCCCCAGGCCTGGGCAGAGCATTCCTGCCTGTCGCTGTCCCTCACAAAGCCACAGGCATCACAAAGCTCCCTGTCCTATGCTGGAGTCCTTCGGCAGGCTGGGTTTGTCTCCTCTAAGGAGGCTGAAACTGGACTCCAAGGCAGGAGCCTAAGGTCGATAATGGCCCTTGAATCAGGCCAGGTACCACATGCTACAGTCATGCAGCTCATGGACTGTTTCTGTAAATAAAGCTTTACTGGCACACAGTTCTGTCCCACTTACTTATTTCTGTCCATGAGGGCAGAACAGAAAGCAGCTGTGTCCATTGTGTTAGTTTCCCTCCCTCATGAGGGGAACCCCTCCCCAAAAGGCCCCTGTCTTCTTTCTCAGAAGTCAGGACACATGTTAATAAGGCAATTTTATAGGAACTGACATCCAATGCTACCTCAATTTCTGTTCATTTTTTTTTTTAAACTTAAAACCTTTAAATTGGTATTCCACGTGTTTATTTCACTGCTGTAGGGAGGGCACATGTGATGTGGAGGTCGTGGACCGACCATTTGAAAGGGGGCATACGTGCAATGCAATATACATACACATAAAAACTTGAGAAATTCAGGGCTGGAGAGATGGCTCAGAGGTTAAGAGCACTGACTGCTCTTCCAGAGGTCCTGAGTTCAATTCCCAGCAACCACATGGTGGCTCACAACCATCCATTATGAGATCTGGTGCCCTCTTCTGGTGTGTAAATATACATGGAAGCAGAATGCTGTATACATAATAAATAGATAAAAAAAAAGAATGTTTTTTAAAAAACAAACAAAAAAACTTGAAAGATTCAAAAAAGAGAAAAACATCACTAACTACAAGCTGACAGCTCCACACACTACAGATATGGGCTGTGCCAGGAGGCAGCCTGAGCAAGGCCACTGAGAAGCTGCCTTTGGTGCCACTGCCCAGTGTCCTGCAAAAGGAGGACATCATCAGTCCCCAATACCAACATCTGCAGCTTGTAAATCACAGATAAAATGTTCACCCAATGGCGACAGCTCTCAAATCATCATAAGCCAAGAGTCATGATCTGAGACAAGGACATTGTCCACACACAGAGTACAAGGTCACTGGAATCCAGGGACTGTAAGCTATTGTGACCACCTAGCACTAGGGATCTGCTTTAAGTCAGTTTTTACAAATGTGACTCTATCAACAATAACTGGGGAACAACTTTAATCGATGAAGAAAAACACAGGTGAGTGAGAAGGCTCAGTGGGTCAAGGTGCTTGCTGCCAAGGCTAACAACCTGAGTTAGCTTCCTGAGACCCACACGGTGGGAGAGAACCCACACTCAAGAACTTGTCCTCTGGCCTCCACCTGTGCACACAACTTTGAAAAGAAACACACACACACACACACACACACACACACACTTCACGGCTCACTTCCCCAGGTCTGCGTGTGGGAATGGAGGAAGTCGAGAGCCACTCACCCCAGGAACGGGCTGACAAGCTGCAACAACTCAGAGCCGGACACCAGCTCCTGGTTGAAGAGCGCGATGCAGCGCAGAAAGTTCTCATACACCTCCTGGCTCTTCAACACCCTGCGCACCTGTGGGAATACGGAGTCGCGTATAGGGACCCTGCCGCAGAAGCCACACGTGTGCGCGTGTGGGCCGGAACCATTTGGGGCGGCTCTGCAGCCTGTGCTGTTTTCCCCCACGCACCGCACCACGGTGACCCTGCTTCGGCACCCGTTGTCAGGTCCGGTCCGGGGCAGCTGTGCCGGGAGGATCGGGCCAGCTCGCTCACCTTGTCGAAGAAGGAGAACTCCTGCAGTGTGCCGTACTTCCCCACAGCAGCGATGGACAGGTCTTTGGTGCCTCGGAGCTTCATCTTCTTCTGCAGAGAGAAACCCTTGGCTTAACTACGTGTCTCCACCCCAGGCACTGCGGGGTACACGGCCCCCGGGGATGTTCCAAATGCAGGGGGCCCTGTCTGGGAACCCCGGGTGAGGTCTGACCGGCCAGCATCAGGGTGCTGTTCCCTCCTTGGCCCTGTGTGATGTGGGGGGCCCAACTCAGGATCCGAGGAAAAGCGAGCCCACAGGAGCACCCTGTCAATCACATTTGGGGTCTTAAATTCCTGCTTTGACTTTTTTTTCTGCCGTCCTGGGGATCGAACCTGGCGCCAAGCGGACTTGGAAGGCTGTGGAGAGCAATCTGGGCCACAGGCATGTGGGGTAATGTTCCACATCCCACGAGAGCCAGGGAAAGCACGGGGCCCACACGATCGACAGTCACGGGAAAATGAACCCAGGGTCTCACGCATGTGCAGTCAAGCGCTAAGGAATTAGAACTCGGGCCTCACAAATGTTGGGCAGGTGCTTATAGGCAGGGGACGTGGAACCATGGCGTTGTGCATGCTCTGCAAACTGGGAAATGGAACCTGAAGACCTCGCACAAGCTTGGAAAACAGACTGGGAAAATGGAACTCAGGGTTTTCCGTATGCTCAAAAGACATGGGAGAGCTCAGTGTGTCACGCATTCCAAGACGACTCTAGGAAACAGAACCTAGAGCCTCGAGCAGGTTTGTAGACACGGACTGGGAACATGTAAGCCAGGAACTCGCGCATGCTTAGTAGACACGCAGTGAGAAAAATGGAAGACAGATTCACGCATGCTCAGAAGACACTACCTGGGAAACCGGAAGCCAGGCCATTGTGCGGGGTCAACTGACAATGACTGGGGCAACCGGGCCAGGGGCATACTCAGTAGATGTTAGTGCTGTATTCTGGGGCTTTAACTCAGTGATCCGAGAAAGCGCTGTGCCAGTGAGCTGCTCCCCAGCCCTTACCCTGGACTCCAGGACACACACACTGGAGTTATTGTCTATCCTGTGGGCCAGAGGGTGGCTAGAAGCCAGGGAGGGAGCAACACCAGGGATATCCTGAGCAAGCCAGGTCTAAGGCTGTGTGTAGACCATTTGTCTCTAAACTGGACTTCAGGACAGGGACAGCAACTCTGCAAGTAAAGAGATCTGCTTGAAAACCCGAGAATCTCAAATAAACTCTGAAGTTGTCTTCTGATCGCAGACATGCTTGTCTCTTTGTTCTCCTCTCCTCCACACCCCACCCCACCCCCCAGACTTGGACCTGCATTTGACCCAGGCCCATGTCATGAAGCACCCTGCTGTACAGCCAGTCAAGAGCAGCCTGAAGAGATGGTTCCACTGGCCGGCCAGTCCAGGACAGCTCGAGTGTCAAGATACCAGTAATAGCAATGAACTGTGACTTGAGGTTGACACTGCTGCACATAACTAAATAAACAGAAATGCCAAAACAACTTTATTACTATAGAAAGTCAACTAGCAAACACACGGAATGAGAGAACTAGAGGTCCACCATCACGGGGTGATGAGCGGGGCAGGAACTGTTGTCAGCCACCTTCACTCCTCAGTTGTGCAGTAACCAAACCATACAACTGCACATTTCAATTGCAGTCCCACCTACGAAAGAGTCGTGACAGTCAAAAGGAGAGTGAGCAGCACACCACGCCTTTCCTTCCAGCTCCCCTTCCTTCCAGCTTACAACCTCAGGTCAGGACCGCAGGTGTGAGCGCCAGCTCAGCAGACGTCCCTCTCCAGCAGACTAGTCTCTGGCCTCCACACCACTCCCGTCATGTGCAGCTAGAACCCACCACCCATTACCTTGGCTGGAGCAGACACAGGGCGCAGGAGTGAGGGCCGAGAGCGCTTCTTGTTGTGTTCCAGGCTCTTCTCCTCGCTCTTCTGTACACTGTTCATCTCACACGACCCACTGCCTGTGAACTAGGACACAGAGACAGGTGTCAAACTGGAGAAAGAAAGGCACATGCAGTCAGTTTAGGTTTGAACTGTAGCCCTGGTACATAGGCCGGGCCTCAGAACACTGGGTGAATGTTTGTTGTACACAGCTACAAGGCTTCCAGCAACCTTGAGAGGCTAAGGAGAAGACACACACACACACACACTCACACCACACACACTCACATACATACACACTCACGAGCACACTCACATGCATGTGCGCGCACTCACACATGCACACTTAACATACACACACACACACACAGAGGAAGGCAGAGAGTGAGACAGACTGACTGACTAAAGGCAGACCCAGCAGAAGGAATCCACAGTTTCAGTCAGGAAAAGCCCTTGAGTGCACACAGCAGCACTCTAAGGGACATTTCTAAGGGATCATCTCTGGGATGAGAAAAATGTCACAACACTAAAGGCCTAGCCTTCAGCCATAGATAAGGCAGCCCCCAAATCTAACAGCCAGTCATGGCAGAACATTGTTGCTATCTTAACCCTCAGGAGGCTGAGGCAGGAGAAGCACCAGTTTGAACCATTGTGAGCTACATGGCCAGACACTGTCGCAAAATAAATAGCTCAATTAGTCAAAGATTCAAAACTGTTCCATGATCCCAAGTAAAGTGATATTCATTAGGAATTCTTCACTGGAATCCGTAAAGATCCAAGCTCCCAGTTCTGAAGAGGCAGGTGGGAGCGGTGCAGAACACGTAGAGAGGCTTGGGCCCTCAGCATAGCTAGTCCTACACAGCCGCATGCACTCTTTTATTCTTCTCCAGACAGACACCAAATCAGGGCTGGTGGCCAACTACTCACAGGGCCTATGGCCAATGGCCACAGCCATTCATTCTGTAAATGAGGTTTTATTGGTTTGCAGCCAGCCCCTTCATTCTGTGAAGTTTTAATGACAGCCAAATAATAGTAAATAGCCCACTTTGGAAATAAAGTTTTATTGACACACAGCCACACCCATTCACTTTGCAGGGAATACTTGGACCAGACAGACTGGTGCTGACAGCCAGATTTAGTAAGGATGACACCAGTTTATCCCTAGCTGAAAATGAAGACTGCAAAGGTCTGTAACCTCACAATGTGAACCCAACAGCTCATGAGATGGACAGGGTCCCTCTGCCTCGATGCACAGGACAGCCACTCACTGTTGTTAGAGGCGGGGATACTGTGGACCCCTCAAATCATGGCAATGACACAGAACAAACAAGTTCAACGAATGGTTGTGACTGCTGGTTCCGGAGCTGTTTGTTTAGAGACAGGGCTTCCCTGTGTAGTCATGGCTGTCCTGGAACTCCCTCTGTAGACCAGGCTGGTCTCCACCTGCCTCTGCCTCCCAAACAGGAGCTGTTTCTTTATGATTATCATTCTTGTTAAGTCTCAAAGAAACCCTGGATAAATGCTGACTGAAGCACCTGTCTGTCTCAACACAGGCAATAGCTGATTGAGTCCTGGCACCGTTTAGCATTTCTCACCCTAAGTGCCCCCCTTGGCCTCTGGGTTTCCAGGTACTCTCTCTCCTCTTCCTCTCTCACCACCCCCACAGCTATGCTCAGTTTGTACTGTACCAGATGGCTCTGGTTATGGTCTCCCTCATGTCTACAATAAACCTTCTCCTCAACCATACCTAGGAGTGGTCATGCCCTCCCCCCCTTTTCATTTCATCTGGTGAGGAGATACACACGTGCACACTGCAGCACAGACCAAGAGAGAACCAGGAGTGGAGCCAGCCAGAAGCCAAGAGACTGCATAAAGACTGTTATAAAGGGATTGGAGCCCCTAGAAGACAGAGATTTAGGGTAGGGGTGGGACGAGAAGTGAAGAAAGGAGCCAAGGCTTTTTTTGGGGGGGGGGGTTCGAGACAGGGTTCCTCTGTGGCTTTGGAGGCTGTCCTGAACTAGCTCTTGTAGACCAGGCTGGTCTCGAACTCACAGAGATTCTCCTGCCTCTGCCTCCCAAGTGCTGGGATTAAAGACATGTACCACCACAGCTTGGCAGGAGCCAAGACTCTTTTTTTTGGGTTGCTGTTGAAGATTTATTTATTTATTTGTTTGTTTGTTTATTTATTTATTATGTTTTCAGTGTTCGGCCTGCATGTATGCCTGCCGGCCAGAAGGGGTCACCAAATCTCATTATAGATGGTCGTGAGCCACCATGTGGCTGCTGAGAATTCAACTCAGGATCTTTGGAAGAGTAGGCAGTGCTCTTAACCTCTGAGCCATCTCTCCAGCCCCGAGCCAAGACATTTTTTTGGGGGGGGGGCTTTTTTGAGACAGTGTTTCTCTGTGGCTTTGGAGGCTGTCCTGGAACTAGCTCTTGTAGACCAGGCTGGTCTCGAACTCACAGAGATCCACCTGCCTCTGCCTCCCAAGTGCTGGGATTAAAGGCATGTGCCACCAACGCCCGGTGCCAAGACTCTTAATAGGTAGTAGTGGCCACACTTAGACTGGCAGTGTGTCTGCTTCAATATGGTAAATAGGCACCTTAGCCATTTGTCCTGGGTTTCTTCAAGACCTAACAATTACTATTTTACATCTTATTATATAGCCTTTGGCCTAGAACTCACAGAAAGCATGCAGGGATTAACAGTCTGTACCATCAGCCTGGCCCAGCAGACAAGCTGTTTGGTGTTTTTGGCTTTCCTGTGGTTAGGATGGAGCCAGGGCCTCAGGCAAGCTGCTAGTTGAATTGGCTTTACTATCCCCTGGCTCACCACCAGCCCAGAAGGCAAAGCCACACAGGCCTACCACTGCAGAAAGCAAGGGAGCCAGGAAGTAAGACTTGAGGGCTACGAGCCCCTCAACTCAAGACTCCCCTGAGCTTCAAGCCCACTGCTCCCTGACACCATCATTCCATGCCATGAGGGGTAACTCAGGAAGGGCAGTGGAGGATGGCACAGGCTCCCAATCCCAAGGGGTGCTGAGACACAGTCATGCTGCTCAGATGTAACACCCAGATCTATGGACAAGACCCAAATACCAGCCCCAGCTTGAGTAGCAGCTGACAAGAAACTCATCCTAATGTATAATCTGTGGCCATGCCACCAGGACCCTGGAGGGAACACCCCTTCCTTCGCACTATTATGGTCCCCAGAGGCAGTTGGGATTCTCCTGATAGGCATGGGATACCAGGCTCATGTAGTGACGGCTCTGTGTGCCCTGAGGTCCTAGCAGACAGGATGTGCAGCCTGGCCAGAAGGAGGGTGAGGGACCATCAGTCCCATTGTTTGGTGTGTCTGTGGAGCAGCCTCTGCCACAGTCCCCACACAGCAGACTCCTCACAGCAGACTCAGAGTCCAGGGAGGACCTAGGGAACCATGAGCCAAGATGAACCCTTCTTCCAATAGGTTCTGCCCAGGGTCTGTCACAGTGACATTAGAATAAGACAACAGCCATGATTTCAAAGGGGACCCTCAATGGAATGTCTCAACTTCAGAGAGAAACGGGCAGACGGGGACTCAAGACAGCGGAAGTGAGGAGGGCCCTAGTCTCTCTCCAGGCACACTCAAGAGCCTCTGTAGGTTTGTGCAGCTCCAGGGACATGGCGTGGGTTAGTGCTGCTCACCCATGTGCACATTCAGGGAGGCAATGACAGGAGCATGCCTCTGCAGTTTGTTCCAGGAGCTGGAAATGCACTTAGCACCTAAAGTGAGGTAGCAGCTCTCATGGTATCACCTGAGTGGACAGATGTCACAGCTCCGAGGAGGAAGGAAGGCCCAAGGGCAATGTGCATCATGGCTCTACATAAAGCTGGAAGGCACAGCCAGCCACAGGGCTTCCACGGCTCTGCCGTCATCTGGGCCTTGAAGGGCAACCAGACACCAGGTAGCAGTGATCATCAAGCCACAGCCTTAGGCTGATACTGTGTTCAAGACACGGTGACAAACCAGGCCACACCTGGCCACAGGGCTGGGTAAGGCTAAGGGAAGTGAGGACGACGCAGGTCTAAGGGAAGCCTGAAAAACATGCTAGGATGCACACTTGAGTAAGCCAAAACCAGGCCAACGTCAAAAACATGGCTCAGTGGGTGAAGTGCTTGGACCCGTGTGTGAGCCCAAGACATAAAGGATGAAAGGGGAAAACAGACTCCCCCCAAGTTGTCCTCTGACTGCCATACCAGCTGTGACTCCCTCCCTCCCTCCTTCCCTCCCCCCCCTCTCTCTCTCTCTCTCTCACACACACACACACACACACACACACAACACACACACACACACACACGTGATGGTAAAAAAAAAAAAAAAAAAAAAAAAACAACAACCCAGGAGTAGTGAGTGGCCCATGAGTGATTCCCAAACTCAGGGAGCCTAGCCAGGAGGATCACAAGCCTGAGCTACACTAAGACCAAGTCTAAAAGAGAAAACAAACAAAAATCATACTCAACAATCAGGGGTCTCAAACACTGTAGCAGTTCCAACCAGGAAGAAGGTGGAGGGCGCTGGCTTCCTGCTCTTGAATTCACTGCAAGGCTGCCGTGGTAAACTTCAAAGCTGTCTCTCAGAGAACTCTATTTCTCTTTTCTAGTCCCTATTCAATTAAACCAATGCTGGATTTAGAGGTGGATTTGGCTTTCCTCCTCTAAAATCCAAGCACGTTATTTAACTAAACTTTAGAGTTTCTGTATTGTATCAAGAAGCCAATTGATGTAATACAGAATAAAAAGAATTTGGGGACTGTGTTTTTCTTTTCTTGGATCTTTCTTTCAAGGCCTACAACCTCTCATAATTGTTATGCTCCATGATTGCATTCCCCAGCATGTGTACATACACAAGCAAATATTTCTCTGTTTATGTTTGAGTCCCACACAGCCAATGAAGACCTGCCTGACAGCAATCCCTGGACACCCTGGAAAGAAAACAGGCCACACCTCCTCGACTGCATTGGATCCAACTTGCTCCATTTCAATCAAATTAAGGATTTCAAGCGAGATCTTCAATCAAGTGAATCCCATCTAACATGGACTGGATACAATCCATTCAAGGCTTTCACTATACTAACATTTTCTTCCTACAGGACCCCACAAGGCTATCGTCATCCCATTTCAGCAGGAATTAACTTGGAGGATGCTACCCCCCCTTCCCCCCATTGTTGTCACTTAGGATAGTGTATATACCTAGTTAGGGATAGCTTCCTATTGTTTATGGTTGGGATTGGAAGGAGGTGTTCAGGCTTGGACACCTCTTTCAGATGACTTTAGGGTTTAGTTAAAATAGTTAGGATGTGACATAAGCAGATTGTTGTATCTTCTTATATTTCACCTTTATGATTGTTAATTTTGGATACTTTACACTGTTAAGTTTTAATCCTCTTTTAGACTAAAAGGGGAATTGTAGGGGAACCTGTAGCCACGCCTGCTTAGGGGCTGGCTACAGGTCTGCCTGACCATGCCTGGGGTGACGTAGAGAGAGAGGTTCAAGGCTGCGTTTTACTTTTGGTTTGCCCTTTTGGCTTGCGTACAGACTGCTGCCACGCCGGCTGGCTAGGTCGCTCTATAAGTAAGGCTTTTCCCTATTAAATACCCTTATATTTCTACTTGGCTCAGTATTGGTAATTTCCCTTTAATGCCAGGCTAGCCTGAGAACACACAGAGACCAACAGATGGCAACCCACTTGTCACACGCACCCACATGCATGGTGACATTGTCAGCATGGTGCCAAGCATGGCAGCTGCTCCACAGCAGTGGACAAGTAACCTGAAACTGAACCCACCTCACGCTCCACATACAAAATGCAGCTGAAGTTCAAAATTGCAGGAAAATAGGGAGAACCTCAAGACCCCAATTGTGCAACAGCTTCTAAAGCTTAATACTAAGAGTGATGTGAGAAAAAAATTAATCATGACTTTGTGCATTAAAAACATGACCAAGCAGAGAAAAGACGACCGGAGATGGAGATGAGAATCTGTAGCTCAAACATCGAAGAGTCTGTGGGTGCACAGCAAGGACTCAGTCAGCTGCAGCTGCAAACAGATGGCTCAGTGATTACAAGCATCAAGTGCTGGCTGCTCTTACAGAGAACCCAGGTCCAGGTCCCGGCACCCATGTGGCGCTCACCACCACCTGTTACTCCAGTTCCAGGGTATCTGGTGCCCTCTTCTGGCCTCCATAGGCACCTACAGCCATATGATGCACATAAACTCACAGACAAAACACACACACACATAGATAGTCATAAATAACACATCTTAAAAGCCAGTACACAGACATGATACACTGGAGAATGCAGTCAAAGCCAAGACACATCCCACGTGATAGTTGTCGAACAGTTAAAGACAAAGTGGACATGGGGAAATGGAGCCACTGATGAGAAAACACTTCTAAATTATTCTTCAGAAAGTTAAATCAAACTGTCGTGTTTGCAGAAAGCCCACGAAGGCACAAGGCCAAGCCACGAAGGCCAAGCTGCCATCAGGCATCCAAACAATTAATTCCAAACAATTACTTGTACAAGTCCATTCATGGTAGCATTAGTCCCAACAGCTTCACAGCCAACCATACCCCCATGTCCACAGCACTAATGGATGGAATGGACAAACCCATACTCAGGAACACTTTTATTCAGCCATTATTCAACTAACAGGAGGAAACACTAGCAAAAGCTAAACGCAGACAAATCTGAAAGACATGGTACTGTCATAGACCACAGACCAGTGATGAATGTCCAGAAGAGGCAAATCCAGGTAGGAAACAGACAGGAAGCAGGCTGTGGGGTCAGTGGGGTGAGTGCTAATGGGAACAAGGGCTCATATAACCTGTAACTGGCTAAAGGGACAGTTGTGCTACATGGCAAGCAGACTGTATGGCTTGGAATTATGTCCTTTTCTATAGACAGTGTCTACATAGTCCTGAATAGATGGAACTTGCTAGGCCAACCAGGCTGGCCTAGAATTCAGAGACAGCCTACCAAGAGGCCTCCAAGTGCTGGGATTAAAGGTATATGCTACCACACCTGGCACAGAATTGTACACTTTAAAGTGAAGAAGTAGAATTTCATCTCTACTTTTCTTTTTTGGTTTTTTGAGACAGGATTTCTCTGTGTAGCTTTGGAGCCTATCCTGGCACTCGCTCTGGAGACCAGGCTGGCCTCGAACTCACAGACATCTGCCTGCATCTGCCTCCTGAGTACTGGGATTAAAGGCGTGAGCCACCAACGCCCGGCAACTTTTCTTTTCTTTTTTAAATTATTATGTATACAACATTCGCTTCCATGTATATCTGCACACCAGAAGAGGGCACTAGATCTCATTACAGATGGCTGTGAGCCACCATGTGGTTGCTGGGAACTGAACTGAGGACCTCTGGAAGAGCAGTCAGAGCTCTTAACCTCTGAGCCATCTCTCCAGCCCCTCACCTCTACTTTTCAAAAAGACAAATACGCATAAGGAAAAAAGAAGAGAAGGAGGCAGCAGCCTGCACCTCTGGCAGGCCTCAGGCCACAGGTGGGCAAGAAAACCAAGTGCAGTCTGGTTCTGGGCCATCGCACATTCCACACCCCACACTTCTGCAAGCCTGGGACTACAGTCCTCACACTGGCTCCATCTCCATGTGAAGCAATGCTCGTCCTCCAACAGTACTGCAGTCACAGTGCTTATGACACACCTGTCAGCTCCTCATGCAGCTTGTGGGGAAGAACCCAGGCACTTGGCACTCACCAGGGACCGCTTTGCCTCAGGCAGGAACTGTCCAAACTCTGACAGCAGGTCCTCCTGACCACGGAAGAGATTGGCCACCTCTGTAAAGACCTCCTCCTCAGACATACCACGGAATGGACGACCCTTAGTATGCAGCTGCTCCTTCTGCAAGTGGGAAGAAGAAAGGAGAGTGAGGCAAGGCGCCAGTGTAGGCATGGGCATGGGCAGCTGTGTAGACTTCAGCCCCATGTCTACACTGCCAGGGTATTCTGCTCTGGTGGCCTGAGCCCTGCCATAATAGAAGGGAAGGGCATGGAGGATCACAGAGCAATGGAAGAGTAGGCACCAAGTACGAGAGAAATTTGGTGCCCTTATAAAGAGGGAGACAGGCCTGCTGGGTCAAGGGATGGACGGTCAGCAAAGAGTTGCTCCCAGTTAGCCGCTGGACTGAGAGAGAGCCAAGGTGAGGGAAAGCTGAGGTGTGAAAGGCAGGCAGGCAGATCTGGAGCTAAAATCAAAAGCACTGACAGAGAATGGGGATGAGCCTTTCATTACAGGAAATGGAGGCAGGAGGATTGCCAGTTCCAGGCCAGGCTGAGATATTGTTTTTCTTTCTTGTTATTTGAGACAAGATTTGTGTAGCTCTGGCTGTCCAGAAACTCTTTGTAGACCAGGCTGGCCTCAAACTCAGAGATCCACCTGCCTCTGCCTCTGCCTCCCAAGTGCTGGGATTAAAGGTGTGTACCACACCTGTCTGAGATACTGTTCTTAAAAAGAAAGAAAGAAAGAAATAAAGAAAGGAAGGAAGGAAGGAAGGAAGGAAGGAAGGAAGGAAGGAAGGAAGGGGGAGGGAGGGAGGGAGGAGGAGGGGGAGGGAAGGGGAGGGAGGGAAGGGAAGGGAAGAAGGGAGGACGGGCTTTGGCTAGAAATATGCCACCTTATATTCAGTGTCATAGTTGAAAGCAGAGTGGTGGGCACACAATGTGGACAGCAGTCACTGGAGCTTAATGCCCCCATCAGAAAGGAAAGTTGCTTTGTTTGGGTTTTTTGGTTTTCTGCATAGTGCTAGGAATGGACCCAAGCAGCCCTGTGAATGGCACTCTTGGATCCAGGGAAGCAGTTGAATTCTTGGCATTTAGAGAGCCTACCAAGGGGAAGGAGAAATGGCCCTGAAGCCGATATTCTGGACTCAAGACTCCATGCACTCCATGCCTGTCAGAGCAGAATGGTGTCCCGGCTGTTCTTGGTGGTGTTAAGGCTCTCACAGTGGCTCAGGAGGCAGCCTGGGCTCAGGTGCAATCCAGAATGCCCTCAGAACTTATGACAATCCTCGTGACTCAGCATTGAATTCTGGGATAAAGGTATGTGCCACCATATCCGGCTTCAAAATACTGTTTAAAAAACATAACTTAGCAGCAGGCAAGATGGCTCCACAGGCAGGTGAGGTATCCCCGACCCAAAACAAAACTGCAAAGAGTAACAAGTGAGCATGGTGCTCTGGCCACCTCTCTATCCAGAGGGACGCAGACAAAGCTTAGGCTCTAAAAAGAGGCTGGAGGAGCCTTGAGCTGATCTTGAAGTGGGAACTGGTGCAGTGCATATGCCATGGCCAACACTCTGGGCATGTCCTCTGCAGGGACCCTGCTGTCACCAAGCTTCTTTAAACCAGGACATAGGCCTCTGCTGAGTCACCATACAGTATGGCTAAGGGGTGACCTGTGTTTGCTTGTAGTAAGTGACACACTTGTCTGGTGGCTAACTGCACCTGGCTGGCTGTTGTGCCCCCAAGAGTGCAAAACTATTTCAGCACCCCATATCTGTGCCCTCCCTGGAGGTCACGCCATGCTGGGGGCCACACTGTCACATGACTCAAGCTGCTTCCCCATCACACACTGATGGAGCCTGAGCTACCAAATATGGGCCCATCATTGGGGTTCTCCAGGTTCATGAAGAGCCTAGGTTAGCTCTATGATAGTGAACTTGTATGCCAAGAAATGTTACTTACCTGTGTATGGCCGGGGACATAAGCTATCACTTTAAGTCCTTTGTAAGAATTAAGGCTGTGTCCTTCATCCCCTCGACCTTTGTACAGGCTGTCCCCAGCCTTCTTTCTCCCTGCTACTGTACCAGGGGCTGGAGTGGCTGCCCACTCATCTCTCAACCCTTTTCCACCCCAACCTACTTCTGACTCCTTTACAGCTAGGCTGGACACTGGGGGTGTGCCCTGGCCGAGGAAGCTACCCGAGTCTCTGGCTGGGGTATGGCTTGGAGCACATGTCTGGCCGGCCTGTGAGGCCCTGGCCCCAGGTACTGCAGTAGGCGGGCCTTACCTGATAGGTGTGAAGGATCTCTAGGAAGGACCTGTAGATCTCAGGGTGGTCCAGAAAGCGGGTCTTGATCTTGTTCACATAGCTGATAGCATTGTTGAACTCCACAGAGTCCGACTCCAAGGGCACCTGGCCTCTGTCCTCCTTGTAGGACATCTGCTTGAAATCCTCCCCACAGTCACCATGGCTGTGGGAGTTCTCCTGCAAAATATAGGCAGTGGGGTGGTCAGAGACAATGAGTTGTCACTGCATGCTACAAGCATTGCTCCTGTAACACCCTGAGGGCCCATAGCAACCAAGTACCTCCTCCCTCTGGAGTCTCCCCTGGTCTCCCACACTGCAATTTCAACAAGGTCCACCCATGTAGTCCTGAGACTGGATCACCCTATGCAACCTGACTTTGACTCTGGCCAATCTCCTGCCTAGCCTCCCCAGTGCTGAGATAGAGATTTGCTTTCTACTCTTTAAGAGATCAGCATGCAGGGGAAAATCACAAATCTTGGAAGCTGAACATTGTTGGAGCTATATGCGGGGCTGTGGGTGATGTCCCCATCTTAGCAGGAGTATTCTTGAGTGAAGACAGCGGCTGCTAGCTTCAAGAGACCATCACAGTGCCTGCACATCTAACCACAGCTGGCCCAGGGGATTCTTACAACAGGGCCTCTGGGTGCTAAGCAGTAATAGGCATTAGCCAACAGAGTTAAATACTGAAAAGCATCTTACTTGTGCCTAGCTTTCTTCTGCTATAAACACAAACCTGTCTTTCGAATCCCTATGGAACCCTGCTTTCTAAGGAGAATTAGCACCCTGGTGTTTGATTTTCTGACAGTTCTAGGAGTGAACCTGGGGTCTCAAGTCCAGGCAAGTGCTTGACTGGAGCTGTAGCCTGGCCAGAACCCTGGAGGAACAGCAGCTAGGTTTTCTGGAACCATCCTATACTTGTACATTGGTCACTGTCACTACAGCTCAGCTTGAGATTCTAGTCAGATGACATGCTCACCATGATCTTCCAGAACCATCTTGTAGTGACTCTAAACACGTTTCCTGTTTTCCCCAGCAGCTCTGCCCACATCTGGGCAGCAGACACACATGGCACCTGAATAGTTTCTTGGACAACAGATCATTCTCAAGAGGCTGGAGGTGCCAGCAGCAAGCGATTTGGGATCCTGAGGGAAGACTTGTGCTGTGCCCTCAACACTTCTTAAAAGAATGCCAATTGCCAGGTGGTAGTGGAGTACCCCTTAGATCTCAGAACTCAGGAGGCAAAGGCAGGAGGAGCTCTGTGAGTTCAAGGCCAGCCTGGTCTACAGTGAGCTCTAGGACAGCCAGGACTACACAGAGAAACCCTGTCTGGAAAAAACAAAGAATGCGGGACAGATTTAATTAGTGCCCATCCAAATGGCCTCATCTGGTCCATGTTTACTCATTCAAGGCCCCATCTCCAAATATTAGTCCCTTAGCACCCAAGGGGAACAGGTTTCAGGACCCTTCCTTCTCCAGAGTTTTCAAATGCAGCCTAGCATCACACACAGCCCCCACAAGCACCCACCATCTCCAGGCATTTTATAACACCAGGCACACACTGTCAATAGTCCATCTTGCAGACTAGGGAATGACGGTCACATACAGAACAAGCATAGGTTGGGGTGTAGCTCAGATACATAACACCCCCCTCCCCCCAACAAGGACAAGGACCAGGTTCCATCCCCGGCACCCTAAGCCAGTCTGCATGCTCAGTACACACGTATATTCCCTTATATGTCCACTCTGTGGGCACCTCCTGTGGCAGCAGAACTCAAGGATCAGAGGCCAACAGGTGGTATTCTCAGGTATTAGGGGCTGAGCTTCAACAGACAACCAGAGACCAAACTGGGCACTGGACAATGGACAGACAAAAAGTGCTAAAAGGCAACGCTAAGGACACAGACACGGACTGCAAATGCAGCCCAACAATCAGGAACCCCCCTGCCCATGTTCAAGGTCACAGGGCAAGACTGGGACCTCCCCAGCCACTTAGGAACATACTCCAGCATTGTATGCTCCTTCTGCTCCCCTGAATAAGCCGGTACGGCATGACAGAGAGAGAGCCAGCTCTCTAGCCAGGGACTCTGTAGAAGGCACCAGACAGTGGTGAGAACAGTTACTATGGCAACAGTCTTCAGCTCAATAATCCAATGGAGAATTTCCCTACAATCAAGCAATTGCAATCCTACAAAGCAGAAAAACTCACACAGCAACATTCAAGGAAGCACAATTTTCAACAGCCAACAAAAAGTGGAAACAACTCCAACACCCACCAGATGGACGAACAAAACATAATCCATCCAGTGGAACATTACTCAAGAAAAGAAAATACCAACACATACTAAGATGCGAGTGACCATCGTGTGTAATCACTTATGTGGCATGCCCAGAACAGGTAGGGTAATAAGAGTGGTTGGCAGGGTCTGTTTTTGGGTGATACATGCATTGGAATGAGTGGTTACGACTGCACAGCTTTAATACATTTTTCTACTGTGATCTTTGGCCCTGCTGTGGACTTCCTACAACCGTCCCACCCTTTTCCCCTGGGGTGACTGTTTATATACTCATATTGTGCCCCACATCTGCCAAAGAACCACGTGGCCCTCTTGGATGTTCAGGAGCCTAAATTGCGAGCCCCAGCTGCCAGGACCTTGTGGCCTCTGCCTAGGAACCAACCTCCACCTCACCAGAAGGACCAGCCTGGGTCATACACACGCATTACCTTACTGAACCACTTCTGGGTCCTATCCTCCACGGCATGGGTCCTCCTCAATCTCTCAGGCCCCTGGGCTCCACTAGCTGATTCCTGACCCAGCAGCAAGAGTCTTCCTAGACATTATATGCCTTGCAAGCCTACCTCTCAGCTCCTCTCCAGCCCTGACCTACCTCAAAAAAAAAAAAAAAAAAAAAAAAACCCTCCAAATGGCCCATCCCTTCAAGACCCTTGGCTCCTCCTTACTTGGGTCCACCCCCCACAAAGTCCCAGCTATTAACTGGTCTCTCCAGCCCTGACCTACCTCAAAAACAACCCTACAAATGGCCCATCCCTTCAAGGCCC
The DNA here is from genome assembly GCF_003668045.3 of Cricetulus griseus. Classification (NCBI taxonomy): domain Eukaryota; kingdom Metazoa; phylum Chordata; class Mammalia; order Rodentia; family Cricetidae; genus Cricetulus; species Cricetulus griseus. The sequence goes on along the minus strand of NW_023276806.1, from coordinate 247,427,156 downwards.
TTGCTCCTCCTTACTTGGGTCCACCCCCCACAAAGTCCCAGCTATTATTAACTCTCTCACTGAGAGTCCCACACCCCAAATTAAACTGAGGGCCCAAGTCCAAGAAAGTGGTGGTTCAGAATTAATCAGACATACTGAGCCTCCTCAAAAGGGTGGCAAAGGGCCTCCTGTCAGTGCCCCCAAAGAGGTCCTAGGGAGCTATGTGTCCCATCCTCATCTGCTCACTGACATCTGTTTGCCTATTCCTCCCTTGACACAGCTCAGCGACAGAGAGGCAACTGGGAAGGGCACATGTAAAGGTTCTGCCTCCTCTGAAGAGCTTGGTCAGGATGGTACAAACACAGGAACACACTTGTCACAGCTGTAAGGGCCAGTGGGGGCTCTGAGGCAACAGCTCCCAAGATGCTTACTCAGGGAAAAGCAATAGCAGATCAATGGTTTCCAAGTTTCCTGCTAGTGGTGTGGCTATCTGTCCCCTCCTTTCAGAAGTAGATAAGATAGGGTCTTACTCTGCAGCCTAGGCTGGCTTTGAACTCATGGCAAACCTTCTGCCTCCTGAGTGCTGGAAGGACACCCTGAATTTAAGTTCCTAGTTCTGCTTGCCCTTCAAGTCCTGTGTCGTCAATAGGGCCGTGGTACTTACTAGCCTGACACTTTCAGCTGCTACAGCAAGGGTACTGGTGACCCTGGCATTGGAAGGGCAGACGCCCTGGGTGCTATACCACATGCTAGAGTGCAAGATTTCTCTCAACAAAGAATGAGGCTCAGAAACCCCACCATAGAATCCCCAATAGGTGGGCACTCCCTCAGCACCCTCCTCAACACATAAGGGGATAGTGCTCATCTGTGGTTGTCAGGCCAAACTAATGAAATGGAAATGAGGAGAAAAAAAAAAAAAAAAAAGCTGTATTTCAAAGCAGAGGCAGTAGGTGCCTATCATTACAGCAGTCTGGAAGCTGCATCAGGGGACTGACAAGTTCAAGTTCTAGGGCCAGCCTGAGATACAGAGACCATGTCTCAAATAAGGAAAATAGCAAAGACAGAAAACTGACTCGACAGAATTGAAATCAGCAGCTGCTGACATGTGGCGGGACCTGTAAGGTTTCCTGCTGCAATGGGATCTCAAAGGCTCCAGGAATCCTGAAAGACATCTGTGAACCGTTAGAAAGCAGGAAAACACCTGGGTCGCAATCAGGGCTGAGCACTAACAAACTGTAACTGAGACCAAGGGACTCCAGAGAACCCTGAGGGAATGTGACTCAAGACTGGCAGGAGTACGCTGTTTATGGGTCTAAGACCATCTCTGTCATCCTTTCTGTAAGTCACAGGGGCCCCTTGGTCACCTAAGCTACCTATGAGGGAAAACCTGCTACTGATTAGAGCCCTGTGAGATATATATATATATAATATATATTATATATATATATATAGACTGTTCAGTCTACCCCTGCGACCCAGACCCTGCTCCCTGCAGCTTTCTAGGGAGCGGCAATGGTGTTCAGAAACACACACTCTAGGAGCTGCTCATCATTCTCAATAAAGCTCTCAGTGCTTTACAGTTCAGCCACACAAGTTCCAGGAGTTACTCTGCTAAGGATTTGGTGGCCATAGATCCTGGGTTCTAGGTACAGTTAGGAAATGCTAACCCATGAGAACAAGTGCGTCTGGAGGCTGATGGGTGGGACCAGCAGAACTTACACAGGAGCCACTCAGGGACCTGCTAGAGCCACAGCACCCTTCCAGAGTCCCTCTCCAGCTTCAGTGAAAGCCTGTCGTGGTGGCTGGCATCTGTCATCCTAGCACTTGGAAGGTTGAGGCATGATGATGAGTTTCAGACCTGTCTGTGCTATGATGAGAAAGTGACAGAGTAGGAGCAGAGGCTGCAGAGCCCAAGCCTGAGCTGAGGAAGGAACCTATGGTGATTCTATGAAACAGTGACAGACAACAAAGTTATCCCCATACACACTGCTCAACCACTTGGCTTTAGTGGTGGCCTGAATGAAAGCCATCAGATGCCACTGTACACTTTGGCCTGGTAGACTTTGTTGAGAAAGCCCTGAGGCCAAACCTCAGCAACTAGTGATGCGATGACTCTGAACATAAAATTCTTCCTTGACTCCACACCTCCCCCATACACCCACCCCCAAGTGCAGGGGACTGAACCCAGGGCTTTGCCCAGGCCAAGAGTTCTCTCCCACACTGAACCACACCCCCAGGCACTACACTCAATATAAGACCGACAAACCATTCACTTTGGGATGCAGATATTGCCTCTGTTTCCACCTTGACTTGGACCAGAAGCAATCAGAGAACCTAGAACGGACTGTACAAAGGCTTCTGGCAATATCACAAATGCCCAGCTAGCTATGCTCTCTATGGGCATGACTCTTGAGGTCCACATTACTCAAATGAAGCCTACCTGGCTGGCCAAAGGTGACTGGATGTTCAACTTGCCATTCTTGGGAATATCTATGCGGTATCCGAGCGGGAGGAAAGCATTAAATCCCACAATGAGGTCAGGGTGCTCATGGAAGAGCTGAGACACGCGCCTGATCACACCAGGGGTGTCGATGCTGAAAAAAAAGAAAGCAGTGGGCATGAGTCCTGGGAGCAAACTTTAAAAATCCACTCTCAAATGTCCGCGAGGTCACCAGAGCCCAAGCATAAGTGATGGCAAAGACTCCTACAATGGACCCCACCATGTTTTTGTTTTTCACATTTGAGACAGAATTTCTTTGTGTAGCCCTAGCTGTCCTGGAACTAAAACCATACTGGCCAAGTACTCAAGAGATCTCCCTGCTTCTGCCTGGGTTAAAGGCATGCACCACAACACCTTGCTTTAAAAAAAGCAAACAAACAAACAAACAAACAAAAAAACAGGGCAGCAACACAATGTGAGACCACCTGTGATTAAGTCCAGCAAGAAATCCACAGCTCCTAAGCCATCTGAGCTCCTGGGCCCAATTAGGAAAATGTGCCAAGACCTGGGTGCTGGGCTGAGACTCTACAGAAGGCCACATTTCTCCAAGCAATGTAAGATATTCCCTAGTATTTTATGAATCAGGGAAAGGTAAGGATACATTTTAGGTTTTTGTTTGTTTTCAAGACAGGGTTTCTCTGTGTAGCCCTGGCTGTCCTGGAACTCTTTATAGACCAGGATAGCCTCAAACTCAAGAGATCCATCTGTCTCTGCCTTCTGAGTGCTGGGATTGAAATGTGTGTCACCACTGCCCACCCTTTTTGTTTGTTTGGTTTGGTTTTTTAAATTAAACAAGAAGTGTTAACAGCAGAGCCTTCAAGTTAGGGACTGGGAAAAATGGGGAAACATTGAGAGGGTCGTCTACTGGCCTCAACATGCCAAATATCCAGAAGAAAACCAACCTAGGCCTTTCATACTTCCTGAGAGCAGACAATGGCAAAGCAATACCAAGATGTGTGGGAAGCTGAAATCCACCTGTCACTAAAGTAAGTTCTAGAAGGTACTAGAAGACACAGGCGAAGCACCCCACTACACCTAATAGCTCTGTGCCTACAACAGTTCGTGTCTTATATCCCTTATATCCATACAAGGGCCAAATTAGGAATGTTAGAAGTATCTTGAGAATAAGATTTAAGAAATGGTGCATCCCCCGTAAGTAACAATTTCCTGCAGTATTTACCAAAAACTGTTCCTAAAACAATCAAAATTTGTACCTCCAACATTTCATAAACAAAACTCTTTAGACATTTTCAAAATTGTTAATTTAAATTTTACTTTTTGCATGTGGGCTATTACCACAGATCCAAGTGCAAGTCCGAAGACAACTTGTAGGAGTCAGTTCTTCCCTATCATGTGGGCTCTGGGGCTGGAACACAGGTGGTCAGGCTTGGAGGCGGGCACCTTTTCTCTCTGAGCATCTCACTGACACCCAAATCAACATTTCAAATAAACACTGGACCCAGTGCTCTCTTTCCAAGCCAGGATCTCTCCCATCAGACCCTCAGAGGCACCTCATTCTGTGACTGTTTCAGAAGCTTCCCGGGCCCACCAAACCTATGCAAGGTCATCAGCTTAAAGGCCGGGGTGTAGTTAGTTTTTTTTTTGGGGGGGGGGAACGGGTCATTCAGCATACTGCTCCGGGGTGCACCAGACCCTGCAGGTTACCTCTGGCTTTTGAACTCCTTCATGATCTCCAGGAAGCCGTTGTAGGTGGCAGGGTCGCTGCCAAAGCGGATCTTCACCTGGTCAAGGTAGGTGAGAGCGTCCTCCACCTGCGAGGGACGAGAAGGCCGCGGGTGGGCCGGGGTCGCACAATGAGAGACTGTGGGACAGGGCTGCACAGGGCCTCGAGATTAACTGCGGGGTTCCGGGGAGGGCCGACGAGGGCGACCGAGGGCCAGCGGCCAGTCCCGAGGGGCCTCGGAGACCCGAGGAGTTCCGGGTTGGGCCGAGGAGCGGCGGGGAGGCCCGAAGGGTCTCGGGCTTGGAAAGCCGAGGGACGGCGACAGTAACTAAGGGCCAACGAAGACGGCGGGGGGGTGGGGGTGGGTCCGGAGCGCACCGCGGGGTCCGGGTGTGACAGGAACGACTGAGGGATGTCAGGGAGGGCCGCGGGACGGCGAGAGGCAGCGAAGCATTAGGGGGGGAACGAGGGGCCGCCGGGATGATCGAGGGGTTCCGGGGAAGGGGTGTGGGGTCCCCGGCTGCGCAGGGGAGGCCGAGGCGGGGACGCACGGCGCAGCGCCGGCCCGCGGGGCTTCAGGTCCCCAGGAGGAGTCCGGGAGCGTCACTCACGTGCACCGGCAGCTTCTCGTGGCCTCCGGAGCCCGAACGACCCCAGCGGGAGCCGCCGAACCCCCGGCCCGCGGAGCCTCCGCCGCCTGCGTGCGCCATGTTGGAAGTCAGATCCGCGTCTGCCCCGCCTCCGCCTGAGCCCAGGTCGCGCCTGCGCGGGTCCCGCCCCCGTGGGTGGAGCCTCGTGGCGTCACGATGGGGCATGTTCGCACGAGGAACTCTCGGAGGCACTGGGTGGGGTTGCGAGGCTGCGGGGCTGCGGGGCCGGTCGAAACGCGTGTTCTCTAGGGCTCTGTGGCGACCCGGAAGCCCAAAGATGTTTTGTTTTATTTTGTTGGGGGGAAAAATAATTTTCAGCCAAGTTGGAAAACATTTCAGAACTCACTAATTTTATAAAATTCACATTTCGGTGTCCAGGCTCGCCTGTCTTCTCAGTATCAGTAAGGCTGAGGCAGGAGGAGCACTGAGTTCCAACCCAGACTGGGCTGCGTAGTTAAGATCATGTCTTAAAAGACATTGACATTTAGGAGTTGACAATATCTCAACGGAAACAAGTCCACATTATCTGTTACTCAAGACCTGAAGAGATATTTATTTGTAAGGATCTGTTTCTTTCTGGAAAGTTCTGGACTCCTCGAATGTGGGGTTGGTGAGGCAGTGGGCTGTGGGTGAGCCACGTGGGCTTACTTTTCACACTGAGTGTGTGTGCAGAGGCCAGAGGTGGACACACTGGTGTCTTTAACCACCATCTTATATTTTGAGACCAGATCTCTCACTAAATCTGGAGCTCAGTGTCTCCACTGGACAGGGTAGCCAGCGACCCCTCTGTCTCCACCGCTGCAGGGCTGGAGTCAGAGCCAGCCAATGTGGATCTTCCTGCTTGCTTGCCGCAAGCCCTTCTCCCACTAAATCATCTATCCAGTCTTATTTTCTTGATCCCATTCACAGCTGGGTTGGAGCTTGAACCATGGCACTGCTGCTTCCAAACCTACTTTAGATTTTATTTTTGCGGAGCAGTGGCTGGGGCCCAGGGCTTTGCACGGGTTTGACAAGTGCTCTCTGGAGGCCTCACTAAGTAGTAGCACAGGTCACTCTCCAACTTGCAGTCTTCTAATCGCCCTGCCTTCACCTTCCGAGTACTTGGAAGTCAGGTGTGCCACCACTCAGCTCCAGATTTCCAACTTTCCCTTTTAGAGTTTTCCTAGGCTCATGGCAAGGCAAGTCAATGAGTGTAGGTTTACTTTAAGGTACAGATACACAAAGTCCATCCCAGCCACTGATTTTAAAATATACAACAAGAAAAACACTATTTACTTGTGGGTGAAGTTATTCAAATGCATAATTCTTCCTATACTTTCCTATAGAAATGTCCCATTTCATAAGTATATCTGTGGCCAGGCATGATAATGAACACCTAAAAGCCCAGTACTTGGGAGGGGGAGGGCTTTGCAGTTAGGAGCACTGTTGCTCCTGCCGAGGGCCTATGCCTGCTTCCCAGGATCCACATAGTGGTCACACTGCTTGTAAATTCAGCTCCGGGGGCTGTGACACCTTCACTGACCCCCACTGGCACAAGTAGTACTCAGACATACACATGCATCAAACGCTCATATTCACAAAATAAAGGACTTTTAAACAAACGAAAAGGGTGGAAACCCTGACCCCCATATGTGTGTGCATACTCCTGTACACACGCAAGTGCACATGCACCACACATGTACACAGTAAGATAAACACAGGATCCACTCTCTAGAGAGCCACACACCCATCCTTCCTAGTCAACTCTCACCTCTTAGCGTCCACCTCCCGCCAGTGTCTGCACACTGTGCAGATGTGCTCACAGAACATGGCCTTGGCTGGGCCCCCTTCACTGTGCGTGTCAAAGGTGACTGGGCTTTATGCTCATGCTTAAGACTCCAGAAGAGCCAGCTGTGTTGGTGGTGCACGCCTTTAACCCCAGCACTCGGGAGGCAGAGGCAGGCGGATCTCTGTGAGTTCGAGACCAGCCTGGTCTCCAGAGTGAGTTCCAGGATAGGCTCCAAAGCTACACAGAGAAACCCTGTCTCGGAAAAACAAACAAACAAACAAACCAAAGACTGCAGAAGAGTTTGTTTACTGGCAGGCATGGTGACCACCTGTCCTTCCAGCAATTAGGAGGCAGTGACAGGATCCCTAGGGCAAGCTGGCCAGCGAGAAAATGGTTGAACTGGCTAGCTCCAGGCTAAGTGAGTGTGCTGGGTAGTTTTGTGTCAACTTGACACAAGCTAAGAGTCATTTGGGAAGACGGAAAAACTGAGAAAGCGCCTCCATCAGACTGACCTGAGGGCAAGTCTGTGGGGACATTTTTATGATTGATGTGGGAGGCTCCAGTCCACCGAGGGTAGTGCCAATCCTGGGCTGCTGGTCCTGGGGTGTTTAAGGAAGCAGGCTGAACAAGTCATGGGGAGCAAACCAGTAAGCAGCACCCTCCATGGCCTCTGCTTTGGCTCCTGCCTCCAGACCCCTGCCTTATGTTCTTGAGTCCCCTCAGCGATGGATTGTTTGTGGAACTGTGAGCTTCTTCCAGTCATGGTGTTTCGCCATAGTAGTACATGAGTATAGCAAGTGACTCTGATTCAGTATATGAGGTAAAGATGGATGAAGGCAGACACTTAAGGTCAGCCTCCAAGTGACTATGCACACGTATGCATGTGATCTGGTACAGGCCAGAGACTGAAATTAAGCTGGGCGTGGTGATGCTCACCTGTCATTCCAGTACAGCCTGGGCTACAGTACAGCCATGTCTCCAACAGCAAGAGGAAGGGAGCACAAGGGAGGCTTGGCCTCAGTTTCCTGACAGAAAGGGCTAGCCTGCAGGTCAAAGGCAGAACAGAAAATCAACCCTGCTAGCTTTTGCTCCCAAAGACAGGCAGGTCCCTGGGAACTGAGGTTTGGCCTTGAGCTGGCATCCTGTGAGATACTGAACAAAGGCCCGGTAACACTGAGCAGAATTGCTGATCCACAGAAGCAACCAGATAAAAACATGCTGGTGTTGGGCACATCTTGCAACAATTTGTTACCGAGCAACAAAGAACCAACTCAGCCCCCAAGTCCTTGCCCCAGAAAGCGCCCTCCCAGGGTGCCCGCTGCTGTGAGAACTGCTGAGTCAGAGAGCTTGTTTATCAATCGCAAACCCTGCTCTGCCAGGAGACAGGCTGACAGTGCAGGGTTGAGTGTGTGGAGCAGGAAGATTGGGGGTGGGCGCTCCTCTCAATGTGGCTCTGAAGGAAAGTAGTCTTAAAAAAAAAAAAAAAAAAATCTAGGCCAGGCACCGAGGCACTTAGGAGACTGAGGCAGGAGAATCACCATGAGTTTCAGGTCAGCCAGGGCTACTTAATAACCTGTCTCTACAGAAAAAAAAAAAAAAAAAAAAAAAACCTGTCTCAAAATAACAGTGAAAATCTCCTACTAAAAAAAATTACAGCTTGGGCCATTGAGATGGCTCAGTGGGTAAATAAATATGCTTGCTGCCAGGCCAGATGACGTGAGAGCAATATTCCAATACCACACAGTGGTCCTGCAAATTGTCCTCTGACTTGACCTACACATGCCTGGTATGGCACGGACCCAGGGTCCTAGTCACTTGTATTGCCATGAAGAAACACCATGACCAAGACAACTCTTAGAAAAGAAAGCATTTAATTGGGGGCTTGCTTATAGTTTCAGAGGTTTAGTCCATTATCATCATAGCAGGAGCATGGTGGCAGGTGCTAGGGAAGTAACTGAGGAGACACATCCTGACCCATAGGCAGAGAAAGAGAGAAAGGCCTGGCATGGACTTTAGAAACCTCAACGCCCACTTCCTCCAGCAGGCCACACCTCCCAATCCTTGCAATCTTTTCAAACAGGTCTACTTCCTAGTGACCAAGCATTCAAGTGTATGAGCCTATGGGGGCCATTTTTATTTAAACCAGCACACTCAGCCACACACACCCACACAGGCCCCTAAAAAAAATGTAAAAACAATTTTAATTTTTTGTTTGGGGTCAGCGTGATGACTCAGTGCGTAAAGCAACTACCATAAAAGTGTCAGAGCTGAGTTCAAATCCCACATATCCACATAAAACCAGATTGCAATATCAGAAGTCATCATTGCAGCACTTCTGAGGGAGATGAGACCGGGGACAGAGAACCTGGAAGCTCAAAGGCCAGCCTGGCTCCTGAAGCAGTCAATCAAAGACCCAGCCTTACCAGGCGGTGGTGGCACACGCCTTTAGTCCCAGCACTCGGGAGGCAGAGGCAGGCAGATCTCTGTGAGTTCAGGACCAGCCTGGTCTACAAGAGCTAGTTTCAGAACAGCCTCCAAAGCCACAGAGAAACCCTGTCTCAAAAACAAAAGAGTATCATAGTTGTTAGACCCCCGAAAACTCAAGTACTCGGGGTCCCAGGCCACGTTCGCGGTCACCCCAATCACCAGGCGGATTCGAGAGCTTGCTGCAAACTGCACGAGGCTTTATTGTAATTTAACGAGCTAACCCCATGTTAGCTTGGGTCTTTCACCCACCCGGCATGGCGGACAGCTAGAAAAGACGGCTTGGAGCTGCTGCGCATAGATCGTTATAGGGCAGCGTAAGGGGAGTGTCTGGGGGGTACGCACAGGCTCACAATTGGTGTGCCTCCAGGCTTGGAGGGCTTGCCCTGTGTTGATTGGTCAACTGGTTGTTATGGCTCATAGGCCCTCCCCGGGTGGTTGCTATGCTCTCTACGTCATTGCTGTGCGCTTGTCCGTAAAGCACACCCAGAGCCATAAAGCATAGCGCCACCAGCTAACTTCTGATTGGTTCCCTGTCACGAGACAGGAATCTGACTTTCTAGTGTCTAGGGCAAGGTCATAGAAACATATGTTCGGCCGTTATGGCTGCCAAAAGGGAAGCCAGTTCCTTCATAGTCACCTTATATTCCCCATCATACCATCAGTCTGATCTCCAGTAACTAATAGAAACACTTTCATTAACAACAACAAAAAAAGACCCAGCCTCAAAGTGACCTTTGACCTCCACCTGCAACTGATAGCACACACACACACACACACACACACACACACACACACACACGCACGCACGCACGCACGCACGCACGCACACGTGCTCGAGTATGACAGCACAAACATAAAAGTTCTAAAAAAATTTAAAAAGCATCTGTGTAATAGCTGGAGATGGCAGTCCACAGTTTATTCTAGCACTCCAAGGAAGATGACAAGGACCAGAAATAAGGTCCTATTTGACTACATAGAAGCTTCCAGACTAGCCTGGGATACATGAGACCCTCTCTCAAAAAAACACATGGTGTCTGGAGTGATGGTTTGGCGGTTAAGAGTCCATGCTGTTGTTGCAGAGAACCTACGTTCAGTTTCCCAGCATCCTGGTGAGGTGTCTTATAAACACCTGTAACTCCAGTTCTAGGGGACCAGGTACCCTTCTCTGTCTTCCGTGAGCACCTGCAATCAGGTGCACACACAATCAAAAATACTAAACCTTTAGCAACAACAATGGGCTGCAGAGAGGGCTCAGCAGTTAAGAGCACTGGATGTTCTTCCAGAGGACCCAGGTTCAATTCCCAGCATCCACATGGCAGCTCACAACTGACTGTTATTTTAGTCCTAGAGATCTGATGCCATCTTCTGCCCTCCATGGGTGCACAGATGTAGATACAGACACAAAAAAACCCTATACACATAAAAAATAAAATTAAAGTTAAAGAAAGAGAGAAGAATGCTTGCTGCTCTTATAGAGGACATAAATCGGTTGCCAGCACCCACATTGTGCATCGCACAACTGCCTGTAACCCCAGCTCCAAGTGCTCAAACCACACACACACACACACACACACATAACTTGAAATATAATAAAAATAAAAATGTTAGAGCCAGGTGTTGTAGTGCACACCTTTATTCTCGGTACTCAGGAGGCAGAGGCAGACGAATCTGTGAGTTCAAGACCAGCCTGGTCTACAAAGTGAGTTCAAGACCAGCCAGGGTTACACAGAGAGACCCAGTCTCAAAAAACAAAAAAACACAGAAACAACAACAAAAACAAATTCTTAGGAAAACAAAGCAAAAGGAATATGTGTATACATATATGTATTATGTATGTATATGTATATATTTGTAAAATAAAGGCTTATTGGTTTTCATCATTATGTTGGTTTTTGGTGCCACTTAAGTCTTGTACATGAGGTGGCTGTCTTGCATGGTTCTGTCTGAAATGGCTCAACATTGGGGGGGAGGTCCTTGTACCTTCAGGAAAAATCAGTTGTGTGTGGTTCAGCTTTCTGAGCCTGTGAAAATATATCCAAGATATACAATCCAAAAATAGGATACATGTAAAAAATACTTATTTTTATTTATTGTGTGTGTGGGAGTAAGTTCTCCTTCCACCATGTGAGTTGTGACGGTCAAGCACCTTTACCCACTGACCTGTCTTGATAACCCAAAAGATCGATTTGACTCCAAGTTTTATTGTTGGTGGTTTTTTTTTTGGGGGGGGGGTGAGGGGGTTGCTGGCCTCCATGTTTTCCTTAGTCACCATATGGACCAGGCTGGCCTCAAATTCAGAGAAGAAGAGACCAGAGTTCTTTAATGTCCTTCAACGACAGTCACCTAACGTCCTCCCAAGAGGCCTGACCTCTCGCTGGCTCCATTTCCTCCCGGTGGAGCATCCTGGAGAAACAGCTCTCCTTCTTTTTGGATTTTGGCTTTCTGAGACAAAAATTCCAAATGTTTGAGGCACAGGATGGCCTCAGATAATAGCAGTCCTCTGGCGTCAGCTTTCTGAGTGCTGGTGTCAGCAGAGTGTGCCCTCACACCCAGATAGATGCTTTGTGCATAGGCCTTTGGGGTATGTTTCAGACCAAACCAAAATAGTGCATGCACTTCCTCACAGTGCGTTTGTGCCAGGGTCATACAGGAAGCAATGGGGTCAAGGATTCAGATACCTCTGGTTGGCTGAGGCTTGCCTAGAATTCCCCAGGGAGGGGCTGGGGGCGTGGCTCGGGGTGGAGCCCCTGCCTAGCATATAGAAGACAGAGGTTCGATCCACAGCTCCCCCCAACCCCAGACACATCTTAAAATAGAAGTGTAACGTAAATTCATAATATTAATAAAGCTATGAGGTAGAGACGAAAGGTCACCCTCCTCTTGGGAAAAGTTTGTTCTGTTTTCAAAATGTTGCTTTCAAACATGGCCTGTGTTCCATGATGTGATATGGACACATTCATATATGAGAGTGTAAGATGTGGACAGAAATTCTCCACCCTCAAAGCATAGGCTGTTAACATCCAGAAAGGGAATTTCTTCTTTTTATCTACTGTAGTCAGGCATTCCTGAAACTCACTGTGTAGTCTAGGATGGCCTCAAACTCAATCTTCCTGCCTCAGCCTCTTGAGTGGCTGGGTGTTGTGACCTTTAGTCCCAGCACTCTGGAGATAGAGGGGGGAAATCTCTGACTGGTCTACGTGGTGAGTTCCATGACAGCCAGGGCTACATAGATTCTGTCTCAAAACAAACAAAACCCAGACAAATAGAAAATTTATCTTAAAAAAATGTGAACATGGTGGTTAAATCTCGCTGTTGACCTGACTGGCTGTGGGTTGCCTAGGAGACGCTCTTCTGTGTGTCTCTGAGGCCTGTTTCCAGGGGCCTGGCTTGAATACAGAGACTGAGAAACAAAGCTGTGCATTTGTTCTCCTGTCTACTCATCTGCTCAAATGTGAGCCACTGCCCTGATCAGGAGCTAAAATAGACCCTTTCTGCTGGATGGCGGTGGTGGCGGAGGACTCATGAGAAATAAACTTCATCTGTCTGGGGAAGCGGAAACTTGAAAGATTCGTGAGCCCATCCAGCCCCAGACCACTGCTGCCAGGGAAGCTGCAGTAAGGTTTTCAGGCTGGCCTGGTGCCTGTTGGAGTCATTAGCATCAGTGTTCTCAAGAGGCCTCGCTTCCACACTGGGTCCACAGGGCCAGGGGTCTGGGAGAAAGATGCTGCTTACAACAGTGTGGATTCACTCAGAAGGAGCAGCACAGGCTTCCCTGCTCCAAATGGGCACCCAGGACAGTGCTTTTCCAGGGTCAGCTTCAGGAGCACAGGCGGCTGCCACTGTGATCATCCTTCGAAGCATCCACATGTTACCATAAAGTGCAAGGTGAACCTTGGTGGATTCCACGGCAGGGCAGGGGAGGCAAAGAAACCTAGTCAGAGGGACAAACATGCCAGGCAGACAGAGTTTAAGTGAGAAGTTTTATTAGAAAGGGAACGGTGGAAAAGGAAAGAGAAAAGAGACAAAGAGACAGAGAGAGGACAGAAGAGAAGAGGGAGACAGGAAAAGTCCTGTCTGCCCCAGGGGAACAGCGGGGAGGGGATGAGAGAGCGCAAGTGGGATGGGGGGGTCTGCCTTTTAAAGGGGTCCTTTGCACCTGCGTGCAGACTGGTACTCTTGGAACCCTGGGCTGACCAGGGTACTGCCTGAGTGCATTCTGCCAGGTGACAGGGCAGGCCAGCATAATGCCTGAATCCTTACACACATAATACGGGTTTTATGGACATTTGACTGGTTTTATGGGATCCAAGACTGGACTGGCTGTGGGGGTTCAGAAAGCCAGGCAATATATAGGACAGGCCAGATTCCTAGAAGAAGGTCATGGAGGGGCCATGATGGGAAGCTGTAGAGGTGAAACCTATATTGCAATGGAACCCTGGGAGTTCAATTTTTATTGATGTGCCTGCTACAGTGTTAGTGTGGAGGTCAGAGGAGAACCTGTGGGACAAAGTTCTCTCCTTTCACCATTAAGTCCCAGGGCAGCAAATGACTTCATCCACTGAGCCATCTTGCTGGCTCCAGACCCCAGGATTTTGAAGATGCCAAGACCATAGTTTGTTTGTCAAAGGAAGATGTAGCCAAGGAGAGGAACTGGCCCAAGAGAGAGGCTGTGTGTGTAGCAGGTGGGCTGTTGGTGTCCACATGGTGCTGCCAAGAGCTCTAGCTACTGAACATGGCACTTCAGGTTGTTTGTTTGTTTGTTCGTTTTCCGGACAGGGTTTCTCTGATTGTTTTGGAGGTTGTCCTGGAACTCTCTCTGTAGACCAGGCTGGCCTTGAACTCACAGAGATCCGCCTGCCTCTGCCTCCGGAGTGCTGGGATTAAAGGTGTGCCCAACCACCGCCCAGCCCTTCAGGTATTTTTCCAGCAGGTTTCTGTCTTGCTTTGGTCTGCCTTGCAATGTCCCTATTCTTTCCTTCTGGAATGAATGTTTAGCCTGTGCCTTTGGATAACCAAAGGTTGGCTGTTCTTACTATGTAGTCCTGGCTAGCCTTGGACTCACTATGTAAACCAGGCTGGCCTCGTATATATTTGAAAGTATGTAACTTCCTTAGTATTATTTTACTGAGGTTCACAGTTAAGGGGATGCCTCAGTACAGGCTTCTGAACAGTACTTAGATTTCTAAACAATGTTAGAATTGTTTAGACTTTGAGGGGCTGGCAAGAGGGCTCAGTGTGTAGAGGTGCACCAGATCACCTGAGTTTGATATCAGACATCCATGTGGTAGGAAAAGAAAACCAAGTCTTACAAATTGTCCTGAGATCCACATGATTTTTTTTGTTTTTGTTTTTGTTTTTAAAGGTTTATTTATTCATTACATATACAGTGTTCTGTCTGTCTATAGGCCTGCAGGCCAGAAGAGGGCACCAGATTTCACTACAGATGGTTGTGAGCCACCATGTGGTTGCTGGGAATTGAACTCAGGACCTCTGGAAGAGCAGCCAGTGCTCTTAACCTCTGGGCCATCTCTCCAGCCCGAAATCCACATGTTACATCCAAAGTCTGGAACCCAAATCACCACCACGAGACTGACTCAAAGTCTTATTATGAGTTAACTCAGGTCCCTCCATCCATCTGAAGCAGTAGCAGCAGCGATGACAGAAGCCACAGGAGCAGAGCAAGAGAGACCCCAGTGTTGAGTGAAGCACAGGAGCAGAGCAGAGAGACCCCGGTGTAGAGTGAAGGGGATTTTTATAGAAGAAAAGGCTTGGGTTTGGCTGCCCCTCTGGGATAAGGTCACAAAAAGGTCAAGGTATGTCTCAAGGATAGGGGTCATTGCTTCCCTAGGCTTAAAGTCTATGGGGAGTCTGCCTCTAGACTAGAGGTTACTACTGCCCTATTTCCCTGACCGGAAAGGTCACACCCCTAGGCTAGAGGTTGCTACTTTACTACTCGGGGATTGGTTGTTTTTCCCTGCTCAGGGATTGCCTGGTTTTATGTCCCGGGCATAGGTGGCTCCGATTTCAGGGCCAAACTGTTTCTTTCTATGGTTCTTTTTAGCTTTAGGCTCCAATTTTAGGACCAGAGTGAATTTCTTTTACAGGTTCTGATTCTAGGGGCAAAGTGTGTTCTTTTGGCTCTGGTTTTGGAGTTTGGGTGTTTTTCCCTGGTTCTGGGCTTAGAGCCCAGCTGTTCAGGGATTATACAGGGTCTGTGGATCAAGGATTTGCTGGGACCTGGGCCTCTCACACATGTGTATCATGGCAGTGTGACTTCCCTTCCCCCCAAAAAAACCAAATGCAATTGTTCTGAGCATATTCCGAGATAGATCAAATGCACCCTGCATTATGAGATGGCCAGGGGCCCTAGGGACTGGGCAGGCTGGTGCGACCTGCTCAGTTGGTAAGGGGGAGTAGCCATGGGTCATCTTCATTGTTGATTTGACTGCGTAAGTCTGGAGGGCATTTCCAGAGAGCTTCAGCTGAGGAGGGAAGACCTGCCCTGAACAGGGGTGGCGCCATGCCATAGACCAGAGCTCTAGAATGAACTTTAAACAACAATGAATGACCTGCCCCAACATGAGCCAAAAGCCCCTCCTTCTGCCATGATGGGCAGGAACTGCAAACCCTGAGCCCAGAGAAACCCTTCCTCGCCTTAAATTGCTGCATCCCATGCTGTCCACAGCAACTAAATAACGCAGGAAAAGCAGCAGGGCTTAGGGAGTAAAGTCATCTGTGCATGGTTTCCATCCACAGTAATGCACGGGAACCAGGGGTCACGGTCCATCTACACCCCCACTGAGGGAGCCCAGGGTGATAATCCCTTCGCATGTGCACGAACACATACACACACACACACACACACACACACACACACACACACACCATGTGAGCCAGGGGTCACACTCCGACGTTTACACAGCAGTAGAAACCTTTAACAGCAGACTGTCACAATGAACACAGGAATTTTATTTTGTTTTGTTTTTGAGACAGGGTCTTGCTCTATAGACCAGGCTGGCCTCAAACTCACAGAGATCCTCTTGCCTCTGCCTCCCAAGTGCTGGGATTAAATGCCTGTGTGACCATGCCCCAGACACTGGAATTTTAAGCCAGAAGCCATACATTAAAACTTTCCCTGTCATGAGGAACTCATCCTTTCCGTATTCGTTAAACCTGATTCATGCAAACACCTTTAATCCCAGCACTCAGGAGGCAGAGGCAGGTGGATCTCTGTGAGTTGCAGGCCAGCCTGTCTACAGAGTTACAGAAAAACTGGTCTCAAAAGACAAACAAAAAAAAAAAAGGAAGGAAGGAAGAAAGAGAAGAAGAAGAAGAAGAAGAAGAAGAAGAAGAAGAAGAAGAAGAAGAAGAAGAAGAAGAAGAGTAATCTTTTGCCCATCAAGGGCTTTCTCCTCAAGCCAAGGGTCCTTCAGTCAAATGGAGACGGTGGGAGAATTCCTAGCAAGTGGACGGTAAAAGAAAGGCACACTCAATAATGGAATATTATTCAGCCATAGAGAAGAACAGGAGAGATAGTCATTTGTAACAAAATAGGCAGAACTGAAGGATATGTTCAAGGAAGTGGGACTTAGAACGATGTGCCACATTCCCTTGTTCATACACGGAATTAAAAGGACGTGGGGCTGTGAGGACCAGCTTGGGACAGAGGTGAAGGTAGACAGAGAGGCTCTTTGATGAGTGTGCTGCATTAATGTTGAAATATCTCTCAGGTCCCCATTAATATGTGCAGTTAATACAGGTTAATAAAAACACTTTAAAAATCTAAAGTTATTGCTCAATGCACCTGAGCATATATTTTTAAGCTACAACTTAAAATACATCTTTAAATTTATTATTATTATTGTGTATATGTGTGCATGATGGGGGTGGTTGTGATGGTGAATGTGTGGAGTGAGCGAGCAACTCTGTGAGGTCGGATCTCTTCTTCCACCCTGTGGGCCTCAGAGACTGAACTCAGGCCATCAGGGCTGAGTACCAAGTGCCATATACATCATGTCAGCTCATTGGCCCATAGTATTTTAAAGATTAATCTTATTTGAAATTGTGTGTGTGTGTGTTTGTGTGTGTGGGTATAGGTATCTGCAAAGGCCTAAGGCATTTGATTCCTCTGGGGCTGTTTGTGAGCCACTTGGTGAGTGTACTAAGAATCAAACCTGGGTCCTCTGCAAGAGCAGCATGAAGCTTAACTGCTGAGCCGTTTCTCCAGACCTTTATTTATTTATTTGTTTCTTTAAAATGAAATTTGACACTAACAGTTTCGGAATTGCCAAAGCATGCATTTTGGAACCTTCATCTGGGAAATAACCGAATGAAATATCTTCAAAGGCCTCATTTCATAGCTGGAAGTGTGGCTTAGCAGCAGAGCTCCAGCCTGGAATCACCCAGGGAGGGGCTGGGGCGTGGCTTTTAGTAGAGCACTTGCCTAGCAAGTCCTGGGCTCCATCTCCAACACCAGGAAGAGAAGCAAGCTCTCTTTCTGCTGCTGCTGTTACTGAGTCTAGAGTCACATGGCGTAAGGACAGCTCTCCCATCTAAGGGCTGCCTGCAGCAGGGCTTCACGCACAAGCCAGGCTCCGTAGACTGCTGTGGACACGGTGGAGAGAGCATTTCAAGGCAGAGGGTCAGGCAGCAAAGCAGGGATGCTCGTGTGTCCTGCTGAGCATGGTCATGACTGTGGTCCAACAAGAAGTAGAGGTGGGAAGATCTAACAGCACCATTAGCTACACATGGAGTGTGAAGCCAATTTGGGCATCATAAGACTCTGGTGTGTGTGTGTGTGTGTGTGTGTGTGTGTGTGTGTGTGTGTGTGTGCACACGCACGCACTCGCGTGTGCGTATATATTTGTGGAGGCTTGAGGTTGAGTTAGGAATTGAGTTAGGAATCATCCTTGATTCTTCTCCCACCTTATTCATTGAGGCAGTGTGTCTTAATCAAACCCAGAGCTGGCAGATGTGTCTAGCTTAGCCAGGATCCTCTGTGACCTAGTTAGCTTTAACTGTCAACTTCACCCAATCTAGAGTTACCTGATAAGCAGACTGCCCTGGTCAGGGTGGACCATGGGCTTGTCCACGGGGGACTGTCTTGACTGTTAATGGATGTAGGAGGGAACCCATTGTGGGTGGCACCATTCCTTGGGCAGGTAGTTCTGGGGCTGTATGAGAAGGCTGGCTAATGATGTGGAGAAGACAAGAAGCAGTACCCTCCCTGGTCCCTGCTTGTGGTGGGCTGAATGAGAATGGCTTTGGTAGGCACATTATATAAGAATGCTTGGCCACTAGGGAGCAGAAATGTTTGAAAGGATTACAAGGGGTAGGCGTGGCCTTGTTGGAGGAGGTGTATCATGGGGTAGGCTTTGAGGCTTCAAAAGTCCATGCAAGGCCCAGGCTCTCTCTGTCCCTGTCTGTCTCTCTGTCTGCAGATCATGATCTATATCTCAGCTATTTCTCCAGCACTATGACTGCCATGCTTGCCACCATACTCCCGCCATGATGACAATGGACTGACCTCTGAAACTGTAAGCCACCCCAATTAGGTGCTTCTTTTTAAATGAGTTGCCTCTGGGTAGCAATACAACAGTGACTAGACTACACTGCTGCACTGTCATGGCCGAGTGGTCGGAGGTCATGCTGTGTGCAGTAAGCCCAGCCCTGCCTTCAGTCCCTGCCTGAGTTCTTTCCCTGGCTTCCCTCAGTGGTGGACTGTAACCTGGAAGTGGAAGCCAAAGGAATTCCCCCCCCCCCTTAAGTTGCTTTTGCTCAGACTGTTTTTGCCACAGCAGCAGAATGAAGCAAGAACAGCTATCTCCACATTCTTGGGCTGGGCCTGCAGGTGGACAACAATGTATGCCTGGCAAGTCCATGGTTCTAAGGTCTAAACTTCAGTCCTCACACCAGGTCTGCAGGTGCTGTAGGCCTGAGCCAGCCCCAGCCTTGTGTGGATTTCTTTCCTTTTCTTTTATTTTTTTCCTTCTTTTTGATAGGGTCTCTCTCCTGGCTGTCTTGGAACTCACTCTGTAGACCAGGCTGGCCCTGAACTCATTGGCATCCACCTTCCTCCAGCTCCTGAGTATTGGGATTGAAGGCTAAGCCACCAAGCAGCCAGAGTGGATTTTATACACATCATTTTCAGTCTCAGGCAAACTGTGATCCTGTGTGTGTGCCAATCACCAGACTTGAAAGGGCTAGAGTGTGTGTCATGTGACAGTCCAGACTTCTGCCTTCCCATGTGAAAAAGGAAAGACCTGTAACGCAGTCTGACTTTGCCACGAAGATTCTGGGCTGCAGCTGGGAAGCTCACTGCCATCCAAGACAGGACAGTGCCCACCACACCTCTGTAATCCGTCACTCTCTGCCCTACAGTATTGCCCTCGACTGGGTCACTCTTGGTCCCCACAGTAATTGCAGATCCTCCCAGAGCCATTGGCTCAAGGATGAGAGTTGTGCCCACTGGGACCAACAGAGGCAGAGTCAAGGTTTTGATCCAAGTTCTTGGAGTCGGGTGGGAGATGCAGGTTGCTGCTGACCTGAGGGAAGTAGGTCTGAAAACCTACAGAAAAAGAGGTGGGAAAATGGAAGATGCTAGAGGGAGGCCTGGGGTCCACACAGCATTGGCAGAGCAACCAGAAGAGTCAAAGCTATCCCACTGCATTCTGGGTCTCCACAGGCCTTCACAGTATCAGGCACACCTGTGAGTGCTTGTTTGATTTCGATTCTTTCCCCTCTGCAGCCACGGATCCCGTGTCCTGGGAGGCCTCTGCCACAGCCAGCTGCTCTTCCCTCTGCCTGGTCTTCACCAGCCATACTGCCTTCTTGAAGTTCTTGAGAGGGTCTTGCTGGGAGGCTCTGGCTGATGGGCACTGAAAGCGCTCTCGGATGAGATAGCCGTGACTTGTGGGGGCCATGAAGCCATTGGAAGTGGGGATAATTCGGTTGACCACAGCATGGACAAACTGGACAGCTAGCAGGGTGCCTGTGATGGAGAAAGGGATGGTCATGAGAAAACTTGGGCACATAGGTGGGAAGGACATTGCAGTTGGTAGTGTGCTTGGTCTGCAGACACAAAGACATGAGTTTGATCCCTAGCACACTTAGAAAAACTGAGTGTGATGGTGCACACTGGCAATCCCAGTGCTGTGGAGGCAGAGTCGGGGATTCCTTGGGGCACTCTGTCCAGCTGGCCTGGCCTAATCATCGACCCCAAGTCCATCATCTCCAGTGCATGATCGACACCCAAGTAAAGGGGTGCACATCCACTGGGCACTTCCCACCCTTGTGGAAGCCTGGGGAAGAAGCCTGTGTTGTCTCCAAAGGGCAGAGGGCCTAGCAGGGACATCATGGGTCCTGAAGATGCTTCCTAAGCTGAGGGACCCAGCTAGGGGCTAAAACAGGGCTGCTAAGACCCAAGGTGACTTTTCTCTCCAGGTCAGAGCCCAGCCCTAGGGGTTGGCTCAGCAGGCGTGCTCTTCAGTTTTTTGTCAACTTGGCACCAGCTCCAATCATCTGGGAAAAGAAACCTCAACTGAGAAAATGCCCACATCTCACAGGTCCATGTGACATTTCTTGATTAATGACTGGTGTGGGAGGGCACAGCTCACTATGGGCGGTGTCACCCTGGAGCAGGTGGTCCTGGCTGTATAGGAACGCAGGTTGAGGGCTGCAGAGATGGCTCAGAGGTTAAGAGCACTGACTGCTCTTCTAGTGGTCCTGAGTTTGATTCCCAGCAAACACATGGTGACTCACAACCATCCGTTATGAGATCTGGTGCCTTCTTCTGGCCTGGAGGCACAATGTCATATACAAAAATAAACAACTATAAACAAAAGAAAGAAAGACAGAGAGAGAGAGAGAGAGAGAGAGAGAGAGAGAGAGAGAGAGAGAGAGAGAAAGCAGGTTGAGCAAGCCGTGAGAGCAAGCCAGTAACTGGCACCCTCCTTGGCCTCTGCTTCAGCTCCTGCCTCCAGGTCCCTGCTCTGACTTCCCTGAGTGATAGACTACATCCTTTAAGCCAAATGAACCTTTTCTTCCCCAAGCTGCTTTTGGTCAGGACATTTCATACAGCAACAGAAAAGCAAACTAGGACTGTAGGTGAAGAACATGCCACATAAGCACAATGACCTGAGTTTGAATCCCTGGCACCTATGCAAAAGCCAGGTGCACAAGCATGTACCTGTAATCCTAGCATGGTGGGGACAGTCAGGGGTGGGCCCCTGGGGGTCAACCTCAGCCTTTACCCTTCACATGTGAGGGCACACATGTCCAGGTGCACTCCTATGCACACGTGCACACGCACGCGCGCTCTCTCTCACACACACACACACAGAGGCAATAAAATAAAATAGGGTTTTTCATAGCCGAGTCCCATCCTAGAAAATGACTCACCATCCAGCGCACTCCAGGCGATGATGGAGCGGTCCTTCATGCCTGCAAACACGTACTTGTCATCCTTCGAGAAGCAGGCACACCGCACCCCTCTGCAGTAGGAGCTCTGTGAAGACAGACCATATGAGGTGCTCTGCATGAGAAGTGTTGGTGCTCACATGGTGTCTGTTGTTGTTTACGTGTATTTAATTTGTTTGCTGGGGGTGGAGAACTGTGTGTCACGGTGCTGTGTGCAGGGCAGAGGATAACTTGCAGTAGTCGGTTCTTGACTTTCACTATGTTAGTGGGCACAGAACTTAGGTCATCAAGCTTGGCTGTAAGCACCTTTATCGGTTGAACCCCCTCACCTGCCTGGGATCATGTGTTTTAACCCTTGCTCCACAGCTGGTGTTTGGAAAGTTGTAGAACCTTTATCAAGTTTGTCCTCCTTGGAGGACATGGGTCACTCTGATTCCAGTTTCGGGGCTTTGTAGTCCAGCCCACATCCTGTTCCACCACAATGTGAGGAGCCAAGTCCCAGCTGCACACTCCTGCCACCACAGAGCTGTCTGGCACCATGCCTTCCCTCCACCTTAGGCTGTGTCCCTACAACTGGGAGCCCAAATGACCACCTCCTCCCCTCATCCCCCCTGCTTCGTTTGCTTCTGCTCAGGGACTTGGTAACAAAATAACTAATATACCACACCATACCATTTTCAACTAAGAGACATCCAGACAAGCCCTCATCTGGTCAGCATCCCAATCCCGGCTCTCCACTCGGGGCAGACCAGAGCAAACCCCAGAGAGATGGAGAAATGGACTTTCCAAGGAGCAAGACCTGTTTTCACAAAGGTGACAGCTTCAGGGATATTGCACTGAAGCACAGGAGCAATGCACCTGTGGGTGTGTGCAGGTGACAGCTATTGCACTGGAGCACAGGGGCAATGCACCTGTGGTGTGTGTGCAGGTGACAGCTTCAGGGCTATTGCACTGGAGCACAGGGGCAATGCACCTGTGGGGGTGTGTACACATCTGGACGCTGGGGGACAGCCTCATTAAGGATTGCCTTCTTCCTCATTTGAGTCAGCTGCTGGGCAAGTATGAGGACCTGTGATTGGTCCCCTGTTCCTGTTAAAAAGCAGGCATAGTGGCTCACACTTACATTCTCAGCTTTGGGGAGTTGTAGATAGGAGTACCCTACCCACCTCAGACTAATGGGAGGGCCCCAAGCCCCTGCCCCTAAAGCAAGGTGAGGAATGACACCCAAGGTTGACTTGTATCCATCACACACATTGCAAGGATATACACTCACAGCTAGAAACAGTGCCAACATGCACACAAAAAGAAAGGAGCACAGCAGGGAAGAGGGAGAATGGGCACAGCATGGACGTCCATGGCCCAGGCCACCCACCTCATAGCTCATCTCGAACATCCCCCTGCAAGCTTGCAGGTCCCAGAGGCAGAGCAGTGCGTCCTCGGCCCCGCTCACAGCCAGCTGCTCCCCGTGGCTGACCTCCGCGCAGCTCACCCTGCTCCCATGGGCCTCCAGAGGAAACACTTTGGACCGTGCACAGTCGTACAGAAAGAGGCCACCGTCACTCATGCCATAGAGCACTCGGTAGTCACCCAGCACGGCCACACTGGCTATGGTCTCAGGCAGCTGGGTGTAAAAGGTGTAGGTGGGGCCCTCGATGGCAGGACAAGGGTCCCCAGGGCTGATGTCCAATACTAGGACAATGTTGTCATAGGCAATGGCCAGCCGGTCCTCGCTCTTGCTCAGGGACATACAGTTGACAGCCTTGCGGGCCTCGGGCGGGGGGATGCACAGCACATCTTGCCTGGAATTCAGGGGGAACACAAGCACAATCCCCGATACCAGGCCTGTGAAGAGGAGCTTGGCCTGCTCGGCCACCTCCAGACACCGGACCTCATTGGATGTGTCCAGGGAATCCTGCTCCTCACCTGCACAGGGAGAAGAGAGTCAGGGATGGATCATCTGGTTTCCTCAGTTTTTAAAAAAACGGCAATTATTTGTGTGCAGGGAGGGTGGGGGGGGAGGGTCAGAGGACAAGTTCAGCCTCCCACCGTGTGGGTCCCAGGACTTGAACTCACATTTTCAGGTTTGGCAGCAAGTGTTCTTTTTTCCTTTTCTTTTTCTTTTTCTTTTTGTTTTTTGTTTTGTTTTTCAAGACAGGGTTTCTCTGTATAGCTTTGGAGCCTATTCTGGCACTTGCTCTGGAGACCAGGCTAGTCTCGAACTCACAGAGATCCGACTGCCTCTACCTCCCGAGTGCTGGGATTAAAGGTGTGTGCTACCAACACCCGGTGGCAGCAAGTGTTCTTACCTGCTGGATGTTTAACTGGCCTTAGCTTTTTAAGTTTCTGACCCCTAAGGTTCAGCTTGGATAATGTAAAGTTTCCTGACTGAGCCCAAAGCTGGAAATGGACCCTGTACCCATGTGCATGCTCGGGAAGCCCTGAGGCAAACAGAAGCCGGGCATGCTCAGTAGGCACTGGAGGAAAAGACGGGACCCTGAGCTCCCACAGGCTTGAGGAGCTCTGGGAGCAAATGGCAGCTGAAACCAGGGACAGGGCTGTGCTCTGCGGGGGGGGGGGGTGTTAGCGTGGAACCTGGGTTTGTGTGTGCTCCATAAGTCTAAACAGTCAGCCTGGCCCAGGGGGGCCCTGGGAACTAGCACAGGGGCAGCTTTGTCTAGCACCCCCCACCCACCCCGCCACACCCTCGACTGGCTCTGGTTTAAATTTTGAGAAAGGCTGTCGTGAAGCTATTTCTTCCATATTGAAACATTCCCTTCTGATAGAAGAGGGGAGATGCCCCAGGCTGTGAGCTGCCTGCAAGGATGCACAGAGCTCCAGGCCTATAACTTTCATGAGCGGCTGGCTGGGTGCTGTGTGGGAATTGGGGTGCCGCACCCCAGCCCCCCCATTCTCCTGTAACTGCTGTGGACTCCTTAGCTCTCCCAGCACTTCCTTCCCCGATGTGGCTGCTCTGTCTGGGGTGCACAGAAATTGACACCCAGGGGAGTCTGACAACACTAATCACCCAGGCTGATCTCCTCTTCATCCTTCTGCCTCAGCCTCCCGGTAGTTGGGATTACAGCCAGCTCTATGACAAGAATCTAAGCTAATTAAATGAGAGTCGTGTTTAACCCTCCCAGGGAGACCCACAACCCTCGGAACACAGTACAAGCACTGTCCCCACTCTCCTTCACTCCCTGTGCCTTATAGGTTGGATGTCTGAGCCCCCACACCATGCCAAATTCAATGTTGAACGCCATTCGGGGACTGGAGAGACGGTTCAGTAGTGAAGAGCACCAGCTGCTCTTGCAAGGGACCTGGGTTCAGTTCCCAGCCCCACATGGCAGCGGCAGGGGTCTGATGCCCTCTTCTGATCTCACAGGCACCAGGCACACATGATGCATGCACATACATGCAGGCAAAATTCAAACACAGAAAAACACAGAAGAAAGAAATTCCATCTACAAGATGATGATTTTGGGAGGTGCAGTCTTGGGAGTTAGAGTTCTGGGGAGGATCCCTCAGAAAAGGGTTAGTTACTTAAAGGGGAAACAAGAGCAGAGCATTGCCTTGTTGGGCCAATGCTGTACAGACACAGCAGAAAGACATCTGTCAACCAGAAATGAGCAGCCCTCACCAGACCCTGGACCCTCCAGCACCCCTACCCTTGCCATGCGGGTCTGTGTTTCTGTGTGTATGGGTGGTGTGTGTGTGTGTGTGTGTGTGTGTGTAGGACAAGGCTGAAGTTGGCAGTCTCCTCAGTTGCTCTCCACCTATTCACTGAGGCAGGATCTCTCAACAGAACCCACAGCTAGTGAAGTTAGCCAGCTTGCTCTGGGGGCCCTGTCTCTGCGTGTCCGCTGCTGGAATTAGAAGCCAGCGCTTGCATGGAAGTGAGGACCCAAACTTCATTCTGAACGCTTGCACAGCAAGCCCTTTACCTACTGGGTCATCCTCCTACTCCCTTTTAGTTGACTTTTGAGCCAGAGTGTGCGGTTTTATCTTAAACTCCACCCTTTTTTGCCTTCACTACCAACCATGGCCACCATACCTGGTTTATGTAGTGCTGGGGACAAAGCCTAGGGCTTCCCATGTGCCAGAAAAACACTACACAACTAAGCTACAAGCATTCTAGCAACTAAGCTACAAGCACTCTTCCCATGAGCCAATTCCTGGATTCATCTTGGACTTCCACCTCCAGAACGGTAAGTCCAGAACTCACCACAAAGATGCTAATCATCTTTCACAAACCTTCCGCTAGGTCCCAGATTGTGACTTTGTTTTTGTCCCCAACCTTGGGGAAGTAGATGTAGCTGCCATGGTGGGACACGGCTGCAAGGCCCGTGCGGTCCAGAAATGGAGCAGGAGGCCTCGGCTTCGACGTGGACTTGAGATCCCAGACTTTTAAAGACGAAGACTTCCAGGAGGCAGACACCACCAGAGTCCCACCCCGGACCAGCAGGCTTGCAGGGGCACCCACGCCCTCAAGGACGTCCAGCAGGGTCCCCTGTTCTGAGAGACTCCACACCTGAGGATGGAGAACAGAAGGACTGGTCTGCCTCAGGGACATGCTTCAGCATTCACCCACCTCTGCTGAACATGGAGGCTCTGGCTCCAGGGTCCTCACCAACCCTGGCTGCTGAAGACTCCCGGGGGCTTCAGTATCCTCACAGTGTATCCCGGGAACCCCAAGGACACCCTGCAGGGCCCCTCGGGTCTGCAATAGTCAACTATCTTCAGAGCAGACCTAAAGTGCTGGCCCGTCCTCACAGGTAAGCAGCAGAATTCTGCAAGAGCTGAATGAGTGAGATTGTGGTGTGCATGCATGTGCATGTGTGTGTCTATTTCAGGAAACCACCATGTGAGCTGGGGAGATGGCTCAACTGTTATGAGCACCTGATGCTCTTGCAGAGGAGCCTGGTTCAATTCCCGGCACCCACATGGCAGCTCATAGCCGTCTGTGACTCCAGTTCCAGGGAATCCACACTCTACTACCTCCAAGGCCATTGGGCACACTTGGTACAAGATGCTCATACACATAAAATAATAATAACAAGAAGAATGATAAAACTTTTCTGATTAAAAGTTATGTCACTGTGTGAACACGTCATAGTGAATTCACAGATATGTGTTCTTGGATTGCCTCTTCTTTTTCTATTGGAGACAGGATCTCACATTGCCCAGACTAGCCATGAACTTGCCATGTAGCTGAGACAGGCTGGGGTCACCACACCAGCTTCATCTCCTCTCTCAGGTGTGGTTTCCCAGGGGTTCAAGGGTGGGAGGCTCAGTCCCAGAGGGGACAGGTGTGACACAAGAGATGATGGGACTTAAGAGGCGGAGCCTAGTAGGAGGTGAAGGAGTCTTGTGGGACGCAGCCCTTGGAAAGAACCAAGTGGTTGGCTGTGGTTGTGCATACCTGTAAATCCAAGAAGGTGAAGGGTGGGGATCAAACTCCAAGTTTGAGGCTAGCCTGAGCTACATGAGACCCTGTCTCCAAAGATGAGGGGGAGGGGTCAAGCAGTTGTTATGGGACTCACATTAGTTCCCAGGAGAGGGGTCTATTACAGGCAGGCAGGATTGACCTCTGTCCCTAAGTGTGATCGCTCCCTCTCACAGACTCACACCATTTGCACACCGTTGCTACAGACAAGGCAGCCTCATCAGAACTGATGCCATTCTGTGCAGTCAGCCAACTCCTGAAAACTGTGAGCTAGATAACCCCTTTTCTTTATATAGTTCCCAGCCTCAGCTATTTTATTATAGTAACAGAAAACACAGCCCCAACATTGGCATATGTGTATATAACCTATAATAAATAAATATGTTTCTACACAAATGAATTCTGTTAGGTCCTCAAGAATCTCTAAGACTGTAGAGAGGTCATAAGACACAGATATTAGGAAACCCATGGTTCCTACCTTGATAGTCTCACCAGCGCTGACTACTGAGAATTTTCCTGACCACTGTCCTTAGTTTTCAGGTCCAGTTGGGAATGCTGCTTACTTTGGGGAACATTCCAGGTCTGCTAGCAGGGCACAGAATACCAGCACCCCATGTCATTCCACTAACACCCCTGTCTGGGTCTGAGCTCATCTTAGCAGGAGTTAGGGATCCTGTTCTGAGGTTGGGGTCCTTTACCCTCACCTGGATGAGCGCATCCCGGGAGCCAGTGATAATCACATTGTTCTCAGGACCCAAAACCGCTGTCTCCACCACGTCCTCGTGTTCCAGATCTGTGGCCATGAACCGGTGGAAGCCTTGTGAGTCGGCCAAGAAAATTCGCACAGATCTTCCAAAGCCTGCGGCAGCAGAGCCAGGTTAGACCTCTCAGCCTGGAAGAGCCTGAGAGCAGTTACCCAGTCCATGTAGCCTTTGCAGAGCCCCTACTGTGTCCCAGGGGAGGACGTAGGGAGGCAGGGGGCGGGCATGGCCCCAGCTTGAACAGCAGGTGTGTGTTGGAGGTGACAGTCGCAGAGTTGTAGGGAAACTCATGAAATTCTCTATTATCAGGACACACTGAGTTCCTCAGGTCCCAGCGCCATTGACTGGGGACCAGGTGTCATTGGAACAAACACATTTACTTTCCCTACCTTAGAAAGATTGATCTATTCTATTCTATTCTTTTGTGTGTGTGTGTGTGTGTGTGTGTGTGTGAGAGAGAGAGAGAGAGAGAGAGAGAGAGAGACAGACACAGAGAGAGAATGTGTGTGTGTGTGTGTGTAAGAGAGAGTATGTGTGTGTGAGAGAGAGTGTGTGAGAGAGAGCATGTGTGTGTGAGAGAGTGTGTGTGTATGTGAGTGTGTGTGTGTGTGAAAGAAAGCATGTGTGTGAGTGTGTGTGTGTGTGTGTGTGTGTGTGAGAGAGAGAGAGAGAGAGAGAGAGAGAGCAGGGATTCATACATACACCCCCACCCATGCACTTTCAGAGGACAAAGAAGTCATTGGGTCTTTCTCTGTCACTCCCATTTCCTCACTGAGCCTGGAGCCGTCCGGCTGGCCTCCTGTCTCGACTCCCCACAGCACTGGAGTTGCAGGCACACATTCAATTACACCCAGTTTTTACATGCTGGAGACTCGCATTCCTGCTTGCACAGTGAATGCTCTAACCCACTGAACCATCTCCTCAGACCTAGTTCTCCCATCTGCACATAAGGACACTGATAGTGTGGACCTAAGGCTGCCATGGGCAAGCAGAGGCATCAGAGCATGCGTATCAGTGAGAATGGTGCCAACAACTGCAAACGCACACGTTTATACAAACACACACACACACACACACACACAGAGAGAGACACACACACACACACACACACACACACACACACACACACACACACACACACACACACACACTCATCAATCAATCGATCAATCAGACAATATCATAGGTACAACCAGCCTGAGCCCCACACCTGCACCTTGTGGCGCTGGGCCTGGCCTGCTTCTGGGAACAAGCCCTCTCAGTCCATCGAGCTTCCTCCCTGATAACCATGGTCTTTACTTATCTACGCTGTTTTCAAAGTAACGAAGTGAGCTCCTGGGGAGTTTGGGACAGGAATCTTGGGACAGGCTGGTGGCCATGGTCAGCCTCTTGGGCCATCAACAATGCTAATGTGACCAACTCCTGGGAGTGTCCCTGGCTGAGGACACACCACACACACTGTGCTTCGTGTCACCAGTCTCCTGGACCACTAGGAGAGAAGTGAAAATTCCCACCTTGTGTCTCCTGGACATTGCCATGCTTTCCCTATCCTTTGCAGATTTTGTGTGTATACGCACACACACACAGCACACACACACACACACACACACACACACACACACACACACACACACACACACAGCACACATGTGCTTGTGCGTGTGTGTTATTACATGCACCTATGGCAAGCCAGAGGTTGCTGTCAAATGTGGTCACTAATTGTTCTCCCCATTATTCTTTCAGGTAGGGCTCTCACGGAACCTGGGAGCTTGGCATCTTGGCCAGGAGAGTGAACTGCAGCAGCTGCCTGCATACAGATGTCTGCCATTTTTATGCGTGTGCTGAAAATCTGAATCCAAAACCTTGTGCTTGAGCGTCAAGCACTTTACCCACTGAGCCATCTTATTAGTCCCACCTTTTTTTTTTTTTTTTTTTTTTTTTTTTTTGAGACAGAGTCTCTCACGGTCTGGGGCCCACTGATTGGCTTGGCTGACTGACAGGGAGGCCTTTCCTGTGCTAGGTCACAGGTGTGACCATGACAGACAGCTGCTTCTTTCTCAGGTGTGTGTGGTCTTGGAGACAGTGCCCTGAAATTGTACTCATGAAACAAACAGTTCTTGACAGCAGAAGCTGGGGATGCCATCCAAATCAGGGTCAGACAGGTTCCCACGGCAGGGGTCTGCTTCCTTCAGGCTGAGAATAGAGAAACTACTCGGCACTCTTCTCCCTAGCTCCTGGTACACACTGTCCCTCAAAGCCAGCCAGGCATGCTCTAGTTGTTCCCGATGCTCCAGGCCTCCTGCCTGAGTCCTCACTCACTGGTCACCTCTTTCTGTGACACTCTGACAAGGGTCTGTATCACACTCCATCAATCAGGCCTGTGCTGCCCACAACTGTCAACCTATCTATCCAAAGGCGGCTCTGACTGCTGTCCCTTCCTTCGTATGTGTCCGGTGATTTGCTGTGCAAGTGTCTGTGTGCACTGTCAGTTTGTCTGTGGGTGCTGAGCCCTTAGAGGGCATAAGGAGGCTTCAGAGCCCTTGGAACTGGAGTTACAAAAGACTGTGCACTGCCCTGACCCTGGAGGGCTGGGTCCTCTGTAAGAGTAGCTCATGCTCTTAACTCTTATTTTGAAAATTTGGTACAATAACAGAGAAATGACCCATTCATAATGTTTGTATTGATTTCATGTTAAATATTTGGGAATATTAAATAAAATAACCTGTGTGGTTAATATCGATTGATTTAACTATTATGATAACATTAATTTAAAGTCTCATAATTAATTAAAAGATGTTTATTGGGACTAGAGCGATGGCTCAGTAATTAACAGAACTTGCTGCTCTTGCAGAGGACTTATGTTCAGTTCCCAGAACCCATATGGTGGTTCCTAACCGTCTGTCACTTCAGCTCCAGGAGAGCTATTGCATGTTGCCTAGTTGGTCACCCACACATCTCTCTCTCTCTCTCTCTCTCTCTCTCTCTCTCTCACACACACACACCTAAAAATAATAAAAATAAGACTTAAAAACATTTAAAATCTCAAGAGGTGGTTACAGGTGTATATGATGTATAGTGGTACATGTGTGTAAGGTGTATGGTGGTTACATGTATTTATGTAGATATATGGCTACAGGTGTGTATGGTGGGTACAGGTGTTTATACTGTTTCAAGTGTATATGGTAAGTACAGGTCTGTATGTTGTGTGGTGGGCACAGGTGTGTATGTATGGTGAGAATAGGTCTATGTGGTGTATGGTGGGTACTGGTGTATATGGTGTGTGGTGGGCACAGGTGTGTATAGTGGACACAGTGTATGGCGGGTGATGGAATGTCTTTCTATTCCATCATTTGTGGGAACATGAGCAGAGCTAATGAGCTTCTTTCTGCATAGAATGATCAGGCAGGAGACAGACAGGGGGGTTCACCCTCACTCACATGTGGAAGCTAAAAGCGCTGATTTCAAAGTAGACAGAGGGCTGCACAGTAACCAGTGGGAAAAGAAAGGCTCCCGGTGCCTGGCCCAGCGACCCGAGTTCCAGTGCCAGGACCGGAGGGAAAGAGCCCATTGGTACACACCCTCCTTCCCCTTCACATGTGCACACGCATGCACACACATGCATACACACGCACAATACACACAAGCACACACATTCACACATATGCACAAAACACACATGCACACACATACACACATACACACACACATACACACACACGCACACACATGCATACATACACATGCACACATACACACACATGCACACATGCACACACACATGCACACATGCACACACATGCACACACACACAATGTAACAATGTCTTATAAAACAAAGAATAACGGCGGGCTCCGTTGGGAGGGGAAGGGGTGCAGGGAGACGGGGACAGGCGCTCCCAGACCCCAGCCAATCGTGCTTCCCTTGTCTGCACTTGGTGAGAGAGGAGAGCTACCTGCTGCAAGAACGGAGTCGTCCTCAGACGCCACCAGGAACCCCACAGCTTCGGGAAGCTTCTCCAGCAGGCTGTCTTCTCCAGAGGAAACCTGTGCAGTGAAAGGCGAGTGTCACTCTGAAGAGCCCTCCCCCACCCCGTGCCTCAGTTTCCCTATTAGACAAGAGGTGAGCCCAGGCTACCCCGGGAGTAATGGGCTAGACTGTGTGGAATCATTCCCAGCTGTGTGACCCGCCCCCAGTGACTCCCCAGTTCTGCAGAGTGGCAAGGGTGTGGCTGCAACTGCGAAGCTGTGGGGAACATGCCGGGCCTCTTGTGTTTCCCTGAAGGAAACGCAGAGCTCACTGCGATAGAGATGTTTTTGGAATAAATGAGACTGAGTGGCCTATGCCTGTCATCCCAGCCTGGAGGAGGTGGAGGCAGAAGGGCTGGTCAGCAGTGCAAGGTCACCCTGAACTACACAGAGTTCAAGGCCAGCCTGGGCTATACAAGACTGATGGAACCTGCACCTGCTGTTTAGAGTGTCAGCCTCCCAGCTGTGAACAAACTTTTTGTTTGTTTCTTTCCCCAACCTCCAAACAGGGTCTCACGGTGTAGCCCTGCTGTCCTGGAACTCACTCTGGAGACCAGGCTGGCCTCGAACTCACAGAGATCCACCTGCCTCTGCCTCCCGAATGCTGGGATTAAAAGCGTGGGCCAGAACTTCCTTTCTTTTTTTGTTAAAGATTTATTTTTATTTATTATGTCCTGCTTGCATGTATGTCTGCAGAGCAGAAGAGGGCACCAGATCTCACTACAGATAGTTTTGAGCCACCATGTGAATGCTGGGTATTGAACTCAGGTCCTCTGGAAGAGCAGCCAGTGCTCTTAACCTCTGAGCCATCTCTCCAGCCCCTTCCTTTCTTTTTTAATTTAATTTCATTTATTTATTTTGAGACAGGGTCTCGCAGTGTAGCTCTGATTATCCCGGAACTTGCTGTGTAGACCAGGCTGGCCTTGAATGAATGGAGATGGCGAGCATGAGGGCTCCAGGCTGCACTCCCACAGCAGCCCCTTGTATATCTGCCGCCGTCGCCGTCCACGCCCACTGCTTCAGACACAACTCTGCCTGTGTGTGTTCACCTCCCCACACTCAGAACGCTGGGCTGGACTCTGATACAAAGGGAAGCACGCCGCCCCAAACCCTGCTCCAATCCACACAACTTGAGGAAGCAGAGTTCATCTTGGCTTCCAGTTCCAGGTCACACATACCCCCAACGGAAGCAAGGCCTGGCTACCAGGATGGTGCCTGTGCTTCATGGCTTGGTCCCTTCTTGGTGGATCAGGAGAACAGAGCTCCTGCCAGAACCAGGAGCAGCTGCCACCTTCCAGCCACTCCCACTGTCTTGTAGTTGTGTCCACATTTGGAAGGTTCCACTACCACAACAAGGCACCAGCAGCTGGGGACCAAGTGCGTAAACACATGAGCCCATGGGGACAGGTCACATCTAATCCACAGCACAGAGCTGGGGCCACTGCCTGCTCCTCATGGGGACAACTCTGGAGATTGTTCACAGGGCCATCAATATTAAACTTAGATTTTTGTTGTTATTGTTTTTGTTTTAAGGGTTTTGCTTATACCCAGGCGTTGGTGGCGCACTCCTTTACTCCCAGCACTGGGGAGGCAGAGGCAGGCGGATCTCTGTGAGGCCAGCTTGGTCTACAGAGTGAGTGCCAGGACAGAGTTCTGCACAGAGAAACCCTGTCTTGAAGAACGAGTCCACAGGGGCACTCAGAGGCCAGAAGAGGGCGCCTGATCCACTGGAGCAGGGCTTACAGATGGTGAGCCACCCAGTTTAAGTTCTAGGAATTGAACTCAGCACCTCTGCAAGAGCAGCCAGTGCTCTTAACCACAGAGCCACATCTCCAGCCCTTGTGATGGTTTTAATGTCACTTTGACACAATGAAGAATCTAGGGAGGAGTGTCAGTAAGGTATTATCCAGATCCAGCTGGCCTGGGGCATCTGATTGTGTTAACTGCTGCATAAAGATCCAACCCTAGCCGGTCATTGGCGCATGCCTTTAATCCCAGCACTCGGGAGGCAGAAGCAGGCAGATCTCTGTGAGTTCGAGACCAGCTTGGTCTACAAGAGCTAGTTCCAGGACAGAGAAACCCTGTCTCGAAAAACCAAAAAAAAAAAAAAGACCCAACCCTGTCAAGGACTGAGCCCTGGATGAAGGGAGGGAGCCTAGTGTGTCATGGAGGTTCTACTGTGGATAGACCCACGAAGGCCTTCATGTTCACTGCTCACTATGGGGGGACCTGCCATCTAGACTTGTGACAGACTGTAACTTAGAACTGAGAGCCGATTAAACCTATTTCTCCCAAGTTGCTCTCGTCACAGTGTCATCACAGCAACAGGAATGGAAACCCAGCAGCCAAAAAAAAGTGAAAGGCGGCATTGTTCCTCCCAAGTTCCAGGACATCTGTACACTTTGTGAGGCATGCACAAAGGTCAGTGGTTAACTTCAGTGTCTCTCCTCTATCACTCTACCTTATCTTTTAATTATCTATTTCATATGTATGAGTGTATGTCTACATGTATCTATATGCACCACATGCATGCAGTGCCCACAGAGGCTAGAAGGGGGCAGAAGATACCTATGAACTGGAGTTACAGACAATTTTTGGCCAACATGTATGTGCTAGGTATTGAACCTGGGTCCTGTGCAACAGCAGCCAGTGCTCTTTTTTTTTGTTTGTTTTGTTTTGTTTTTTTTGTTTTTTCCGGGACAGGGTTTTTCTGTGGCTTTGGAGGCTGTCCTAGAACTCACTCTGCAGACCAGGCTGGTCTCAAACTCACAGAGATCCGTCTGCCTCTGCCTCCCAAGTGCTGGGATTAAAGGCGTGCGCCATCACCGCCCGGCATCAGTGCCCCTTTTAAAATTGTTTATTTATTTTTTATTTCATATGCATTCATGTTATGCATGCATATATGTCTGTGTGAAGGCTCCAGGTCCCCGGAAACTGGAGTTATGGACAGGTGTGAGCTGCCATATAAGTGCTGGGAATTGAACCTGGCTCCTCTGGAAGAGCAGCTGGTACTCTTAAGCCTCTCTCCAGCCCCTCTTCTTTATTCTTAGTGTTAGGATCTCTCATTGAGCCTGGAGCTCACTGATTCTGCTAGATTGCCCGACTCTGCCTCCCCAGGGCAGGAATACACATTTGGATACCCACCTCTGGCTTTATGTGGGTTCTGAACTTCTGAACTCTGGCCCTCGTGTTTGAGTGGCTGATTCCTCTCCCAATTTGTGGGAAATCGCTTACCAAGGAGAGGGAGCCGCTGCTGAAGCCAGTGACCAGCTTCACCTGTGTCTGGATGCAGACAGCACAGGTTGGCGTCTCCTCTTTGATGCTGGACAGCTGGCGTTTTCCCTGCAGCTTTCCCGTGGCTGAGCTCCACAGACTGACCTCACCACCCTTGGACACAGCCAGCAGCACACCCTGGGCAGCCAGCACCGCCACACAGGCCCAGGGATCAGAGGCTTCTCCTGGGACACAGAAAGCCAGCTTCGTGGTTTCCAGATTCCATGCGTTGATCTAGTGCAGTCAGGAAGAGCCAGAGAAACATCATCATCAGCCAGAGACATGGGCTGGAGCCCGGGCTCAGCAGGCAGAGCGCTCCCCCAGCACCTACGCAGCCTGGGGCGCCACCCCCTGCACATAATCCAGGTATGGTGCCTGTATCCCAACACACAGGAACTGGAGGCAGGAGGATCAGGGTCATCCTTAGCTACATAATGAGCTTGAGGTCAGCCTGGGCTACAAGAGATGCAGTTTCAAAAGACAAAATAAAAACAAACTAAAAAGAATCAATTTTTTAAAAATTAAAAGGGTGATTCCCAAGGAAAGCCTGCCTGAGTCTCTCAGAGATTCTCTCTCTCTCTCTCTCTCTCTCTCTCTCTCTCTCTCTCTCTCTCCCTCTCTCATTTTGACATATGGGGTCTTGTTATATTGTCCATGCTGGTCATGAACTCTGGGCTCAAACAACCCACCTTGTGCAGCCTTCCATGCAGCTTGGAGCATTTGTCACCAGTCACTGTGCCCAAGTGCACACATTCTTTTGTAATTTATAAAACAGTATTTTGGGGTGGGGTGCAGAGGCACACACCTGCTTTCTAACCATTCTGACACTGAGGCAGGAGGATCATAAGTTGAGGTCCAAAAGTGTACTCGTGTCTAGAACATATCTCAAAAGCAAAACCTCTTTCTTAATTTTTGTTTTGTTTGTTTTTGTCTTTTTCAACACAGGGTTTCTTTGTGTAGCCCCAGCTATCCTGGAACTTGCTCTGTAGACCAGGCTAGCCTTGAACTCAGAACACAGAGATCTGCCTGCCTCTGCCTCCAGAGTGCTGGAATTAAAGGGGTGCACCACTCTTCATCTGTTGATAACCCGTCTCTTTCAATACTGGTGGTTTTAAAAAAGATTTTATATTTTGGAAGCATTGATAGTGAGGGAACAAAGTCAGTTCTAATTGATAGGAGTTATCAATATTGATGTCTTATTTGTGACAAATGTGCCCTTGTTACATAAAATATTGATGACAGGGGCCTATGAGATGGTTCATCAAGTAGAGGGGCTTGCAGCCAAGCCTGATGACCTGAGTTTGATCCCTGGGACCCACATGGTGGAAGGAGAGAACCAACTTCCATGGTTTTTCCTCTGACCTCCATATGAGCCACACATGTACACACACCACAAATAAATGTTAAGATGCTGATGTTAAAGCTAGGTCTCATGCTTGGGAGGATGAAGCAGGAGAGTCGCCACAAGTTTGAGACAGGGCTATCCATCGAGACCCTGTCTCAAAAAACAAATGAAAAGATGTTGAGGGCTAGGAGTCAGGCATCGGATACAGCACTTGCTGGGCAAGCCTGGAGAATGGACTTCAGGTCCAGCACCTAGGTAAAGGCCAGACGTGGGTTCTAGACGCATGTGTAATGTTTACTATGTGAGATCATAAAACAGGCCACAGCAAATTTAAAAGACTCACATCACACAATGGACTCCAGGTAGGGAAACAAAAGATAACAAATAAAAACAAAAAACAGCCTGATCTGAGAACCTCTCAAATACTCAGAAACGGGGCTGGAGAGGTGGCTCGGTGGGTAAGAGCACTGGCGTCTCACATAGAGGACCTGAGTTCATTCTCAGCACCCACAGGACAGCACAGAACGATTTGTATCTCCAGTCCTGACTTCTGGCCCCCACGGGCACTGCACATACATGCTGCATAGACAAATACACAGGTAAAAGAGTCTGACACATACAATAAATAAACAAAACACCCAGCCACAAACATCACATGTCAGCATAACCCAGCATAGAAAAAGGAAGCAGAAGTAAGAGAAATGGCTCAGTGGGTAAGAGCATTTGCCAGGTAAGCAAGAGAACCTGAGTTCAAATCTGTACACAGCAGGTGCAGTGCGTGCGTGCGTGCGTGCGTGCGTGTGTGTGTGTGTGTGTGTGTGTGTGTGTGTGTGTGTGTTTGTGTATACACTCCTGCTGCTCCTATAGGGAGGTGGGAGGTGGAGACCGAATCTCTGAGAGCTCACAGGCCACCCTGGCATGTATAACAGCAGCAACGGAGATTTCCCTCCCCAACAAGGCGGACGGCAAGAACTGATACCCAACTTGTTCTTTGGCTTCTGTATGTTCCCCCACACACACATACCACATACCTCCTACATGTCACCCCTGCACCGTTATCTCACTCCATCCTCTGGGCATGAAGACTGAATTCCAGTCATCAAATTCGGTGGTGAGCCCGTGGCCGTGTCTCACCCAACCACTCTCCGCCTCTTTTGAGGCAGCCTCAACAAGCCTGTAGCTCATCTACTGAGCTGTGCCAGTGATGGCCAGTGAGCTCCAGGCAGCCCCAGCACCAGATCACAGACGCCACCCACCCTCAGGCCCTCAGGCTTAGATAACACGTTACCCAGCACCCACTCTCTTACAAGCAAACAAACAAACAAACAAACAAACAGGGACTGGAGAGATGGCTCAGAGGTTACGAGCGCTGGCTGCTCTTCCAGAGGTCCTGAGTTCAATTCCCAGTAACCACATGTTGGCTCACAGCCATCCGTAATGAGATCTGGTGCCCTCTTCTGGTGTGCAGATATACATGGAAGCAGAATGTTGTTAGATTACATAATAAATAAATAAAAATCTTAATAAACAAAGAAACAAACAAAAACCCAAGATGGCCTGGAGCAAACAGCAATCCTCCTGCCTCTGGTTCCCAAGAGCTGGGATTCTAGTTGTGTCCCACCACAACCAACACAGACACACACAGACACACACAACAGACACACACACACAGCCCTCAGTTTGTTACCTTTGCACTAGATGTTGAGTATACGACTTTGTTTATCTCATCTACATGGAGGCCCCATCTCTGAGGCTCTGTGGGATTTGGTGAGCCTCTGTCCACAATGGTGACTTTCTCCTGGCCAGAGAGCAGGCTCCACAGCCGCAGGGTGTGGTCCTTTGATGCAGAGATGGCTAGAGTCCCTTGGGCAAACACTCGAATGCACTTCACTTCAGCTGCAGTGGGTACAGTGTGGGAGGGCATGTTAGCTGGGGACAGTTTCTCCTGATTGCTACCTGTTTCAAAAATCTAAACAACTGCTGGGTGTGGTGGCACACACCTTTAATCCCAGTACTTGGGAGGCAGAGGCCAGCCTGGTCTACAGAGTGGTTTCCAGGACAGCCAGGGCTACACAGAGAAACCCTGTCTCCAAAAACCGGAAAGAAAGAAAGAAAGAAAACCAACACCAACAAACACAAACAAAAAAGCAAAAAAAGTTTCAAAAACATATCTATCTTTCTAGTATATATATACATATATACTAGATATACATATACATATATATGTATATGTGTGTGTGTTTTACAAAATGTTTAATCTGAAAGCATATGAACTGAACACCCCCTGAGGGAAGGCAGAACGACAATGTGCTGTCAGATGGGGACTCTGTGATTTCCTGCTCCTGCCCATTCCCATGGTGTAAATGTTCTCCCCTTAGCTGGTTTCCACTATTAGCATAAGGGCATTGAATGCAGAGCTGGGAAGAGATGCCTTTGTCCTACTTCATGCTCTGTGGCTGTGTCAAATAACCCGACAAACACAACTTATGGGAGGAGGGTTTACTGGGCTCACATTCCAGGGCACAGTTCATTGCTGTGGGGAACTCAAGGGGGGAGGTCAAAACAGCTGGTCACATACAGTCAATGGCAGAGGGAATAAGTGTCCTTTTTCTGTGTGCAGCTCCATGTCTCCACTCTTATACAATCCAGGGTCCAAACCTAGGGAATGGAGCTACCCATTACGGGCGGGTCCTCCCACCTCAAGACAATCCTGGAAAACCAACCTGGCACAGACAGTCCCTCCGGAGAATCTTCCAGGTAACTCTATATTGTGCCAAGTTGACAGAACTAAATACCATGCCCCCACACTGTCTCCTCCCCACACACAGCAGCAGAGGGTGTGGACGGAGTAAAAGACACGAAATGGCAAGTGGAGAGTTTGCAGTACTTTTAAAATTTGAAGGCGTCATCATCCTTGTATGTGTGAGCATTTCTGTTAGGGGAGGGGGTGACAAATGCCACCGTGCACAGGGCATGTGGAGGTCAGAGAACTTTCTGGAATATTTGTCTGCCTCTAACATGGGTTCTGGAGATCAAACTCAGGTCCCCAGGTTTTTGAGGTAAGTGCCTTTACCTAAACTAAAGAACTACCTTGCCAAACTCATGAACTCTAGACCAACAGCTGTGGAGACTCTAGTGGACCAAACTAGGCCCTCCATATGTAGGAGACAGTTGTGAAGCTTGGACTAGCCGAGGGGACCCTGGCAGTAGGACCACGATACAAACCTGGTCCATGAGTAGCTTGTTGGAGTCCATTCCCTCTGGTGGGAAGCCATGCTCAGCCTTAATGCATGAGAGAGGGGCCTGGCCCCAACCTATTGTGTCAGACTTTGTTGATTCATTATGGGAGCCCTTACCCATGAAGAGGAGTGGTCTTGGGGTGGGCTGGGGGGAGGTGGGGGGCAGGAGGAGGAGTGCGAGGGAGAACTGTGGTTGGAATATAAAATAAAATTTAAAATAAAGAAAAAAGAACTTGCCAGCCTGAGCATTATTCAAACCATGTTTTAGCATCGTTTAAAAAAGGGATTTTTCATTATTACTATTGTTACCATCATCATTATTATTGTTTTTAAAATGGGGTTTCTCTGTGTAGTCCTGGCTGTCCTGGCACTCACTCTGTAGATCAGGCTGGTCTTGAACTCAGAGATCCACCTACCTCTGCCTCCTGAGAGCTGGGGCTAAAAGTGGGCACCACCAACACCGACTTACAATTCTCTGCCCTCCTTGACCCACACCCTTGACAATATGGTTATATGGTTCTTTCCACCAATCCATCAATGGTGTCAGTCAAGTTTGCAGTGAGCTAGCCACTTCCTCAGTGTGACTATGATGGTGTGTCTATCAGTGCATGTCAGCCAGGCTGTGGCCTGGAGAACCACCCTGCGGAGCACTGCCTGAGATACCAACCCTCAGGAAAAGTGCCCTGTGAGAATGAAGTGATTGGTGATTGATGACCCCCCAATAGGTCATCTATATCATTCCTCCACAAGGCTCAGAGCTGTTATAGGATAGGAAGAGCAAAGAGTATCAGATCTAGAAACTCAAGGGGCTAGAAAGATGGCTCAGAGGTAAAGAACACTGGCTGCTCTTCCAGAGGTCCTGAGTTCAATTTCCAGCAACCACTTGGTGGCTCACAACCATCCATTTTGAGACCTGGTGCCCTCTTCTGGCATTCAGGTATACATGGAGGCAGACCGCTGTATATATAACAAATAAATATTTTTTAAAACTCTAGAAATGGGACTGGAGCGTTGTGTGAATGCTGCCTTTCGGGCATGACAAGACAGGACACCCATGAGCTGGCAGCAGCTGTGACCCTGCACAAGGTTGCTGTCTGTCATGCAGGGTGTGTGTCATTGGTCCCCATATATCATAGGGAGTAGCACTATTAGGAGGTGTGGCCTTGTTGGAGGAAGTGTGCCACTGTGGGGACGGGCTTAGAGGTTTCCTGTGCTCAGGGTACTGCCCAGTGTTGACTCCCTGTTGCCTGCAAGACACAGGACTCTCTGCTACTCCTTCAGCACCATGTCTGTCGCACGTCGCATGCTCCCCACCATGCTGATAATGGACTGAACTTCTGAAACTGTAAGCCACCACCTCAATTAAACGTTTTCCCTTTTAAGGGTTGCCACGGTCATGGTGTCTCTTCACGGCATTAGAAACCCAAGATGGAAGTGAAGAGGTCACAAGGATTTGCAGGCACTTTACCCGGAGGGGGATGTTTTCTGCAGTAGAGGAGCACCCGCAAGGAGCGCGTGCTCCTCTGCTCACCGTGCTCTGGTAATGACTCTGATGAAGTTCACGGGTTCATGCCCTGCCCACCCCCCATCAAAGGAAGAGAGGGGACTGACAAGAGAGGGAGGTGAATGTGATCTATCCAAAGACATTACAGATGTCACATGTTATAAGTGTGACAAACACGATGTCACAGTGAAACACACCCTTACATAGTTAATAGTTGCCAATAAAATCTTATACACACACACATATACATATACATAATACATACATATATACACTTGGTTGTGTGTCTAGCCTTTTAGATTTTTTAATTAGTAGTTATTTGTGTGTGTGTGTGTGTGTGTGTGTGTGTGTGTGTGTGTGTTTAGGTTAGAGGACAACTTGCAGGAGCTGTCCTCTTCTCCTGGAAGGTGTCTCTCCTTCCACCACATGGGTTGCAGGAATTGAACTCAGGTCATCAGGCCTTTACCTGCTGAGCCATCTCACCAGCCCTGCCCCCTCCCTGAAATATTGTTAAGATTTTCATTTATGTGTATGTGTGTCTCTCTTTGTGTCTGTAGGTGCCTGCAGAGTCCGGGAGAAGTTGTCAGATATCCTGGAACTGGAGTTACAGGCAGTTGTGAGCTCCCCAACCTGGAGCTCACTGGAACTGAACTAGGATCCTTGGAAGACCGAGTCAGTCTTCCCAGATGCTGCTCCCAATATTTTTCTAATAAACACTTGTTTTCAGTCACTGTGTATGAGGTGAGTTTGATGCAGCTCCAGCTGACTGATGCAGAGCAAACTCCAAAGCTTTAACATAGGGGCATCAGTGTGTGCAGGTGCAGTCACACTGGGGACACTGTGCAGCCATCCCACTTCCCATTCGTCACCTGTGTGTCCTGTTAGAATGTGGACAACCTGCTGTTCCTCCACGTCCCACACGACCATGATGCCATCCTGGGTGCCTACCACCAGTAGCTTCTCTTCCAGGCTCCATGCTACAGCGGTGATGCCTGCAGACACACAAAGGTGACAGCAAGCACCTGGGCACCCACAACATGGCCTCAGCCATGGTCTGTGAGGGCCCCCATTTACAGACAGAAAGCCAAGGCACAAACAGACCCAGTGGCCATCCTGAAGCCACCTAGCCAAAAGGACAGAAACTTTAGAGGGTGACCAAGAGACTGCCTGTGTCGTGATTTTTTTTTATTATTAAAGACTTAATTTTACTTTAAATTGTGTGTATGAGACACACATGCACACACAAGTGCTGGTGCCCACAGAAACTAGACATATCAGATTCCCCTGCAGCTGGAGTTGCAGTGCTGTGGGATAACCCCTCTGTACGCTATGAATATGTTTTTTAAGATTTTATTTGTTTATTATGTATACAACATTCTGCTTCCACGTATATCTGCACACAGGAAGAGGGAACCAGATCTCATAACGGATGGTTGTGAGCCACCATGTGTTTGCTGGGAATTGAACTCAGGACCTCTGGAAGAGCAGTCAGTGCTCTTAACCTTTGAGCCATCTCTCCAGCTCCCCAACTATGAATATATTTTCTTCCCATTGGTTAATAAAGAAGCAGCTTTGGTCTATAGCAAGGCAGTATAGAGGCAGGTTGGAAATCCAAGCAGAGACACTAGAGAAGAAGGGTGGAGTCAGACAGATGCCAACGAGCCACCATAGCAACAAGATGTACTAGAAAACAGTCAACGCCAGGAAGCCATGTGGCAAAATATAGATGAATAGAAATGAGTTAATTTAAGTTGTAAGAGCTGGTTAGTAATAAGCCTGAGCAATAAGCTCAGTGGTTTGTAACTAGCGCTAAGCCTCTGCTGCGGGACTGGGCTGGACAGAAAAGCCACCATTCACATTCAGGGGATTGTGATTGACTAGACATGGGTGCTGGGAACTGAACTTGAGTCTCTGAAAGATCAGTAAGTGCTCTTAATTCCTGAGCCACCTCTCCAGCACCTTAAAATGAAATAAAAATTAACATTCATTTTGTGTGTGTGTGTGTGTGTGTGTAGTATGTGTGTGTGTGTGTGTGTGTGTGTGTGTGTGTGTGTGTGTAGTGTGTATGTGTGCAGGTGTGAGTGTAAATCAGAGGAAAACTTGCAGGAGTCAGTCATCTCCTCCCATCATGGGGGGTCCCCAGGACTGAACCCAGGTCATCAGGTCAGATGGCAAGCAAGCACTTCCACCCACCGGGTCCTCTCACCAGCCCTTGGCTATGATGGGAAGAAGGGTAGAGAGAGGACTCTGTGAGCAAAGCACTTACTGTGCAAGCCTTGTGACAAGAGTTTGCATCCCAGAGCCCTCGTGAAGCCAGATATGGCAGGATGCTCTTCTGTAGCCCCACAGATGGAAGGGAGGGGCAGGAGAACCGGAGCTTAAAGGCCAGATAGTGTTGGGACCCAGCCCCCACAGGGTCTCTAAGAGTTGTTTTCCAGCATAACCACAGGTACCTCCTGTTTTCCTGACCTCTCCCCACTGGGATCAATATTCTGTTGTGAACCCTTTGACCTGGGGTTTTGTAAGTTTGTATATAAGGCTGCTCCACAATAAAGGTGAGAGACATTCTCTCAGAAAGAAACCAGGCGTCTTGTTGTTCATCCAAATCTCCAGGCTTTCACCCCATACTTGGATATAGTAGTAGTGGCCATGAGCAGCCACAAGATGGTTTGCTATACACAGCAGTGAGCGAGAGACACTGCCTCAACCAAAGCTGAAGACACTGCTGTGACGGCTTGGCGGTTAAGATCTCCTACTGCCTCCTACTGCCAAGGACTGGGGTTCAGGTCCCAACACCCTCAGGGCAGCTCCTATCTGTATGTACAATCAATGCATGTACTTGAACAGATACATAAAGTAGATAAATCTAAAAAAAATAAAATAAAACACACAGGGTTGTCCTTTGACACCAGAGGAACTGGAGAGGTGATGTCCACTTGGTCTTGCCTGATGAAAGGCTCAAAACCTCCTCTAATTCCAGCTCCAGGGGATCTTCTGGCCTCTGCAGGAGCTGTACCCAGATATACATACACAGGTACACATATACAGATAATTAAAAATAAACACATAAAAATTAAGAGGGCACATCTTTAATCCCAGCACTCAGAGGCAGAGGCAGGTGGATCTGTGAGTTCATGGCCAGCCTGCTCTACAGAATGAGTGGCAGGACAGCCAGGGCTACACAGAGAAACTCTGTCTTAAAACTCCCCCCACCTGCTGAAAAAAAAGAAAAGAAAAAAACAGCAAATTAAAAAAGGAAAATAGCCCAAACCACAGCTTGGCCAACGGTCCTCTTACAGGGAAAGCTCTGTGCCCAGGGATTCTGCATGACTACATTTTTCCCTACATTTTTAGAGGCAGCAGTTAGGGACAAAGATGTGCCTGGTGTCTGGTGGTGCAGGTGTGACCATTTGAATATGCAGGGTCCCGATAGGCTCCCAGAGTTCCTATAGGTGGTGCTGTTGGATGGTTCTGGAAGTTTCAGGCCTAGCCCAAGGAAGCAGGCAGTGGGAGGTGGGTCTTGGGAGTGTGATGACACCCCAGATCCCTTCCAGAATCAGCATCGTCAAGTAGTGCTGAACAACTGAGGA
Source organism: Cricetulus griseus (assembly GCF_003668045.3). Lineage (NCBI taxonomy): Eukaryota > Metazoa > Chordata > Mammalia > Rodentia > Cricetidae > Cricetulus > Cricetulus griseus. Next base: position 247,382,491 of record NW_023276806.1, on the reverse strand, counting down.
TGGAGCCTCGTTTCCCTTATGTCAGGCATTTTGTCACCACTACAAGGAGAGTAACTGGCACAGCTGCAGAGTTGTGACACCCTACAGAGCTCAGAGCCTCTGGTGTCAGAGTGCTCCCATGGTTTGATGGCAGATTGTTTGGTGGCTGACTGCTGCAAGAGTTTCCCAGCAGGCTCACGCCCAAGCCAAGGCTGGAACCAGAAACTGACAGTCCCTAAGCCCAGGGCCAGGCATCCCAGAACCCAGGGACCTAAGCCAGGATTGTCAGGAACTCAAAACCAACCTGGGTTATGAAGTGAGTTCCAGGCCAGCCTGAGATACCAAGTGAGACCCTGTCTCAGACAGACAGACAGATAGACAGATGGACAGCTCAACAGGTTAAGGGTTCTCCCCACAAACCTGGCCACCTGAGCTATATACCCAGAACCGTTTAAAGGCAGGAGACAACTGGATCTGCAGTGTCATTCTCTGACCTCTACACATGGGCTGTACTATGTGTACACAGACACACACACATATACACACACACACTTGCATACATACATCCACACATGCTCCTGAACACATGCACAAGCACACACCCAAGAAGAGGAAGAGGCGAGGAAACAGAAGATTGCTAATAGTTTAGGCAAGCAGGGTGGGTCTTGGCTCAGACCTCACTGAACAGAGAGGCAGCCAGTTAGCCTCAGATCATACCAGCCCATGGCCTAAAGGGACGGCTCAGTGGATAAAGCACTTGCAGCCAAGCATGAGGGACAGAGTTCAGATCCTCAGCTCCCGTGTAAATACGGCAGAGCTGGGATCCCTGAATCAAGTTGTCTAGCTAGAATAGTTGCATTTGTGACCTCTGGGTTCAACTGGAGGATTCCATCTCAGTGGATAAGATGCAGAGTAATTGAGGAAGACATCTAAAAGACCCTCCTCCAAGCCAGGGTGGTGATGTTTTATGATCTAACAAATAAAGCTTGCCTGAAGATCAAAAAAGCAAAGCAGCCAACCACTAGAGTTCTCACCTCTAGCAAGGCTGGGATGATCCTGTTCTCAGTGTGACTGCAGACTGAATGCCCTACACTCCTGTCTCCACCGGCCTTATAGTCCTCTCTAGCGCTGGGATTAAAAGCGTGCACCCCCCCCCCCAGCTTCTATGGCTAGTGTGGCTGCTGGATTGAAGGTGTGTGCCACCACTGCCTGGCCTGTATGGCTGACTAGTGTGGCTAGCTCTGCCCTCTCATCTTCAGGCCAGCTTTATTTGTTAGATCATAAACAAAACATCACCACACCAGGGCCCTAAACTCAGCTCAAGTGCCAGGAGTCCAGCTGCTTGGAGTAGACAGAAGCAAAGCAACTGGCCCCTTTTGCCTTCCCTGCAGCTACACATCCCAGCTCGGAGCCCGCAGTCTGCGCTGTAAAATAAAAAGCTGCCACAGCTATCAGCTGTCTCAGCGCTCACCCTTCATTTCCACATTGGGCCTACACATGCATGACTATATGTGTGCCCACACACATGTAAATATGTACACACACAAGCAAGAGAGGCTGGAGACACCGCTCAGCGGCTAAGAGCCCTGGCTGATCTTGCATCTGGCATGGGTTCGATCCCCAGAACCTACTTGGCAGCTCAGAACCATCTCTGACTCCAGTTCCAGGAGACCCAAAGTCCCTCTTCTGGCCTGCAATAGGCACTAGGCATATAGATGGTACACAGTGAGTCGCACATGCAGGCAAAACACTCATCCACATAAAAATAAAATTAATGAATTTTTAAAAAGAAAAGCCAGCTTAGGTATGGAGAAATCAGGCATTTCTGAATGTCCTTACATGAGTCCTATTCCTTCTGCATACCTTAGTTTCCCCAGATATGAAGTGGTTGGTTGCTGGAGGTTGTTAAGTCACAGTTGACCCAGCTATACCCATGTTTTCTTTGTTTTTCTTAAACATTAACTCACATTTTTTTCCCACTTAAACAAATAAGGGAACAGAAGCCCGGAGTGGGGCAGACCCTCCTCATTCCCTAACAAGACAAGTGGAAGCACAGAAAGCACATGATGGGAACATTCTTCTCAGTGGTAAATTCCCCTGCCTATGCATGGCAGACATTACTAATCTGTCACAGCATCACTGATTCATCTGTGGCTGTACTCATAGCCATTTTATGTTCTTCATTTAGTAAGAAGGCCCCAAAGTTCATGTGTTTTTATCTGAACATACAGTTACCTACACAATACCCAGAGCAGAGAGAGAGAGAAAGACAGATAGATGGACAGACAGAGACAAAGAGACTGAGACAAAGACAGAGACACAGAGAGACAGAGATTATATTCATGCTCACACAAGGAGAATATTTTCTCACAGCCTTACAGTTGGAGGATGTTCTGGTGGAAGCTTCACCCCAGCCCCTGGCATCCACATACCCAAAGAGTCGGGAATGTTCTGGTGGGTTCCACCCAAGCCCCTCCCCTATTTCTCTCCAAACCCTGCTGCATTTCAGAAAGTCCCCAAATGATGATCCTCCCCCAGAGATGCTCAAGACCACTCCCACAGGGTATTTAAACTGTCTCCCAGAAAACAGACTTGTGGTATTCCCATCTCCTCTCTGTGGGGCTGGAAAATTATCTGGGAGCATTATATCCATTAAATGTGGGCTTTTTCCAATTCAGTTTGATTTGGTTTGATTTGGCTTATTGGGGTGCAGAAACTTTTCAGAGATGTCCTAGTACTAGTCAATGACATAAGAGTAGAAACAGGGTCTTCTAGGTGGTACCTCTAATAGGAAGAGGCATACCACCTCCCTTCCCCCCTTCTCACAGGCTGGAATGACCGTAAGGGCTGCAGCAGCCAATGAACAAATCCTTGCCCCCAACACCCTAAGTGCCTCTGTTTAAGCTACTGTGTGGGCTCAGGTCCAACCGCTCCACCTGGGTCTTCCTAACCAGCACAGCCATTCTAGCTAGACTGATTTGCAACGCTGAGTCATTTCCTCTGGGAGCCTTTCAGCGTTGACATTTTCTGTTGTGGAGAGAAGCTGCCTCAGGGTGGAATGAAAGGTACTGCAGCCTGGAGCCCTGAGCGGGCTGTATATGGGTCTCAATGGACGAGGGATAATGAGGTGACATGTGATAGAGTTGGTAAGTGGCTGTGAACTCACACATGAAGGCACCTGACCCTCACCCAGCCCCCTGCTTTAGCAGCATGACAGGCTGCAAAATAGACATGTAGGCCTCTGACACAGCACATGTCTGACCTTGCTGGGCTTTCCCTAGTCACTAGGAGGTCAGACACCCTCCATGTTGCAAGGAACCAATTAGAAGTTAGATGGCTGGATTCTGGACGGGCTTTACAGCTCTGGGCCTGCTTTACGGTAAAATTGGCGTAACAGTGAGGTACAGAGCATAGCATCTGCCCTGGGAGTGCCTATAGGCCATAACAAGCAGTTGACCAATCAATACAGGACAGGTCACCCAAACCCAGAAGCACACCAATCTTGAGACCGTTGCTTAGCCCTAGACACTCCCCTTACACTGCTCAATAAATTCCCCACCTCGTGGTTCCCCTGGGTCCTTCTCACACCAACCTCCATGTTGGACGAAGGGCCTGTGTTAATGCAGTTAACACATTAATAATAAAAGACTCTCTGCTTTTGCATCGGAATGGGTCTCTTGGTGATTTGGGGGTTCAGAATTTAGGCACAACAACAAGACAACACACATACACACAGAGAGACAAATTTTTTAAAAAAGAAAAGAAATCTGCCTGCCTTTGCCTCTTGGGTGTTGGGGTTAAAGGCATGTGCCACTGAAGGCCCAGACCCTCACGCAGCCCCTGCTTCAGCAGCCATGACAGGCTGCAGAAGAGACCCAGCAAGATGTAGGCCTCTGACTCAGCAACACGTGCTGAGTTTCTGACCTTGTCCTAGTCACCAGGAAGCCAGATACCCTCCATGTGGCAAGGAAACAATCAGAAGTTATCGGGCTCTGGATGTGCTTTACGGTAACAGTGAAGTATAGAGCATAGCAACTGCCATGGGAGGACCTCTAAGCATAGCAACCTTTCCTGCAGGAGCAGTTGGCCAGTCAACACAGGACAGTCGCCCAAGCCCAGAAGTGCACCAATCCTGAGACTGTTGTAGACCCCAGACACTCCCCTTGCTCTACCCCAATATATTCCCTGCCCCATGGCCATTCCGGGTCCTTCTTGCTCCACCCACTGTGTCAGACAGAGGGAAGACCCGAGTTAATACAGTTAACTCGTTAGTTAATTAATTAAAGACTCTTTACTCTTGCATTGAATCACGTCTCTTGGTGATTTTGGGGTTCAGAATTTGGGCACACCACCACCACCACCCAGGCTAAGAAAAGGAATCTTAAAAAAGGAAAGATACAAGGTAGCAGAGTGGCTGCTAAGGAGAGCCGCTGAAGGAAGGGATTGCATGTGCACAGGTGAGCTAGTTACTCAGAAGGCATAGTGACTCGGTGTGTGGATGCCTAAGTCCTCTTTCCCTGGGCGTTCCAGTGTGAAGCCTTAGCCCAAGTCCCCCGCATCCTGTCAGGGTGGTCAGCTTCACACTTGCAGAACACCTGGCATGAAACTCCAGCTTGTGGGACTCTGTAGGCAGCAGCTCTCTGGGGCACAACCTCAGAGGCATCTGCCAGCTGCTGGGTCATTAAAAGTATTTACAGCAGTAATCTACATTCCCCCGGGACAGAGAAGGCCTAATCATGACACAGCAAGGGAAGGCCCCAATGGGACCTTGGGGCCTCCTGTCTGGCAGAGGGGAGCCCCAGAGAGCAACCCCAAATATCTGGGCCCCTGGGTACACAGTGAGCTGGTGTGGTTTTTTGTGATGATGGGGACACTCACCTTTGTGACATCCAGTGAGAGTGGCTTGAAGTCGTCCCCCAGGTGGTTGCAGGAATCCTGCCAGGGGCACCAGCATTGGGTGTGGGCAGGCACGGAACCAGCTCTGGGCTTGTTGGCACAGCTGTCCGATCATCGCTGGATGCGACGTAGCAAAAAAGAGGAGCCTGGCCAGGAGCTCAGTGTACAGGATGCTGTTTTCTGCAATCAAAAGTGGTGTCACTGCCTGGCTGAAGCTCGCCACTTCACGAGCCCCAACTGCTACAGGACTGCAGAAGAGAAGCTGGGACACCTCAGCTCCAGGCCCAGTCAAAACTCCTGCCTCACTGTCTGTGTCCATCCATCCCTGCCTCCTGCACACAGAATAGCCACCAGCCTCCAGGTTCTGCTGTCCATGCTCCTCTGCCTTGAGCTCTTCCTGAGCCCAAAGGGCACTTCTCCATCACTGAGTTAACTAATTATTTATTCATTTTGTCAGTGCCCAGATCAGCTTTGCCTCCTGGGCTCAGGATAGCCTCTCTCTGCAGCTCCCCAAGGAGCTGAGATCCAGGTGCATGGGTGAGTGGGTGTGGTGAGGAAGGGGTATGGTGGCCCGATTGGTGGGTGTGGGTGCATTGATGGATGGGAAGGTAGGGGATGATGGATTCACAGAGGGATGGAAAGGTTGGTGTTGGGTGGGAAGATAGACAAATGTGAGGGTGGGAGCTGACAGATGAATGGGCAGACTGACGGATGGACAGATAAAGTTTGAAGGAAAGACTGGAAGGGTGGATAGACAGACAGATGAAAGAATAAAGACAAGGAGGTTGCGAGGCTCAGTGGATAGGTGAAGTGTGCCCAGCTTTCAAATGCCACCTCTGTCAAATTCATTCCCTGACTCCAGTCCAGTCCTTCCGCCGGCCCAGGCTGCTGTGTGACTTCTCTGCAGCCCATTTGGCAGCCCCTCAGCCTCCTCCCTGCTCTTTAATTTTCCAGGGACAAGCATGTCATCTGTACAGCCATTGCTCAGCACAACACAGACACTCAGTGGACGCTTCTGTTTAGTGTGGTGGCACATGCCTGGTTCCCATCTCTCTGGAGGCTTAGACAGCAGGATTAAGAGCTCAAAGCCAGGCTCAGCTGAATAGCATGACCTGACTGAAAAAGAACAGAGACTAGACTTTATCTAAATGTGTTTGCTGACAAGCCTGATGACTTGAGTTTGATAACCAGGACCTAGGAGAGAGCCAACTCCCTCAGGCTGTCCTCTGACTTCCCATACATGAGTATCTAACCACATGGGCACACACAAACAGAACATTTTTGAAATGGAGAAGGCTGGAGAGAATTCTCCCTGGTTTCAAACATGTACCCACAATCAGGTGGCTTACATCCACCTGTAACCCAAACTCTAGGGATCCAACCTCTCTACCCGGCACGGGCACCTGCACACACACACAGAAAAATAAAAATAAAGACAGAGGATCAGAAATGGCTCTGTGAAAGCTGTTAGGGCCAACACCGGGCTGACCCCGTCCCCTGACGACAGATGGGATACGCACAGGGATGTGCTACGCCGTCACATCACTCATCACGCATTACGGACCTGTGAGAGTTCTCTGCGCATGGAACCTCAGTGCGCATGTGCGGTTTTCCCTTTCAAAGTTCCACCTACCCCGCCTCTCCCCTCTTCTCAATCCCCTCTTCTCTTCACTCACGCCCTCTTCTCTTACTCTCTCTCTGCCCTGCTCGGTTCTTCCATTTCTCTCTCTCTTGCTTTCCTGCCTTATAATAAACTGGTTAATATGTTCTCTACAGTCCATGTCCATCTATCTCAAATTTCTAATTTAAGCAAAAGAATAACAAAAGCCACACTGGTTCCTGCAGCATTGACTGGGGGGCATCCTTTCCCTACCAGGTGGCCATTCTCAAAGTAGACATGGAAGTGTTCTGGGAACAGACGCTGCCGTACTGCCCTCTGCTGGTGATATTTTTCACCGCTCCTGGGGCTGTAAAGGAAGGAGCTTTTGCAAAGATTCTCTCTCTCTCTCTCTCTCTCTCTCTCTCTCTCTCTCTCTCTCTCTCTCTCTCTCTCTCTCCCTGTCTGTCTCTGTGTGTGTGTGTTTGTGTGTGTGTCTGTGTGAGTGTGTGTGAATGTGTGTCTGTGTGTGTCTCTGTGTGTGTGTGTGTGTGTGTGTGTGTGTGTGTGTGTGTGTCTGTGTCTGTGTCTGTGTCTGTGTGTGTGTGTGTGCTGTGTGTGTGTCTGTGTGTGTGTGTGTGTGTGTGTGTGTGTGTGTGTGTGTGTATGTTGTGGGGGTGGCCCAGAAGGTAGAATGCACAAAGCCTTGGGCTCCAGCCCCAGCACCACATGAACCAGCAGTGCTCTTAAATAGCTTTCCAACAGTGGGGGTGATAGCAAAAACAGCTATTATCATGTATAAAGTTGATATCGGGGCTGGAGAGATGGCTCAGAGGTTAAGAGCACTGGCTGCTCTTCCAGAGGTCCTGAGTTCAAATCCCAGCACCCATATGGTGGCTCACAGTCATCTATAATGAGATCTGGTGCCTTCTTCTTATGTGCAGACACACATGAAGACAGAATACTATATACATAATAAATAAATAAATATTTAAAAAAGCTGTTATCAAATATTTCATTTAGTGGGCGTTGGTGGTGTACGCCTTTAATCCCAGCACTCGGGAGGCAGAGGCAGGGGAGTGCCAGGCTCCAAAGCTACACAGAGAAACCCTGTCTTGAAAAAACAAAAACATTCATTTAATCCTAGAGGAGACATTCTCCACTGAGGCCAAGCCATCCATTGATAACCAGCTGCCAACTAAAAGACAATGTGAGATTCCTGGTATAGAGCTTGAGGCCTGTATCCGAAATACCATAATTGATTTTTTGGGCCCCTGACAATCCCCCCTTTTAAATTATTAAAATGATACCATCAGAGGCAGAGGATAAGGAGTTCAAGGCCATCCTTCACCACACAGAGTTCAAAGCTAGCCTGGGACACATGAGACTCTGCCTCAAACAATTTACAGGGAGTAAGTAGAGCCTTCAGGTTCTTAGAGCCAGAAAGTGGCTCAGGAGGAGGAACCAGGACCTGGGAAGGGTGATGGGGACCGAAGGTGTCATAGGGATCAGTCAGTGAGGAGGGAGGGCGGTGATGGTTCTGCAGCTCTGGAGAGAAGCCGATGGATGCCACAGAGTGTCTGAGCAGGTGACAATGCTGACTGGTGAAGCTGGCCTTACAAACATGGGGCTTTAAGTTTGATTCCAGCACCTTGGCAAAAACCCAGCCTGGTGGTGCACACTGTAACCAGGGAGGCAGAGACAGGCGGATCCCTGGAGCTCCGTAGTTATCAGACACACACGACAGGCCCATAAGACACACTCATTGGGCACACCTATCAGGAACACCCCCACATCAGACACACACATCATCAGACACACACACACACACACACACCACAGAACCATCAGACACTCCCAGCAGGCACACACATCAGACTCACAGAGGTCAAAGACACCCACTGGACACACCTATCTAACACATCCATAGGACACACCCAGAGGTATGGCTTGCCAAACAATAAGATTAAATACTTTCAAAAACTTTATCTTTTATCGGGCACAGTGGCACACACCTTTAATCCCAGCACTATAGAGCAGAGCAGAGTGGGTCGCTCAGTTCGAGGCTAGCCTGGTCTACAGAGTGAGTTCCAGCACAGCTTTCCAAAAATAAAAACAAAACAAAACTCACCCACCTCTTCTTTGAATTGTTTGACAGCTTACTTCTTTAAATTTCATTTTGTTTCTTTCTTTGTATGTGAGTGCATGTACACACACACACACACACACACTAGGGGTGTGCAGAGGTCAGAGGACAACCTGTGGAAATCACTCCTCTCCTACTACCCTGTGGGTTCCAGGACTGAATCACGATGTCAGGCTTGGCAGCAAGTGTCTTTATTTGCTGAGCCATGGAGGTGGTTCCTTACTTTCTGAGGTGAGATCTCTCACTGAACTAAACTCACATATTCATCGAGACTGGGATCTGTCTGGCTGCACCCTAACTCTGGGGCTGCAGGTGCATGCAGCAGCCCGAGCTTTGGAGTGGGGCTGGGATCTGAACTCAGGTCCTCAGGCATGTACAGCCAACGCTTTACTACTGAGCCATGTGCCAGGACCTGTGCTTTTCCTCCTCATCTTCTCTTCCTTCCTTCCTTCCTTCCTTCCTTCCTTCCTTCCTTCCTTCCTTCCTTCCTCTTTCTTTCTTTCTTTCTTTCTTTCTTTCTTTCTTTCTTTCTTTCTTTCTTTCTTTCTTAATTTTTTTCTTTCTTTCTCCCCCCCCTTCTTTCTTTCGTCACAGGGTCTTATGTAACTTAGGCAGACCTTGAACTCCTGGCTTCCTTCCTCTACCTCCTGAGGGTTGGGATGGCAGGCCTGCACCCCCAACTCCATTTTCACTCTTCTGATTTATTCTTGCTTCAGGTCCCCAGCTCCCTGGGTTATCTCAAGATGCAGGAGCTCAGTGCCCTGTGGCAATCGGCTGCCCTGGGGCCAACAGAATCCTGCAGAACCGGACCTGAGACAATGATCAGCCAGACCACTGCACCAGGGCGGCTCAGCTTTCCTTTGTTCCTCCACTGTGAACACCTCACATGGACAGTCTTCCTATCACCAGACTGACGGTTTTGTCCCTGGTGTGGCCACACAGAAGACAAAGATCTTTTTTGTGCTCACTGTCACTTCTTTGTTTGTTTGGGTGTTTGTTGTGCAATTGTTCTTTTGTTTGAGACGGGGTCTCCTTGTGTAGCTCAGTTGTCCTGGGATTCGCTATGTAGACCAGGCTGGCCTTGAACTCACAAAAGTCCACCCACCTGCCTCTGCCTCCCGAGTGCTGCGATTGAAGCCACCATACCTGGTCTGTCAGTTTTTGTTGCTCTTTTGAGACAGAGTCTCCCATAGCTTAGGCTGGCCTTGAACTTGCTAGGTTTGAAGTTGGCTGAGGATGACTCTGAACTCCTGATCCTCCTGCGTCAGTCTTCCCAGAGCTGGGATGCCAGGTGTATTCCAAAGCACAGGCTTGCTACCCAGCTTGCTGAGTCAGGTGGAAGGTTGGGGGTTCCTCTGGGAACCTCCAGTGTTGGGGCTCTAGCCTGGTACTCCAGCACCAAGTTCAACCTCACTCCCCCCAATTTTACTTTCAAATAAAATGCCATGTTGGGGCAGGCAAGATGGCTCAGCAGACAAAGGTAATTGCCACCAACCAGGCCACATGTGACAGAAGGAGAGACCTGAATCATGCTGCTTTGTCCTCTGATCCCCACATGCTCACTGTGGTACACACATATAACATAAAAAATAAATGTACTTAAGTAAATTAAAAACTAACACATAAAGCAAGACACCATCTGAAGCACCCAGATGAAGGCAAAATTTTTATAAAGCTGCACATGGTGGTTCACACTGTACTCACAAGACTGAGGCAGGAGCATCACAGCTTTGAGATCAGACTGAATTACACAGTGAGACTCTGTCTTGAAAGGAAGGAAAAACAATCTTCATAGAGTAGTCACTCTTCTCCTTTGTGTGCACACATGTGAGTGGTTTGTTCAAGGCAGATCTCACAGTATAGCTCATGCAGGCCTGGAACTCACTATGTAGTCCAGGCTAGCATTGGACTTGCAATAATAATTCTCCAGCCTCAGTGTCCTGTGAAAACAGATGCATCTGCCCCATCTGCCTACAATAATTATTCTGTGTGTTTTAGGCATGTGTGCATGCTCGTGTGTGCATGCTCGTGTGTGTATCTTCATATGTGTATTGGGTGTGCTTCTGTGTATGCTTGTGTGTGCATGCTCGTGTGTGTATCTTCATATGTGTATTGGGTGTGCCTCTGTGTGCATGCTCATGTGTGCATGCTCATGTGTGTATCTTGATATGTGTATTGTGTGTGCCTCTGTGTGTGCTCATGTGTGCATGCTCGTGTGTGTATCTTCATATGTGTATTGTGTGTGCTTGTGTGTGCATGCTCCTGTGTGTATCTTTTTTTTTTTTAGAGTTTTTTTTTTAAGATTTTATTTATTTATTTATTTATTATGTATCCAAAATTCTGCTTCCGTGTATATCTGCATACCAGAAGAGGGCACCAGATCTCATAAGGGATGGTTGTGAGCCACCAAGTGGTTGCTGGGAATTGAACTCAGGACTTCTGGAAGAGTAGTCAGTGCTCTTAACCTCTGAGACATCTCTCCAGCCCCTCGTGTGTGTATTTTCATATGTGTATTGTGTGTGCTTCTGTGTGTGCTTGTGTGTGCATGCTCATGTGTGTGTGTGTGTGTGTGTGTGTGTGTGTGTGTATCTTCATATGTGTATTGGGTGTGCCTCTGTGTGCATGCTCATGTGTGTATCTTCATATGTGTATTGTGTGTGCCTCTGTGTGTGCTCGTGTGTGAATGCTCATGTGTGTCTTGTGTGTGTGCATGTTCATGTATGCATGTGTGCACCTTGTGTGTGCATGCCGACGTGTTCGTTTGCATGCTCCTGTGTGTATGCTCACATGTATGCGTATGTGTGCACATGTGTGTGGCACCAGAGGTCACCATCCGATGTCTTTCCTTCATCACTCTCCCCTTTAGCTTTGGTATCAGGATGTCACTGACCCTGAAACTCACGGGTTCAACTGGACTAGCTGGCCAGCAACACCCAGTGACCCTCCTGGCTCCACTCCACCCCCAGCACTGGAACTGCAGATGTGTAGCCCCACACCTGGCCTTTTACATGCTTGCTGGGGATCTGAAGTCCTCCGGTTCTCATGTCAAGGACTTTGCTGACTGAGCCACCTCCCCGACCCCTGTGATTATACCCACTTTCTGAATTTCATCAATGAAAAATCTATGGGACTGCAGGGTGGTGGTGGCACACGCCTTTGATCCCAGCACTCGGGAAGCAGAGGCAGGAGGGTCTCTGTGAGTGCCAGGGAGTGAGAGGGAGTGCCAGGACAGCCAGGGCTACATAGAGAAACCTTGTCTTGAACAAACACACACACACACACACACACACACACACACACACACACACACACACACAAAACCCATGGGATTTATTTTTCTCTCCTGTCACTTAAGTTTGAACGCACTTCCCTTTACTCCCCTGAAATACTTCCTGTCTGCTCTTGTCTAGAGGAAAGTGTGGGTCCAGGGGGAGGGAAAGCATTGGTTTTTCAGGTTTTGTTCTAAAAGTTCTTCCTGACTGCATCCCAAATTCTACAAGTTAGTACTGTAGGAGAGGCTGTGGAGTTAAACAAGAAAGTGACACAGTGGGTGGATAGAGAAGGAGACATACAAATGGGTGGATGGGTGGACGGGTGGGTGGGTGGATGAGGAATGAATGGAAGGTGGGAGGATTGATAGGTAGATGGGTAGATGGATAGACAGACGGCTGGGTGGATGGATGAGCAGATGAGTAAATGACTGACAGATGGAGGTGTAGGTTGGTAAAAATCAACTTTACAGTTCCCTGGGAAGAAAGGGTTTCTGAGGTTTCTAGAGAACAGTGCAGAGCACACCCTCCTGTCAGGCCAGGACACTCACCCATGCCCCGGAGCTCCACAGCAGGGCGACACAGCTGGAGGGCTTCTCTGACCAGACTAACCTCAGGAGAGTCCATGTGAGGGGCACACATGTCAAAGTCATCCAGCAGGTCCTCAATGCTCCCAGAGATGCCCCGGCAGGAGATCCAGTTCATGTTCCCTGCGGAGGACAAGGAGTGAGGAGAACCGGAGCCCTTGCATCCTGTTGGCTCACTCTGAGGGTGGGAGAATGGCCTCCCTTTCTCTCTGGGGCTCTTGAACTCCAAAGTTCTGGCACTGAGCCTGATGGTTTCTTTGGTAGGCACTGAGCTGTGATTGATAGAACATGACCTAGCCTCCACCCCAGATGCTGCTGATACCTCTACCTGTAAGCATGCCTCTCAGAAATGTTCCCAGGATTTGCCTAGTGTCTCCTGGAGGAAGAATGTCCTTTGAAAATCACGGGTATGGGTGGTGGGTGGGAAAATAAGTAGATGGAATAGATATGTAGACAACCATCCATCCATCCACCCACCCACCCATCCATCCATCCATCCATCCATCCACTCAGCCACCTCCTATCCATCCATCCATCCATCCATCTGTCCATCCACCCATCTACCAGTCCATCGATTCTTCTACTCGTCTACCCATTCATAACTCATCTATCTACCAACATGCTCCTCCATCTATCTGCTCATCAATACATACACCCCTCTATCATTCTATCATCCATTTATGGATCCACCCATCTATTCATGTGCCTGTCTACCTGTCTACCTACCCATTAATGGTGCATCAGTTATCTATCTATCTATCTATCTATCTATCTATCTATCTATCTATCATCTGTCTATCCACCCATCGATATCCATCCATCCATGTGTCCACTTATCTATCCATTCATTTATCCGCCACACCATTACTCTGTAGTTTTCCCTTCAGTACCAGCTTCCATTTACCCATCCATCCACCTCTCTCTCTCTCTCTCTCTCTCTCTCTCTCTCTCTCTCTCTCTCTCATTCATTCACCCATCTGTCCACCTTCTCAAAGGAAGAATGTCCCTTGAGAATCACGGGTATGGATGGATGGATGAGTGTTGGGTGGATGGATGGGTGGATGGATAGTTGGGGAGTGTCTAGGGCTCTTGTGGCCTCGGTCAGGGTAACCCTTACCCAACACCTCCTGCTTCAGCTCCTCCATGCGGCCCGCATGCAGCAGATGGAAGGGCAGCTCTGTCAGCTTCCTCCAGTTGGCCACTGTGCCTGAGAACCACAGCGGCTGTGGGGCCACCTGGTGGAGGTGGGGAAGGTCGTCAGCTTAGGCTTGAATTCATGGGCTTTCCTTCCTCCACAAACACTGTCCAAGCTGGCACCAGATGGTGCTGGAGGGGACAGAGACATGGTGGAAAACAGAGATACCCACCAACCCCCACAGGCAGGCTGGGCCAGATGGAGGGACACGGGGCTTGAGCATTTCAAGGATGAGGCACGGCAGGGAAATGGGAAATTTCTGCTAAATGTGGGCCATTGGAGCTGGGCCTTGGAGGATGAGTAGGAGTCTGGTAAAATATGTCGGAGCAGTGGCATTGCCAGGCACTATGGTGCTCACCTGGAGTTACTCAGGAGGAGGAGACAGGAGGGCCACCGGAGCCTAGGCCAACTTAAACAGCAGGGTGTGGCCCCATCTCCCAAAACAAAAACAAAAGATTGCGACAATAACAAAAACCAATAACATAGACGAAGACCCAGAGGCTGAGAGTACAGTGAGTTGAGGAAGGGCCAGTCATAAGGGGGCGGAGGTGACTCAGAAGGGAGAAGTAAATGAGGAGAGGACTGCTGGCAGCAGGCTGGAGATGCAGGCACTGGGGAGCTACGGGGTGGGGGGAGGAGGGGGACATGGCCAGACTGCATTCCAGGGGCTGGGAGAGCAGAGAGGAGGCCCTGGAGGCCTCAAAGGCAGAGCTGAGCCTCGAGTCAGGAGCACGGGACAGCATCCAAGCTGAGGACATCAAGGCACATAAGGGAAAGGACCAGGATCTCTTCTGTATGTTCACCAGTAACCACACATGTGTGTGTGTGTGTGTGTGTGTGTGTGTGTGTGTGTGTGTGTGTGTGTGTTTGTGTGTGTGTGTCTGTGTGTACATACACAGTGCAGAGATAGATATCGCAACTTTTCCTCAATTGTGCTCCATGTGACTTTTTGAGACAGACTCACACTGATCCACACCAATTGTAGTAGACAAACTGGTCATCTAGCCTATCTAGCCCAAGAGAGCCACCAAATTCCCCATCATGGGCTTTTTGTTTTGTGTGAGACAGTCTCACTATACAGCCCTGGCTGTCCTGGAACTCACTCTGTAGACCAGGCTGGACTCAAATTCACAGAGATCCTCCTGCCTCTGCCTCCCAAGTACTAGGATTAAAGGTGTAAATCTCACCATACCTGGCATGTCTGCCATTTTTCTTTTAATTTTACTTTATTTTATGTATATGGGTGTTTTGCCTACATGTATGCCTACGTACCACATGGGTACAGTGTTCACAGAGGCCAGAGAGGGCATTGGATTCCCTGGAACTGGAGTTACAGGGATGAGCACCCATGCAGATGGTAGGAACTGAACCCTGGTCCTATGCAAGAACAGCCAGTGCTTTTTTGTTTGTTTTGGTTTTAGTTTTTTGAGACAGGGTTTCTCTGGGTAGCTCTGGCTGTCCTGAAACTCGCTCTGTAGAGCAGGCTGGCCTGCAACTCAGAGGTCTGCCTGCCTCTGCCTACCCAGTGCTGAGGTTAAAGGTGTGTGCCACCACTGCCGAGCTGCAGCCAGTACCTTAACTGCTGAGCCATCTCTCCAGGCCCTGGCTTTCTTATGGGATGAAGTATTCAGTCAGGATGCAAGTCTTCATGTAAAGAGTCACCGTTCTGTCCTCAGAGCCAAGGAGACGCCCGTGGACAGCATGGAGGCTGCGCCCTCCCAGCTGAGCAGCTGACCCAGTGCACATGGAAAGTCTTCAGCAAGTCCCAGTGCTGATTGACATTTTGATTCTATCCTCTTCAATGGCAAGAAGGCTACACCCATAAATACTTAGTGCAAAACAGCACAAACACACACACCGTGTAGACTGAGCCCTGCACATAGAATTATGTTCTAGGGGTAAAAAAGCACCTTGATGCTGTGGAGGAGAACTGAAGTGTGTTTGGGGGTGTTTTGAGTGGGAGAGAAGGGAAAGGACAGTCATGTCAGGGTGTGGCTCTGGGAATGGAGAGGGCAGTGACCTCACCTTTCGGTCCAGGTTTAGTGGCTTCCCCACGAGTGGCAGGGTGATGAGTTTCTTGATGCCCTGACTCCATGCTCCAGAGAAGAATTCAGCTAGCACAGCATGTCTCTTGGATCTCTCCGGCCCAGACAGGTATCGAACCTGGATCACCTTGGACAGCTGTCTGTGGAGAAAGGGCACAGGCTGATGACCCTGGGGATAGTACAAGTGTGGAGGCTGTTTGTCCACTCCATGTCCTGTTGTCATTTAATGCTGAGCTCTGCAATGGCTCTTCTTTTTTATTTCTCTTTCTCTCTTAAAAGGTTTTGCTGTTGTGGGGGGCATGAAATGGTTCAGTAGATAGAGGTGCTTGCTGCTCAGCCTCATGATCTGAGTTTGATCCCTGCCACTTCCATCACAGAAGGCAAAACCTGACTCCTACGAGTTGTCCTCTGACTTCCACACACATGCCATACACGAGTACAGAAATAATAAATAATTTTAAAAAGAGCCTTTGACCTGGTGTGGTAGGTGGTGCAAGATGGCCATTGTGGTTGCTCAGAAGCAGGAGGACCACAAGCTGAAGTCGTGTGTGGCTGAATTGGGATCTCAAGGCCAGACTGGGCAACTTAACAAGAAAAAGCGAAAAGAGGCAGAGAAGATGGCTTAGTGGATAAAGTTTACTGCACAAGCATGAGGATCTGAGTTCAAATCCCCAGCACACATGGGAAAGCCTTTTGAGATGGGAAGCACCTGCAATCCCAGTGCTAGAGAGGGGACAGAAACAATAGGAGTCTAGAAGGCCTGTTGTACCACCAATGTATCTGAATTATGGATCTTCAAGTTCAGCGAGACTCGACCTCCAAATACAAGATGAGGAGTGACAGAGGTCAAACCTAAGGTCAACCTTTGTCCTTCATAAATGCACACATAAATGAGGGTACCACAGACAAATGCATCTCTCTCTCTTACACACACATACACACACACACACACACACACACACACAGAGTGAAAAGAAGGCTGGGGGCGTGGCTCAGGGGAGGAGCCCCTGCCTAGAATCCCCCAGTGAGGGGCTGGGGCCTGTGTCTCAGGGATGGAGTTCCTGCCTAGAACCCCATAGCACCACACACAACACTCAAACACACAGAGAGAACAGACAGATTAGGTGTGCAGAGTTCACACTGGTACTGGTTTGCGCTAGACTGCCTGAATACCCCCGGTAAGGAAGTCAAGGATTTGGCTGGGAGCCTTTGCTCTCAGGGTCCCTTCTCAGGGCCTACCTGTGCGCGATGGCCAGCAGTGTGCAGCCATCCACAGCCCTCCTAGTCAAGCAATGTGCCAGGTCCCGGCGGAGCCGCACCCACAGTAGGGGCGGGAAGCGCAGGAGCTCCTTGCTGGGCGGTGTCCAGTCCCTGTACACAGCCTGCAGGACCTCGTCATCCAAAGACAACACATCCTTCAGCTCTGCCTCCGACAGACCATACCTGGGGGCGAGGGGCACCGCACACTGTGACTGCCCTTCAAGGAGGATGTGCAGGACCTCCTCGAAGCTGCCTCCCTTTCACACACATCTGCAGAGCTGTGCACAGGCCACTCTCCAGGCTCAGGGAGTCTCAGTCAGGTATGGTGACACACCTCTGTCATCCCAGCACTGGGCAAGTGGAGGCAGGAGGATTTTGAGCTACATAATGAGTTCCAGGATAGCCTGGGATAAAAAAAAAAAATCCTTTTGTTTGCTTTTCTCTATGGCTTTGGAGCCTGTCCTGGAACTGGTGTTGTAGACCAGGATGACCTGGAACCCACAGAGATCCTCGGGCCTCTGCCTCCATAGTGCTGGGATTAAAGGAGTTCACCACCACCACCTGGCTCATAATCTTCTGTAATTAGATCTGCTGCCCTCTTCTGGAGTGCAGGCAGAACACTATACATAATAAATAAATCTTTTAAAAAAAAAACAACTCTTCTTTCTTTGCAAACTGTTGTGTGGTGGCTCACGCCTTTAATCCCGCAGGTGGATCTTGGGGAGTTCCAAGCCAACTGGAACATCAGCATTGTACAAGTGCCAACTGAATAAGAAATAAGACAAGTGTGCCACTCTGTGCCAACAGAGACTTTGAGGTCTGAGCCAGAGCAATGTAAGATGGGCACTACTGTGTATATAAAAGACCTTAAGACAGGGTGCTCCTGGAGCTGACGAACACTTTCAGCAAAGCAGCAACCTACAAAATCAACACACAGGGCTGGGTGGAAGCTCAGCCTGCAGTATGTGCCTGACCTCCACAAAGCCTGGTTCTGTCCAAATCCCTGCAGAAAAGGCTCGGTGGAAAGAGCCTTAGGACCTTAATGCGACCCTGTAGCATCCATGCAAAAGGCTGGGTGTGGCTGTGTGGGTGTGGCCATAACCCCAGCTGGGCTCCCTGGATCCAAGGTCAGTGAGAGACCCTGTGTCAAGGGAATAATTCTAAGATTGAAAGAGCAGGACACCTCATCTTCCAATGGCTCTACATGTTCACACCACACATGCACCCAACCAACAAAAAAGGAGAGAGGGAGGGAAGAAAGAAAGGAAGGAGGGAAGAAGGAATTGGAGGGAGGAAGGGAGGGAAGGAGGGAGGGAGGGAGGCAGGCAGACTTACCGGGAAGACACAATGTAACCCAGCACATGGGCAACCAGCAGCTGCCCGTGTGTGTTCTCCAGGCGGATGCAGAGCTGGTGTGTGGCCTCCTCAGCTGTGGCAGCCAAGGGCACTGGCACAGTGAAGGAGGCCCACTTCCGGGCCTCCTCAAAGGCCAGCCTTAGCCGCCCTGGGTGGCCACACTCCGGGAGGCTGGCCCAGAGGATGTCCCTCTGAGCTGGGCTCAGTGTTCTCCTTTCCGCAGCCAATAGCAGTTGGATAAGCTCCTGTCCCTGACACCCAGACAGGGCCTTCACCTCCCAGTAGGCACTGGGGTCCTTGAGAGTCTGTTGCAGTGTGTATAACACCTGCTGGCCTGAGCATGTAGAAAGGATGACATGTACTTTTGGGGGACACTTGAGGGGCAGCCAAGAGACCCTCCGAGAATGGCATATGGAATCCAGATCGTCCGCCGAGTCCAGGAGCAGCACCAAGGACTCAAAGTTCCTACAGGACACAGTGTGCAGGAGCCTGTGGAAGAAATGGCCCACCCTGCCATGGACCTCCAGGACCTGGGGTGGGGGCAGTGGCAGCCCGTAGGCCAAGCACAGCTGAAAGGACAAGCTTCTGAGGAGGCTTCGGGCATCCAGGCTCATCTTTGATGTCCCCAACAGCCTCAGGACAGCCACAGTCTTGTGGCCAAGAAGCTCTGGTACCTGCTCGGCTAGTTTGCACATGAGGGAAGTCTTCCCTATGCCCGGTGGTCCAAAGAGAACCAATGGAGTATGGGACCGGCTGTCATCCTGTCTGAGCCGCTGCCCCAGCTGGGCCAGGAGCTCCTGGTGGCCACAGAAGATCCTGGTGGACTCTGTACTCCGCCAGAGATGGTGGCGGATCTCCTGGTAGAGCCAGCCCAGCTCCTGTCTGGCCGACTCCAGCTCTCGCAGTTGCTCCAGGACCTGATGGTTGGTCCTGGCCACAAACTGCTCGCTCAGCTCCTTCAGGTAGCGGGCGTGAGCCTTGTTCTTGGGATTGACTAGGTCACGGCTCCAGGGCAGGCGGTGGGACTTTAGGGCACCAGGCTGAGCATCCAGTATGCGTCCCTTAAGGCCACTGAGAAGACTCTGGGAGTTGGTGTCCAGGCAGCCATCTGCCAGACGATCCACCATCTTCAGAGAGCAGTCATCCAAGATGTGTTTACTGAGGTCCTGTACGTCTCTCAGGAAGACGGTGGCTCCCTGGGCCCCTGCTGCTGAGCTTAGGAGACCCCGCTCGATCTCCCACTCAATGACTGCAAAACAGAGAACAAGAGGGATCATCAGGGTCTCCAAGGCCTGTGAGGGGCTTCAGGGTGACAGGTTTCAGAGGGACACGGGCTGTCAAGGTGAACCAATGGGACAGTCGCTTGGGGCAGCTTGCAGAAGCTCACATGGGATACACACTTGTGTGTGTGTGTGGGGGGGGTGGTGGTGGAGGGTATTTACATACAATGCCTGCAGAGACCAGAGACCAACCTCTCCGGTGTCATGCCAGGATCTCAATGGTCAGGCAGCCTATCTGAAACTTCGAGCTTTGGGTTCAAGGAGAGGCTGTATCTCAAAGGAATGCGGTGCACAGTGACAAAGTACAATGCTGATGGCCTGCTCTGGATTCCACTTGAGTGCACCCGCAAAGTCATGTATGTACACATCACACACACAACACAAAACTCCACAGTTGGGCAGGGTGGGGTACGCTTGCAACCCCAGCCCTCTGGAGGCTGAGGTGAGGATCGCTAAAACAATGACTGTAAGACAATGACTTCAGCTGGGCGTTGGTGACACATGCCTTTAATCCCAGCACTCAGGAGGCAGAGGCAGGCGGATCTCTGTGAGTTCGAGGCCAGCCTGGTCTCCAGAGCAAGTGCCAGGATAGGCTCCAAAGCTACACAGAGAAACCAAAAAACACACACAAAAAAAAAGAAAGAAAAAAGACAATGACTTCTTTTTTACGTGTATTCATTTAGTAAGTTACTTGGGGTGGGGGTGCATTTTGGGGTGTGTGTGTGCACCACCCAGCATGTGTGGAGGTCGGAGGACAACTGGTGGGAGTCAGTTCTCTCCTTCTACCATGTGGTTCATCGGGATTGAGCTCAGGTCATCAGGCTTGGTGACAGGAACCTTTCCCTGCAAAGCCAACTTGCTGACTCAGCAAACAAAGTTTTAACCCAGCCTGGATTACACAAGGAGACTCTGCCTCAAAAAAAAAAAAAAAAAAAAAAAAAAAAAAAGATTAAAAGCAGAGGGCGTGTGATTCCAGTGATAAGAAATGTCCAGGCCAAGTGGTGGTAGGGGGGTGGGGGAGGCAGAGGCAGGTGGATCTCTGTTAGTTTGAGGCCAGTCTGGTTTACAAACCAAATTCCAGGACAGCCAAGGGTGCACAGAAAAACCCTGTCTCAAAAAACTGAAGGAAAGAAAGAAAGAAATGTCCAGAACAGGCGTGTGCATAGATAGCAAGCAGATGAAAGACCTTCTGCAGCCCAGCCAGGGGAATAGCCTCTTACTAAGGTGATAGAATGTTCTGGAACTAGACTGAGGTGGCAGTACACAGCATGGTGAGTATTAAACTGTTCGATTTACAAATGGGAATTTCACCTCTGTGACTGTCACCTCCCTGTGTCTGTTTGGAGTGTCCCCCTCGAACAGTCAATCAACAAACAGCTCCTGCATGTGTCATCCAGCCTCTGTGGTCCACAAGGGGACTTGGCATCGAGGGTCACCTCTGGAAACAGTGATGAGTGAATGAGACTGTCCTCCCAGATATAAGTGATGGGAGAAGGTGGCTGCGAAGGCAGAGAGGAAGGAGTGAGGATTATTACAGAGTTCTGAGTATTAACTAGCCAGCTGGGTAAAGGCCTCAGCTGCTGCCTGGAACAACCTTGGCATCTCACCCATAAAGGGCCAACGAAGGTAGATCTGCCACAATCAGACAGTTCTGACACCATAGCAAGAATGCAACAAATGACACCCAAATGGATGTGCCTGACTATGTCAGTGAAACTTTATTTCAAACACAAGCTGTGGGCCAGGCTTGGCACCATTACCACAGCTGACTGATCTCTGTCCCAGGAAGTGTTGTAGCCACCGGAGGACTCTTGTCTTTTTAAAGATTTATCTCTGTGTGGCCTCAGCTGTCCTGAGACTAGACTGGCTTCGAACTCACAGAGATCTGCCTGCCTCTGCCTCCTGAGTGCTTCGATTAAAAGTGTATGCAGGCATCGCCCGGCTTGTCTTTATTTTTTAATTATGTGCACATGTGTGTGGGGTTTGTGCCTGTGATGATGAACGGGGTCTGGTGGCAGGAAAAAACTGAACTTGGGTCCTCCGGAAGAGCAGCCAAAGCTCCAAGGCTGAGCCATCTCCCCAGCAGTGGCCCCTGGACTCTCATTTCTAGAACTCACACTGACTTGTCTCAGGAGGCTTTTGTTTTTTAGCAGTAGCCAGAGTTATTTTTGAAGCCTCTCCAGGCTCAGTGGAGGCTCCCAGCTCTCCACAGATGAGAGAGTCAGGCCCTCCGAGACACTGCATTCCAGTCAAGGACAAGAATCACCCAAAGTCCTCTCCAAAGCAGGCATGGAGGCACAGGCCTGTTACCTCAGCTGAAGCAGGAGGATCACAGGTTCAAGGCCAGCCTGGGCTACTAAGACTCTGCCTCAAAATGAAAGAATAAGAAAAGCTGGTACGGAAGGACCTGGTGCCATCTGAATTCTTGTTAATTGAACTGAACCAGTGTCTTGGTGCATGTACAGTAAAACTACATAAATTCCTGGGCTTGCCTAGCGTTCAGGAAGCCTTAGGATTCACCCCAGCACCACATATGCCCGGTGTGGTGATGCACATCCGCACTCTCAATACTCTGGAGGCAGAGACCACAGGATCAGGAGTTCAAGGTCATCTTTGGTTATGTACCAGGTCCAAGGCTGGCCTGGGCTACATGAGATTATATCCAAAAACCAACAAATGAATAATTCCCCCCAAGAGGCTGGGACAATGGCTCAGTTTGCCATCTATTCATGAGGATCACAGTTCATGTCCTCAGTGCTCAGATAAAGGCTTGGTAGGGTGACAACTGACTATAACCTGGCACACTGGAAATGGAGACAGGAATCTGGGAAGAAGCTGGCTACCTACATTAGCTTAATCTATGAGATCGGGGTTCAGTGAGAGACTACCTCAGTGTACAATCAATGGGGAGACACCTGACAAACTCAGGCCACACACCCAAGTGCACCTGCGAACACCTGAGCATGCGTGTGCAAGCGTGTGTGCACCACACACACAGAGGCATGCACACACACCTGTGCACATATACACACACACAGCACTCTAGGATTAGCGTGTAAAGGCCCTTGCCACCGAGCTTGATAACCAGTTTGACCCCTGCAAATTGTCCTCTGACCTCCACACATCTCCGCTGCTGACAACCACTCCCCAGCCAATAAATAAGTGCATATAAAAATAAATATAGCCTGGCGGTGGTGGCGCACATCTTTAATCCCAACACTCACGAGGCAGAGGCAGGCGGATCTTTGTGAGTTCAAGGTCAGCCTGGTCTACAGAGTGAGTTCCAGGATAGGCTCCAAAGCAATACAGAGAAACCTTGTCTTGAAAAAACAAACAAAAATAAACAAATAAAATAAATGCATTCTTGAACACCCTCAGTTGCAGGCAAACTTAGGATGGTGGTCACTATGGGAGACAGGAGGGCAGAGCTAAGGAAGAGGAAGTGGGTCCTATCGGCTGACACAGGTTTGGCTAGGGCGGTACAATCTCCAGGGAGCCAAGCGAGTTTGACATTGACTGAGATGAAACACTTGTATTTTAGGTCCTGGGAGATGTGTGTTGTCTTGGATTTCCTGTGTCACATGAAGCCCTGGGGGTTCCCTGAAGCTCACCTGACCGATGGTAACACTTCCATTGCTCCTGGTTGATGAGGCCCAGCCTCCAGGCTTCCTGGGCTCCACCTTGAAGGACAGAGGTCAAAGTGGCTTCCTCAGGCTCTGGGGCCCCCACAGAGCCTGGAGGCTGCAGCAAGTAGGTGGGAGGGATGGCATTGTCATCTCTCCGGAAATGTCTGGCCACCAGCTCCAGATCTTGAGGTCTGGAGGTCAGCTGGGCCCTTAGTGCCTTCCACTCTTTCTCTTCGATGCGCTGGGGAACCAGGCAGGGGCCATACTGGTCGCCCAGGAGAGCCTGGCAGGGAGACATACGGGACATGGGTTCAAATCCCACTTGATACTGAACTCTGGGGCCGTGAAGGGAGCACACTGAGTGAGGCCTTGAATGCCAACCTGGTGGTGGCATCATGGTGACGATTATACAAAGTATGGTCAGAAGCTGGCTGTGGGGGCACAGGGTGATGCCAGTACTCAGAGAGGGGGCTGAGGCAAGAGGAGTGGGGGTTCCAGGCCAGCAGAGACAGCAAAGGAAGGCTGTCTCAGAAGAATGGAGAGCTCAGCAACACTACCAGATGGAGGAGGAGGAGCCAGGAGGGGAGGAGATGGAAAAAGAAGAGTACACAGGAGGAGAGGCAGAAGGGAAAACACTCAGAAGTAGTCATTGAGGCAGGCCTGTGTGTATGTGTACCTGTACATACAAGTGTATATATGCCTGCGTGGGCACATGTGAAGGAAACAAGTAAGTTTCTATAGTTTTGAGTCAGGGCTCCAATATTGCCCAGGCCACACGTATGTCCAGGAATCAGTGGTGATAGATAGTCAGGCAGTTCCTCCAGGGTCCCTGAAGTCCCCCAAGGAACAAGGTCCAGCCTGCCTCAGAGGGAGGTTTGAGGCTGAAACCACAGAGCAAGAGAGGTGCTAGGAGCAGCTGGAGCCCCAAGAGGCACAGCGTCTAAAGGAGGAGCATGGGAACCTATCACTGCTAATGAGTTATTTACCATGGAGCCTTCTCTCCAGGGTACCAGTGTGGGTCTGATTTCGTGGAAAGTCCTCCTAACAAGGGTGACAGTGACAGGCAGGTTCCAGGGACAATGTGGGCAATTCGGGGGTGGGGGTCAGTAGAACTCAGCTGAGGGGTGGCAGGTCTAGAAGGGCTGGTGGCCTGGATGTGGCAGCAGCCTGGGGATTCTCCTTCCCCACGCGGCTGGAGCCATCTTGTGCTTTTCCAGCCTGCAGTGTGGGCTGAGAGTCAGTCCCCTGTGGCATCTCCTAGTCCTCTCTCTCTGAAAATTTTAATTTGTGGGTGGTTTGCTTAGTTTTGTGCTTGAGGATATTTTCTCCTTACTGTTAAAAAACATTTTTCAGGGCTGGTAAGATGGCTCAGTGGGGCCGGACGTTGGTGGCACACGCCTTTAATCCCAGCACTCGGGAGGCAGAGGCAGGTGGATCTCTGTGAGTTCAAGGTCAGCCTGGTCTCCAGAGCGAGTGCCAGGACAGACTCCAAAGCTACACAGAGAAACCCTGTCTCGAAAAAAAAAAAAAAAGATGGCTTAGTGGGTAAAGGCATTTGCCAAGGAGTCGGACAGCCTGAGTGCAATCACTAGAACTCAGACAGTGTGGGAGGGGGAGGGAAGGCCTGCAGGCTGCCCTCTGACTGTGCTCCACCCCATAAATAAATAAATAGATAGATAGATAGATAGATAGATAGATAGATAGATAGATAGATATCCAGAGCTACACGGGCTGGTGGCACAGGCCTGCCATCCCCACACTGGAGGGATGAGTTAATGATTAGCTTCAGGGGCTGGAGAGATGGCTCAGCGGTTAAGAGCACTGACTGCTCTTCCAGAGGACCTGGGTTCAATTCCCAGCAACCACATGGCTGCCTACAACTGTCTGTAATTCCAGTTCCAGGGGACCCAACATCTATGGCAAAGCACCAATGCACATAAAATAAAAATAAGTTAAAAAATTATTAGCTTCAGCTTCACAGTGAGTTTGAGGCCACCCTGAGCTACCTGAGACCCCTTCTTAAATGGGAAAACCAAAGCCAGGTCTCCCTTGTAAACTCACCATGATTGTTAGGGCTTTGGGAAGTTAAACCTAGGAGCATGAAAAATAACTGAGAAGGGGAGTTATAAGCAAGAGGGCATGTTTTATCAAGTGGGTGTCTATGTGTGTGTGTGTGTGTGTGTGTATGAGCATACATATGTGGTCTGTGCACATGGAGGCCAAAGGTGCACACAGTATGACTTCTAGTCTTCGCTCTAATTTATTAATTTTTTAAAGTTTATTTACAGGTGTGGGTGTGTGCTATTGTTGATGCAGTGCCCACAGAGTCCAGAAGAGGGTATCAGATCCCCTGGAGCTAGAGTTACTGGTGTGTAAGGGGCCGTTTCCTGCATTCTCCATTATAATAATGGTGCCTAAAGACACCAAGATGTAAATTACTTCACAGGCGCTGGGTAATCTCCATTCCTTTGATCTCTGCCTATCCAATGGCTCATTTGGCCTGAGGAGCTGAAGCCATTTATAGGGTAACACGTCCCAGGCGGCTGGCCAGCCTTTATAAGGGATGGTTTTCTTGGTTCAATGTCTCCGCTCTGGTAAGCTTATGCATTAAAGCTTGTCTGCAGAAGGATCCGAGTGTCCTGCGTGTATTTCTTGCCGGCCGAGAAAATACAGCGCGCGGGACACTGGTGTTTGTGAGCTCCCTAGTGTGGGTGCTGGGTCCTCTTTGATTAGAGCAGGCATGTGTCACTGCTTAGCCATCTCTCCAGCCCACACTTTATCTTTTGAGACAGTTTCTCCAGGAACCTGAGCTCATCGATTGCCTAGAGCTCACTGACCGCTCAGTGAGTTCCAGAGTTCCATCTGTCTTTGCCCCCAGGTGCTCAGGATTTGAACTCGGGTCCTCGTGCTTGCCTACCAGACACTTTACACACTGAGCCTTCTCCCCAGCCTGAGAAAATAGTTTAAAGCAATAATAATTAAAACATACTGGTAGTTGAGTACAAAAAGAAGGACAAGACACAGTCTGAAGACACCAGAGGCACTGTAGTTAAAAGTGAACACATAACTAGGCATGGTGGCTCATGCCTTTAATCCCAGCACTCGGGAGGCAGAGGCAGGTGGATCTCTGTGAGTTCGAGGCCAGTCTGGTCTCCAGAGCGAGTGCCAGGATAGGCTCCAAAGCTACACAGAGAAACCCTGTCTCAAAAAAAAAAAAAAAAACCAAAGCAACAAAAAGTTAATGCATCTGCAGACACGCCTCAGCCCTTGGCCAGTTCCAAGGTTTGTTTCTTTTCTTTCCTTTCCTCTTTCTTTCTTTCTTTCGTTTTTTTTCTTTTTTTCTTTTTTTTGAGATGAGGGTCTCCAACTCATGGACACCAAAGGGAACATCTCTATCAACATCCTCCAAAAGGCTCAGGAGCTCACAGAAGAGGGGGCGCAAGACTGCTGCGAACATGACACAGCTGTGGAACCATGGACTCACAGCAGCTACAAGCACACATACATGATCAATACATGATCAACACAGCTAAAACCCAGTGTGTGGGGGGTCCTGAGCCCCCCATCTGAGGACCTATTGGCAGTTGATGACTGCTGGGGGAGGGAAAATCACTTTGTTTCAAGGGTGGGGCCTCTGGCAGGCTTCTCTGGCCCCAGATGGTCTCGTACCTTATACATTCACAATTAGTACCACATTAGGTGGTACTAATTGAACTCATTGGGTTATTTTTTAAAAAGACACAAAGGTAGAAGGAGGGTGTTTGGGAGGTGTAGGGGGGTAGGCAGAGCAAGTTGGGCATGGATTTGATCAAGATGAAGTGTATGGAGGTAAGAAATTGTCAAAGAAGACATTTTTTAAAAAATATTCCTTAAGAAAACACTCCTGGGTTGAAGCAATTCTCCTGCCTCAGCCTCCCAAGTAGTTGCCATGACAGGTGTATGCCTGCACCTCCAGTTTCTTCTGTTTTGTTTTCTTAGGGAGACTTAATCTCTAGGCAACACTAGCCTGTAGAACATTCTAGAAATCTGGGTAAATGCTAATCCATGCTTTGTGAACATTGCTGCACAGGGTCTGTAGCTCTTAATGTGGACAGTGAGGGTTTTTGTTCATGTGTGAGCCTGTGAGTATGTGCAATGAGTATGTGCCCTCAGAGGCCAGAGAGGGCATCAGACCCTGACAGTTGTGAGCCACCTGAGTGCTGGGTGCTGGGATCTGAACTGGGGTTCTGCAGGAGCAGCACAGGCTTGTAACTGCTGGATGTGAGGGCGGTTTTGTTTCAAAACAGGGTCTCTCTATGTGTTGCTGGCTGTCCAGAACTCCCTCTGCAGACCAGACTGGCCTCAAACTCAGAGATCCACCTGCCTTTGCCTCCGGAGTGCTGGGTATTCCCAGCTTAGGTTTTTTGTTTTGCTTTTAATTTTCACTTTTTGAGAAACTGTCTGGAGCTTGGTAGACAAGAGTGACCTTGAATTCCTGATCCTCCTGCTCCCACCTCCTGGAAGACCAGTCTGCTCTGTCAACCAGAGAGGGGATTATTTTGGTGACAGAGGAGGTAGGTAGGTGCATTACAGAGCAACAGAAACATGGGGATGGAGGGAGAGAAAGAGTGTGGATTTCTACTTTCTCTCTTGTTTTCCAGAATCCCAAACTTTCCAAATATAAAGTGGGCCAGGTGGGAAGGGTGGAGGGAGTTTCAGAACGGCCTGGAAGATTCCCTCCAAGTCAGTGTTATACTTTCCCGCTCACCTACTGCCGTGTTCCTAATGCCTGGCTTCTGAGGAACACATGAGTACTGTTAGTGATTAGTTATGTCTGTCATGACTGGTTCACGGGGACTGGGATGTTAGCTAAAATGCCACCCACTTCTCTCTTGTGTTTGGGTAGCTACCAGGGACCACGTTCCTGTGATGGAAAACGAAATAAAGGCAACGCCACCTGCCCTGACACACTCACCACAAAAGCTGGTCCTATGGACGTTTTCTGGCAGCGGTCAAGTTCTTCTAAGCAGAGTTCTATGGTCAAGTGGTCAGTGGCTTGTGTGTTCGGGACACCCCACCTCAGATCAACCACCTGGGAATAGAAGGGTGAGGCTTCTGATGACTGATTTGTTCTACGGTTTCATTCAACTGAAGAAGTTTCTCTTCTAGGGAGATTCTAGATTAGGCAAACCGGAGGCTAGGGATGTAGAATGCTTGCCTAGAAAGCCCCAGTGAGGGGCTGAGGGCGTGGTGTGTGGCAGATGGTTTACATAATGCTCAGGATTGATCCCTAGATTCCATTCTGCAACAGAATGAAAGTCAAAAGTGTTTATCCCTAGAGCACAAATGGACTTTGGGAGCCAGTTCCCTATGGAGGGATACTCTCTCAGCCCAGATACCTGAAAGAGGGCCTAGGCCCTCCCCAAAATGATGTGACAGACTTTGATGATCCCCCTTGGAAGGCCTCCCTATCCTTGGGGAATGGGTGGAGGTGGATTGGGGGCTGTCTGTGGGGAAGCATGGGAGGGCAAGGGAATGGGGGGATTGATATGTAAAATAGATTGCTTCTAAAATTAAAAAAAAAGTGTCACTCCTTTAGTCCCAGCACTCTGGAGGCAGAGGCAGGCAGATCTTTGTGAGTTCAAGGCCAGCCTGGTCTACAGATTAAGTTCTAGGACAGCCAGGGCTACACAGAGAAACCCCATTTTGCTGGAGAGATGGCTCAGAGGTTAAAAGCACTAGCTGCTCTTCCAGAGGACACAGGTTCAATTCCCAGCACTCACATGGCAGCTCACACCAGTCTGAGACTCAAATTCTAGTGGATCTGACACCTTCATACTGACATATGCACAGGCAAAACACCAATGCACGTTTAAAAAAAAAGAAAAAGAAAAAAGTGAGTCATCAGTGTAATTACAAGAAAAGGAAAAGGTAAACTGGGCGTTGGTGGCGCACGCCTTTAATCCCAGCACTCGGGAGGCAGAGGCAGGTGGATCTCTGTGAGTTCGAGACCAGCCTGGTCTACAAGAGCTAGTTCCAGGACAGCCTCCAAAGCCACAGAGAAACCCTGTCTCGAAAAACCAAAAAAAAAAAAAAAAAAAAAAAGGAAAAGGTAGATCCACCTAAGGGGATGTCTTTGTCCCTCTCTCAGAAGGTCACGGTCATGAACTGCAAGAAAAGTCCCTTGGGCTCCTGATGCTTAAGCAGGAGGGAGGATTTTGAGGTCAAAGTGTAACACAAAACATAAAAGACCCAGAGACAAATATTGGGGTTCAAGCTTCAAACTGAAGATCAGAGAAACAAAGCAGCCAGGCCAGTCGATCTTACCTCTACCCAGCTGAAACGGCAATCCTGTCTCCACCACTCCTCAGAGGCAAAAGGCTCTCAGTTCCTGTCTCCCCATTATATTCATTTCTCTACTCAGCCATATCCTCCTGTCTTCACCTCCCTCGTGCTGGGATTAAAGGCGTGTGATCCCAGGTGCTGAGATCACCTTTGTGTGAGCTGTTTCTTTTAGGACTGGATCAGTTTTGTGTAGTCAGTGTGGCCGTCTACCTCTTAATCCTAAATCCTGGGATTAGGACAGCTTGAGGCTGGCTTTGCTTTCTGAATCCTCAGACAAGCTTTTTTTTTTTTTTTTTTTTTTTTTTTGGCTTTTTGAGACAGGGTTTCTCTGTGTAGCTTTGGAGCCTATCCTGACACTCGCTCTGGAGACCAGGCTGGCCTTGAACTCACAGAGATCCACCTGCCTCTGCCTCCCGAATGCTGTGATTAAAGGCATGCACCACCAATGCCTGGCTCAGGCAAGCTTTAATAAATAATGAATAATATATCACCACATCAAGGCTTGTTTGAGCTGTAGCTCCCTGTCTCAAGGGAGAAGGAAAGAGAAAAGAAAAGAAAGGTTTACTTAAAAACAAGTTTGTGGGACTGGAGGGTTAGCCTGGTGGTTGTGAGCACTTGCTGCTCCCCCAGAGATCTGAGTTCACTTCCCAGAACTGCACTGGGTATCTCACAACAGCCTGGAACTCCAGCTCTGAGAATCCAAAGCCCTCTCTGGTCTCCCAGACACCTGCACACACTTGCACACACACACATAAGTAAATCTTAAAAAACAAAAACAGGTGTGGTAGGGCAGAGGCCGAGCCTCAGTTGGCAGAGTGCTTGCCTAGCTACACAAAGCCCTGGGTTCGATGCTCAGCGCTGTCTAGCAGGTGGGGCTGGGACATGCCTTTTATCCCTACACTTGGAAGCAGGGTATTCGGAGCTCAAGGCCATTGGTAGCTACATATCGAGGTCAATGTCAGCCTGGATTTCACAAGACTCTGTCTGAGCAATTGAAAAATTCGGTAGGAAGCTGGGTGTTTTTCGCCTTGTTCCTTGTTAAAGGAGAGCATGTCCAAGCTGGCTGGGAACAGGCTTTTCCAGGGAGGGTATTGAGACCAGCAGGAAGTGACCCAGCCAATTCTCCTTAGCAACCACATGCATGCCAGGTCCACCTTTGCCACTGGCCAGCAGGGGGCTGGGAGAGGTGGAGGTGGAGGAGGGGACTGGGAGGCTGCAGGGCTGGCCTAGTGAGGCTGGAGTGACAGACAGGAAGACAAAGAGTACAGGGAGCTGACTCCACCTTTGTCAGTTCTGTAGCCCAGAGAGAAAGAAAAGCAAACCCTGAGCAACTACAACAACAGGAACAGGGGCTGGGGGGGGGGGGGAGCGTGCAGCCTCTGGTCGTCCTCCCCCAGTAGCCTGGTGCTTGCCACCACCTGCCTGGGCACCAGCAAGGTTGTTAAAGCGACAGGCACAGGGCTTTCATGAGCCCTCATCATGTAAGGTTCCCTTTCTGTTGCTGTTTTGTTCTGGTGACATATGTGTGTACATGTTCATGTGTGTGTGTGCACACAGGTGTGTGCATGTAGAGCCTCAAGGTCAACCATGTCTGGTGTCTTCCATTACTCCTTGACATCTTGGTTTTTGAGACAGGGTCTTTCAGGCTGGGCTGCATGGCCATGGAGCTCTGGGGCTGTACCTGTACCTCTCCCGGTCACTGCACCCAGCTTCTATGTGGATACTGGAGATCAGAGCTCAGACCTTCATACTTGCAAGGTAAGCCCTGTCCTTTCTCAGGAGTCTATCAAGAATGGAGATGGGCTTTCTGCCTCCTCTGCCACCATGGCACCACAGGAGAGCTTGTGGAGAAGGGGCTAAAAACAAGAGGCTGGCTTTGAAGTTCACCCTTGATTGCACCCTGGAGAAGACAGGAGCCACTGATGCTTCAATTTCAAGCAGTTCCTCCAGGAGAGAATCAAGGAGAACTGAGAAGCTGGAAATGTTGTTGGAGGGGCTCCAGAGCAAGATCATTGTCACTTCTCAGGTATCTGTCCCCAAAGTTATTTGAGGAATGACAGTCTCTGAGACCAATTGCTGAGAGCTGGGTGGTGGTGGCATAGCCTTTAATCCCAGAGGCCGAGGCAGACAGGGCTTGAGGCCAGCCTGGTCCTCAGAGTGAGTTCCAGCAAGAGCTACACAGAGAAACCCTGTCTCAAAAAAAAAAAAAAAAAAAAGAAAGAAAGAAAAGAAAAGAAAAAAAGAAATAGAAGAGACAGAGAGAGAGCACTATGAGCTGCTTTACTGTAAACTTAAGACACATTGGTCTGGAATGTTTTATGTGAATTCATACAAATTTAGGTACAACAGAAACAAGAATGGGGTGACCTTTAGAAACCCTGATTTGCTTGGTGGTAGTGATTGGGTAATGGCAGATCTCTAAGATGCTTGTCTGTAGCATGAGGCCCTGGGTTACATCCATGAACCCATGCAAAAGCCAGGCTCAGTGATACATTCTGCAATCCTAGAGCTGAGGACCCCAGGGCTAGATGTTAGGCAGCCAGGTTGGCAAGCTCCAGGCCAGTGAAAGATGCTGTCTCTAAAACTTAAATGGATGGTACCCGGGGAATGATACCTAAGTGTGACACCTGGTCTCCACATGTGTGCACACATATTCACACCACACACACATTCACACACTTACATTCACACACACACACACACACACACACACACACACACACACACATTCACACACACCACACACATTCACACTGATAAGGAGATGTGGAGAGCAATATAGAGTAAGAAAGTAGCCTCTTGTTAAAATATTATGAAGGGCTGGAGACCGCTCAGCAGTTAAGAGCACTGGCTGCTTTCACAGAGGACTCAGGGTCAGGTTCAATTCCCAGCTCCCACACGGCAGCTCACAGCTGTCTGTAACTCCAGTTCCAGGAAATCTGGCGGCCTCTTCTGGCCTCCACAGTTACTGTACACATAAGGCGCATAGACTTACATGCAGACAAACATCCAATTGCATAAAACCATTAAGTAAATCCTGCTTTAAAATGACTGTGACAGCTGGCATGGTAGCATATAGAGGGCATGAGTGGGCACACGTGAGCACTGGAGAAACCAGGAATGTTAATCACACAGGGCTGTCTCCTCAAAGGAGGAAACGAATACCTGTTTCCCACTGAGAAGGCAGGCAGTAGATGCTGTGAATGACCTGGTGACCTTGGTATCTGTAGAGCCAGATCCCAAAATGTTTATCCTAGACTCTCCGTCTCTAGACCTTCATCTTTGTCTCTCAGTCACTATCGCCTACCCTGAGGGGAGATGTCACATGGACTTCATAGCCTGCTTGACCGCTACACTGTCTTGGGCAGGCAGAGATCACAGCAGATTCTGGCCCCTTAGGCTGTAGGGCCCATCTTCATGGTGGAGGTCACATGTATTTTTCAAAGAATTTCAATGTAGTCATGCCTTAAGCTTTATTGTGCACATGGTACTGGGACAATTATCAGCAGGAAACTTTTTTTTCAAAGCTGTACTGTACTTAAATATGCCTAAAATAAACAGCCTGGGGGCAGACTCCAGAAGTCTGATCCAACCCAGCTAAGTCTCGCTGAACTGGGTTTCCTTCTTGTCTCTCTCAGTTTGTTTCTCTGGGGACTGTGGACTGTTTGTAGGGACCCCACAGTGGCACACGCCTTTAATCCCAGCACCCAGGAGACAGAGGTAGATGGACCTCTTGGAGAGGTAGCTCATTTGGTAGTGTTTACAGGTCAGTTGGCAGAGAGCCAGGCTAGCACACATGAATCACAGGGGTCTGTAGGGAGTCACCCTAGCCCCGCCCAATAGTCCTGGGGCAGGTACCAGGTGGACCCGGGGACTCGCCCATAAGGGCGGGGTGAAGGAAAGCCGGGATGACGTAAGGGAGCTTCTTAAGGGGCTGCACGTGGGGACGCGGGCCCCCTTTTTGTTCTGGCCGCGCTGGCTGGGTTCTTAACCTAGCTCTGGCCTGTGTTTCACCCGGCTGTGCTCTGAACTAAAGAGACCTTAATCCAATAGGGGTCCATCTACATCACTGCATAAATGGCTTGGTGGCTCACTCCTGTCACCCCATTGCCTGGGAAGTGAAGGTAGGTGAATTATTAATTCAGGGTCATCCTCAGCTACATAGTGAGTCCAGCCTGGGCTAAATGAGACCTCATCTCAAAAGACAAAACAAAAAACATTTTGAGTTTTGAGACCCAAAGCTAAAGCACCTAACGGATGATAAGAGGTGGTGTGTGACTTACCTCAAATGTCAAGCCATGCTTCTGGCAGAAGCTCTGCACCTCGGGATAGGCAGTACACTGCAGAACTTCTCGCTCTGCGTCCATATCTGCAAGGCACAACCAGGAGCATGTTAGAGAGAAGATTCCAGAAGCCTGCCTCACCCGTACTGAGCTCTGTGTCTCATCAAACCCCTGCAAGGTTGGGTCATCCTAAATATCAAAAAATATGGAAGAAGAGGAGGAGGAGGAAGAGAGGAGGGGGAGGAGGAGGGGGGAGAAGGAGGAAGAGGGGAGGAGGAGGAGGGGGTGTGTGGAAGAAGCAGAAAAATGAGGCCAGCAAGATGGCTCAGCAGTAAAAGAACAAGACAGAAAGAAGAAACTGTTCTGTCCTCTGACCTCCACACACCTGTGCTGTCCTGGTGCACATGTAACTTTCTCCCCAGGAAGACCACACACACAAAATTATTGAAATCTAAAGTTATATGGAGTCAAACCAAAGAAACCAACCACCCTGGTTCACCTGGAGTTCCCTGTGTGAGCTCCATAAAAACCACAGCCCAAGACACTCTCAGGGCCAGCCCAGCAGGATGAGCCCAGGCTAAGTTAGAGCAGCCAGATAAAATGTAAGCATGTTGGGCAGGGAACACTTGGCTCATTATATGCTCTCGGACCCAGCAGTCAAGGCCCTGGATTTCACCCCTTGGTCTGCAACAAAACAAGGAACCTGCCAAATGCAGACAGTACTCTCAATGTACAAAGTACTCTCGGCTGATTACAAGCCAGATAAACAAGGAGGTCACATGCAAGTACATGCTGATCCATTCCAGGCTCTGCTTGTAACACACTAAAGGATCATTCCCAGTTCCTCTGAAATGCAGAGTGAACCAGGTGGGTTTGCTGTGCCGACAGAGAACCCAGAGCTTCACTCCTGTTAGGCATGGGCTCCGCCCCTGAGCCACACCCTCAGCCCCTCACTGGAATATTCTAGGCAGGGGCTCCACCTCCTGAGCCACACCCTCAGCCCCTCACTGGAATATTCTAGGCAGGGGCTCCACCTCCTGAGCCACACCCCCAGCCCCTCACTAGGGCATTCTAGTCAGGGGCTCTACCACAACCCAAAAAATAAGTGGTTCCAAATACCGAATCAGATTCTGTCTTGGGAGCGGTCCAGGATGGGACGAGTCTGGGATCTGTCTCCCACACACTTGTCCCTTTCCCAGTCTGTCTTATCAACTTCACAGGCTATTCGGATGTGCCCATAAAATCCTTGTCAGATAATGAATTCAGGCCCAGAGCCTTGCTAACCATTAGGGACACATCAAGAGACACAGTGAAGTCTGAAGTCAGGGGCTTGCACGTAGCTCCACTATCTGAACTTTTCAGGCCCATGAAGAGCTTGGAAAAGCTTGTCTAGCATGTATGGGGACCCCAAGTTCAGTCCCCAGCACTAAGAAGCCAAATATCAAAAAGAATACATGCAATCTATGTGGCACACAATAACAAATATTCAATAGTGTCATCAGTCACTTATCACACAGCCATTACTGAAAAGATAAACAGGGCCATGCAGACACCTTTAATCCCAGCATTCAGGTGGCAGAGGCAGGTGGATCTCAGTGAGTTTGAGGCCAGCCTGATCTACAGAGTGAGTTCCAGGACAGTCAGGACTACACAGAGAAACCCTGTCTTGAAAAAATTATTTTTTTAAAAGGTGAATAAATAAAGATTGAATGGTAGAATGTACTCTACATCGGAAGGAAAAATGATAACACTCAAAGCGCATGTCTTCTCTCAACTTGAGCAAATTTGAAGGTAAGCTTAGCACTTGGAGATGCTTATCCGGACCAAGATGAGAAAATGGACCATTATACATAGGTGTCCTACGGTGTACCATGCCTAGTGACCGTGCTGTGTGCTTGGTGACAGTTCTGTGTGCTCAGTGAATTCTGCCCATAGCATGAAGGTAACTGTTAAAGTAATTGTATCATGGGAATTGGGAGCTAATGCAGATCAGGCATTTTCATGTGTAGTTTTATTTAATGCGAAGAACACGCAGCTGTATGCAGCTGGCACTTGGCCAGAGGGAGAACCAACATAAAGCATGGGGGTTATTGAGATGGCTCATTGTGTGAAGGGACTTGCCATGAAGCCTGAAGACCCAAGTTCAATTCCTGGGCCCCACCTGGTGGGAGGAGAAAACCAACTCCTGAAAGCTGTTCTCTGTGTGTGCATCCCACACATAAACAAATGTGTAAAGATCAGGGAGGGCCCAGGAATGCAGCTCACTATCAGAGTGCTTGCCTAACACAAACTGGGTTTAACCCCCAGAACAGCATGAAAAATGAATACACAAAAAAGAAATCTTTTCTAAAAGAAAAGCTTTTGACATAAAATTATCCACATAATAATGTTTGCAATGACACAGGGAACTGTTTCCTTTATGAATAAAGGTAGTTTGTACAGAAAAAAAAAAAGAAAGAAAAGAAAAGCTTGGGCGGGATGTTAGGGTGTGGCTCCATAGGAGAACATCTGTGGGACAGACGTAAAGCCCCTTGTCTGCACACAAGTTCCCACCCAGCTCTGGTCAAATGTGTGTGAGATGCTGGCTCTTCCTCCAGCAATTACCAAACACACACTAGACACTGTGACCTCTGGTTACAATATCAGGCCACTCGCAGCAACTGTACTCAACTGTTTATATGATGGAGAAACAGGCAGAGGGTCCAGGAGGACCCCGACAGTGGCTCTTATGTGC
This sequence comes from Cricetulus griseus, assembly GCF_003668045.3. Lineage (NCBI taxonomy): Eukaryota > Metazoa > Chordata > Mammalia > Rodentia > Cricetidae > Cricetulus > Cricetulus griseus. Next base: position 247,345,914 of record NW_023276806.1, on the reverse strand, counting down.
ATCATCAGCCTATGTCTATTCACACACATCCCCTGGAGGAGACCCCATGAAGCATAGCCACCATCGAGAGTGCCCTTACCTGAGATGGCAGAGCTGATGAAGATGGCCACACTGCTGCTGGAAGAGGGTGCTGGGAGGGAGACCGCCTGACCCTGGAGAAGCCGCTGGCGAGTGCCAGGGCTGAGGGGGCCCACACTCATGCTTCCCATACACCTGGATGATTCTTCCCCAGGAAAGGGCCTGCGACCCATGGATCTCATACCAGCAGCTGAGGATCCCTCCTGGGAGTCTGGCCAGGCACGGCCATCAGAAGAGGGGGTGTTATCTCAGGCTCTGTGGCCACTTGGTCACTGTAGCATTCCTTCGGGGATGCCAGGATGCTGTCTCCCACTCTGCTTGTCTGCGAGACTATCAGGATGTGGGGCAGCAGCTTCCCCAGAGTTCCTGGGTGTTGCTGCCTTCTTCAGGCACCAGAGTCATTTTCCAGCTTCTCATGGAAGCTTCAGTGGTTGCCATCGCAACTATGGTTTAAAGCACTGGCGTTGGAGCCCAGGGACCAGACAATCTTTCCAACACCTGGCTCCCCTGGGGCCTCTGTGTAAGTTGAGCCTGAGCCCAGGTGTGCAGAGGGAAGCCAAGGGTTTCTGGGAGCCATGGGGAGCCCTGACATTGGGTAAAGACTCCACTCCACGCCGCCCTATCTGTGCCTCTCATAAGCCAGTGTTCGTGCACCGTGAAAATTATGCCAGATGGTCATCTCACCTGGAGCAGTGTGCCACCCCAGAATGCGTCAATGTCTGCAGAATGTATGGTTGTCAGGAATAGAAGTGTCAAGAACATCAAGTGAACAGAAGGCTGGGGGCGTGGCTCAGGGGTGGAGCCCCTGCCTAGAATCTCCCAGTGAGGGGCTGTGGGCGTGGCTCAGGGATAGAGCCCAGCCTGGAGTCCCCCAGTGACCAATGTGGACGACTCAGATGTTGTCTGGTTTCTAGCCTGCATAAGATCCTAGACCAGCAGTTCTCTCTCTGTGGGTCATGACCCTTTTGAAAAACGCATTTCCAAAAATATTTGCATTCTGATTCATAACAGTAGCAAAATTACAGTTATGAAGTAGCAACAAAAATAATTTTACAGTTGTGGTCACCACATCATGAGGAACTGTATTAAAGGACTTCAGCATTAGGAAGGTTGAGGACCACTGTGCAAGTGGAGATGGGAGCATAGGGAAGGAGAACGGAGACCAGGGCAGGCAAGGAAGGAAATTTCCCTGGCTGACTCTAGCTCTCCCCACCTCCCAGTCTTATCGATCCCAGTGACAGGCACAGATTAAACCTGTGTGTCCTCTCTTGTGCCATGAGCACAGGCTCCTCCATTGTCCTCTTGGAGTGTGGAAGCATCAAGCCTCCTAGCCCAGGCAACCGCCCCATCTTCTGTGAATTGAGAGTAAACCTCTTCAGGACACCTGTTTTTTGAAGTACTCTGTGGGTCTGTGGGTGAATAAATGTCAAGGTAGCCATGATGACAGGAGAACACATGGATTCACAAGGCACCAAACACAGAGTGAGTTCTTCATGGACAGATATGTATAGATAAAGATATGGTCACTATATTATTTTGTATGCTACTTATATGAAATATTAATATGTACTAAAGGAATGGCTTGGTGGTGCACCCCTATGATCCCAGCACTCTGGAGAGTGAGGCAGGAAGGTCATGAGTCTCAGATCAGCCTGTGTCTATAGCAACATCAATTCCCAGCGCCCACATAGTGCCTTACATATGGCACTGGTAATTCCAGCTCCAGGGGCTCTGATGCCCCTTCTGGCTGCTGAGGGCATTGCATACATTGGTGCACAGATACACATGAAGGCAAAACATCCATATACATAAAATGAAATAAATAAATAAATCTTTAAAAAAAAAGCAAAACAAAACAAAAACTACAGGGCTGGCATGATGGATCAGAGGGTAAAGGTGCTTGCATCTAAGTCTGGTGGCTTGAGTTTGGTCCCCGGGACCAATATGGTAGAAGGAGTCCACACACAGGTTGTGACAGGAGCCTACTCACACACACAAAGACTAGATCACACTCCAGCACATGGTCATGCGCCCTTATCACTTCCACGTATTTACAGGAGGCTCCGAACTCTTTGGCCTTGGTCTTCACAGGAAGGCCTGGGGTCTCTTCATGTTCTCTGTCCCTGGCTTGCTCAATTTCTTATGACAGTAAACCTATTCGTCCCCCACTGCCACCGAAGCCCACAAGCCAAAATGTGTCCAGACTCGGTGCCTCCTTGGGGGCAGGGCTCCACTTGGTTCCACAGATGCCCTGGCCTGAGCAGGACATGGTGGCACACACCTGTAACCACAACACATGGGGTGTTTGCCTAGTATGCACCAGAACCTAACTCTGCATCAGCACCTCAGAACCAGGCCTGGCAGTGCATGCCTGTTATCTCGTGAGTCAGAAGGTGGAGGCAGGAGGATGAGGAGTGATGTCAAGGCCAGACTGGGCTACATGAGTCTCATAAACTCCAAGCAGGTGGAGGTGGGTGTGCAGGGTGTGGGTACTGGAGAAGCCATAGTTCAACACCAGCCTGGGTTAGCATAGCCTATCTAGGCCAGCCTGGAGAATAGGAGACCCTGCCTCAAAAATGTGGAAGGTAAGGAGAGAGGGAAGAAAGAGAAGGGGGAGAGGAAGAGGAGGAGCCTTCACACACACTAAAGCAAATCTGTGCAACTCACATTCTTTCCCATTTTCACGGCAGAATTCCCATTCTCCTCCTGCTGGTCCTTGACTTGGTGGGCTCTTTCAACCATCCCTGTGGAGTCCTCTCTGTATCTATGCGGCACTCACTCTCAGCTCACGTCTCTCCATTTTCAGTGTCTGTTGCCAGGGCAATGTGGCTCTCACTGAGGGGCTCTGCGAAGAAGCTGCACCTCAGTGGATCCTTGGGCACCCATCGTTTTGGCTCCCGTGTGTTACTGCAGACACCTCAGCAAGAGTAGGGGAGTGGGGGTGGGTGGGTCTCCCACAAGCTTAGCACCCGCCCTTCCCAGCATCTGCTCCAGGCTCTCCCAGGGACGCCAGCTTCCCTGTTACTGGCAGGCACCGCACCAACTCCGAAAGACCCTAGGAGAAGGAAGTTGCTTAGGTCCAGAGCCACTGTGAAAACAAGGCTCTGCCTTTCCTGGTAACTTTTGTCTTAGGTACTTTCTGGTCACCCCACCAAGTTCTCCCAGCAACTGGGATAAAAGAAAGAAACTGGCTGAGAAGCTGAGAAGCAGCCTGGGCTGGGCGCCTAGCCAGGCCGGGTGGTTAACTGTTGTGTGCCAGGCTCTCAACAGCTCGTGCGGTCTATGCGGGGTGGGGTTGGGTGCAGGCTGCTGGCTGGTTTGTATCTGTCATCAGCAACATGAGGGGATGCTGTGATCCTATCCCAGAGCCACAGGAAATGGAGAGAGGGTCAGAGGTAAAGGGTGATTGCTACTCATCCTGAGGACCTGAGTTTGGTACCCAGCACCCACACTGGGTGTGACTCTCGGCCACCTTTACCTCCACCACCTTCTTCTGGTCTCTGGGCACCACAGGAACCTGCGCAATGTGGTTCCTAGAGGCCTCAAACTCAAGTCATCAGGTATTACTAGGCATTTGGGGCTGAGATAGCCTTGGCTGAGTGATGCAGAACATGGCGTAGTCATGGTTTCCATTGCTGTGATGAAACACCGTGACCAAAAGCAACTTGGCAAGGACAGAACTATGGCTTGAGCTTATGTTTCCAGGTCACAGTCCATCACTGAGGAAGGAGCTGATGCAGAGGCCATGGAGGGGTGCTGCTTCTGGCTTGCTCTCCATGGCTTGCTTGGCCTGCTTCCTTAGACATGCCCAGAGCTGGAAGCAGCCACAGTGAGCTGGGCCCTCCCCCATCCATCACTAAGAAAATACACTTAAGGCCCACTCAACAGGAGAGAAATTGTGCCTGCTACCGGAATTCTAGCCAGTTTCTCAGGGCTAATGAGGTCAGGAACAATTAGGGTTTGAATAGGAATGGCTCCCATAGATTCATGTGTTTGAGTGCTTGGTCCATAGTGGGTGACACTATTAGGAGACGTGGCCTTGTTTGAGTAGGTGTGACCTTGTTGGAACAGGTGTGGCCTTGTTGGAGAAAGTGTGTCACTGTGGAAGTGGCTTTGAGGTCACTTATGTTCAAGCTGTGCCCAGTGTGACACACAATCTTCTGCTGCCTAGGGATCAAGATGCAGGACTCTCGGCTACAGCACTAGGGCTGCCTGGACGCTGCGGTGTCCCACAATGCTGATAATGGACTGGAGCTCTAAACTGTAAGCCAGAAGTTAAAACGTTTTCCTTGATGTGGCCGTGGTGTCTCTTCACAGCAATAGAAACCTTAACTAAGACAGGGACCTTCGAAAAGAATCTCCAGTGCCACTGTGGTAGATGAACACAGTTCCCTACGCGTTCCATGTCTCATCCCTAACCCACACATGAGTGCAGAGGCCTCGAGACAGAGGCCTCTTCACGCCCAGTGGAGCCCGTCACAGGGAGCCACAACTGGACAGTGGTGACATCGGCAAATGTGGGACACAGCCCCAGTGGGTACGTTCTCATCACAGCTCTGTCTGTACCCATGGCTCAGGGACATCTGTAAGAGCCAGGAAGTCGGCTGTGAAGTGGTGTCCCTAGGAACGGCTGCATAAGCAAGACAGGGGCAATACCAGTGGACATGCCCATCTGAAAGGGAGAAAATCTCACAGGGTCCACCCCTAGACAAAGAACTACAGGCAACTAATGACCGGGGAGAGGGAGAATTAGCCTCTCCCAGGCATGAGGACCCTCACTGGTTGTCCAATGCAGAGTGGTCAGCTCGGAAACCAAACACACAGACCACAAATCAGGCTCAGCAGGTTGTAGTCGGTATGTTCATGAATGCATGTGTGTAACAATAGTTATCAAAGGGAAGGAAGCTGTCAGCTGAGAGTTGGGGGACATCACAGGGATCCAGAAAGGGGACTGGGAAAGTCTGGAGGCAGGAAAGGAAAGGGAAAGTGGAAAATCGATATAACTATATTTCAATTTAAAATGGTTTTAAGAAAGAAAATGATCCTGCATGCTTGCCCAGGTCAGTCTTTTTTGTTGTTTTGTTTTGTGTTTTTCGAGACAGGGTTTTTCTGTGATAGCTTTGGAGCCTGTCCTGGCACTCGCTCTGTAGACCATGCTGCCTTCGAGTTCATAGACATCTGCCTGCCTCTGCCTCCCGAGTGCTGGGATTAAAGGCGTGCGCCACCAACGCCTGGCCCTAGCTCAGTCTTACAGTGGTGTCTTCTCTTCTGAGATTTCTCTTCCCAGATGACGATAGCTTGTGTCGACTTGACAAAATAAAAAAAATAAATACAGCAAAACCAACCAGGACAAGCAGTGTGCCTGGCGTCTGCCTGGCAGACACCAGTGGCCCCTCCTGCCCTATGAGACAACCACAAACGAATTCCAGCACTGCCCAGGGTCCCTGCAGGAGCACACTCCCTCGTCCCCTCTACCTGCCACCAGTTATGGTGCAGCACGGTGTGTGCATGTGATTTTTAGTGGTGATTTTATTTTTCTTGGAAAGTGCTGGGGAATGGAACACAGGCACCAGGAGGTGCTGAAGAAGGGGAATCTCCTTTATCCTAAGTGAGAATCATACCCAGATGCATTCATGTAAAATATATGACAGACGAGCACATGTAACATATAATATCCTATACATATAACATACACCACATTCTGTATTGCATATGTATGATGTAATATATTGTATACCTATGGCATATAATGTATCCCACATACCTAATACATAATCTATGCTATATACATATCACACACACATACAATGTATATGCATTGCACATGTGACATGTTATAGAAGCACTGTAGACATATAACATAGCATCTTATGTGTGTGCTATATGATAGACATATAATACATACTACTTTGTGTGTATATAACTATATAATATACTATATATTATATATATATAATAATGGGCTATGTGTTATTTAGTAAATATGTTGGGTATTACCTGTACATGCATTCATGCACACACGTGTGTAATTTACACTATATATCATATGTATATAATGTAGGTTTTGCATATATTACTCACTAGTTATGTATATTATATGCATCATACATACAATACACAATACATAATATACTTGTAAAGACATGATAATATTATAGCCATGAAATATACGTCAGTGTAATACTGTATATAACATATTTTATTTATTTGTTGTGAGAGTTTTTTGGTGGGTTTTTTTGACACAGGGTTTTGTAGACCAGGCTGGCCCTCGAATTCACAGAGATCTGTCTGCCTCTGCCTCCGGAGTGCTGGGATTGAAGGCGTGTGAACATTTTAGTTGCATACACTGGAAACGGGGACCCGTAGCTGGGCTGGCTCATCCCCCTGCCTCTGCCCGGCTGCTGGATGGCAGATGAGTAGCATGTGGGGAGCCAGCAGCTTTGTGGTCTCACAGCGGCTTACCCTTACCTGTCTGCAAAGGATCCCGGCTGAGTGACATCAAGGCAGAGAAGAATGGAGAGCGGGGCAGCGGCGCCCTCTGGGGGTCACTCCGGGAAATGTGAGTTAATTGGCGCAACTCTGACTCAGAGCCCTCTGAGGCTCCAGAAGAAATAGGCACATTTAAGGGGATGATGCATTTCCGCTGCCCCCCAGAAAACCCAAGGCAGAGCGTGCTGAAGAGCGCCTCAGCACCCAGGAGGCTGAGGCACGGATTTCTGTGGGTTGGAGGCCAGCCTGGTCTATAGAGCAAGTTCCAGGACAGGCTCCAAAGCAATACAGAGAAGCCCTGTTTCGAAAAAGCAAGCAAACAAACAAACAAACAAACAAAAAAAAAAAAAAAAAAAGAAAAAAGAAAAACAAAATGTGGTACATTTACAAAAGAGAGTATTACTCAGCTATTAGAAAAAAAAATGACATCTTGAAATTTGCAGGCAAATGGATGGAACTAGAAAAAACCATCCTGAGTGAAGTATCCCAGACCCAGAAAGACAAACATGGCATTATTTGTAATATGTGGACATTTGCTGTTAAGTCAATGATAACCAGGCTACAATCCATAGAACCACAGAAATTACGGACAGAGTAAGGGACTTGTGAGGGTGGGGGGTGGGCAGATAGATTTCCCTAGGAAAGGGGAGTAAAATAGACAGCTATGGGTGGATGGGGTGGAGCCAGAATGGGAGAATCGGGTAGGGAGGAGGTAGGGAGAAGGCAGGGAATGTGGAGGAGACAGCCAAAATTACAGGGCATTTGGGGGATAGTATGGAACAGTAGAAGAGTCCTAAAATATCTGCATGTATGAAGGCAGTCTAAATGAAATAACCAAATAATGGGGGAGACAGAGCCCCAGTTGGCCATCTTTTGTCACCGTCCCTTGTTAACAAATGAAGCTTTCAGTGCTAGGACTGAGATACATATAATTGAGTTTTTGGCTAAAGGGGTCCCATGGAAATCCCCAAACAAGCCAGGCTGTTGCTAAGACACTAGGTTCCACTCCACAAACTGTCAGCAAGGCCCCATTGCTGAAGGCAACACCCACACAACTCACTGAACACGGAGAAGTTGAGCTGGTGTCTGCATAGGGCATCTACCACTACCTGCTAGTATTGCTCAATTAATTAAAAAAACAGATACAGTCAGGCAGTGGTGGCTCCAGCCTTTAGTCCCAGCACTCGGGAGGCAGAGGCAGGCAGATTTCTGTGAGTTCGTGGCCAGCCTGGTCTACAGAGTGAGTTTCAGGACAGGCTCCAAAGCTACACAGAGAAACCCTGCCTTGAAAACAAAAACAAAAATAAAAACAAAAGAAGAAAAAGAAATGTAGCAATAACATGACTCCTAACGAGATGTTGCTCAGAGAAGCTTCCTGCAGCAGATGGGAACAAATACTGAGATCCACGGACAGATGCTATGCAGAGTGAGAGACCTTGGGAACTCTCAGCCCTAGATGGGACGTCTCCATCAAACCCCTCCCCTCAGGCCTTAGGGAACCCTGCAGAAGGGAAGGCAGAAAGGGTGGACAAGGCCATCCTCAACTTGAGCAAAGCTCATATGAGCTCAGAGACTGAAGCAGCATGGTCTAGGCCTGCAGGGTCTGCACCAGGTCTTCTGTGCCTACTCAGTTATGACTTCTACTTCAGTGTTCTTATGGGATTTGTGAGTGTGTGAACAAGGTGCTAACCTGCGGCTCTCTGACTCTCCTGCTCCTACTTGGGCTCTTTTCCTTCTGTTGTTTTGACCAAGACTAATAGTTTCCTTTCTTCCTTTACCTTCCTTCCTTCCTTCCTTCCTTCCTTCCTTCCTTCCTTCCTTCCTTCCTTCCTTCCTTTCTGAGACGGATTTCTCTGTGTAGCCCTGGCTGTCCTGGAACTCACTCTGTAGACCAAGCTGGCCTCAAACTCAGATTCCCCTGTCTCTGCCTTCTGAGTGCTGGAATTAAAGGTATGCACCACCACCACCACCACCACCACCACCACCACCACCACCGATCAGGATATGGTAGTTTTATCTTATATTTTATTTTATCCCCTAGAAGCTTGTTTGCTTTCTAATGAGAAACCGAAAGGAAGTGGACCCAGACTGGAGAGGATACAAATGGGAACTGGGAGGAGTAGTGCACTGGAGGGGAACCATAATGAGGATTTATTGAGTGAGGGGGAAAAATCTATTTTCAATAAAAGGGAAAAACTAGAAAATTCTTCAAAATAGCATGACCTCCTTGTCACACTGAAGACATGTGGCAGTTTTCTAATGTAGTCTCCTATCCAGTCTACATCAGTTCCCATCCTCATCACTAGGGCAAAGCACCTGATGAAGCAACATATAGGAAGAAGGATTTCCCTAGGCTCACAGTCCCAGTGTGCAGCTCCTCGTGGTGGGACCATTATGGTGGCAGCCAGTCACTGTGTCCACAGTCAGGAAGTAAACGGGGATAGATGCCTGTGTTATGTCTCTTTTCTATTCAGTCCAGGACCTTGTCAACCAAGAGACTCCCTTACAGGTGTGGCTAGATGTTTGTTTTCATGGTGATTTTTTTTTAAAGATTTATTTATTTATTATGTGTACAGTGTTCAGCCTGCATGAATGTCTGCAGGCCAGTAGAGGGCACAAAATCTCATTACAGATGCTTGTGAGCCACCATGTGGTTGCTGGGAATTGAACTCAAGACCTTTGGAAGAACTGGCAGTGCTCTTAACCACTGAGCCATCTCTCCAGCCCCTCATGTGATTTTAAATCCCATCAGATAAACAATTAAGATGGACTATCACAACAGTCAGTATCCAAGTTTCCTTAGAAAATTGCCTAAAATAATTTTTTCAAGGTTTTTTATTTAATTATTTACTTTTTATGTGTACAGTGTTCTGCCTGCAAGTCTGCTTACAGGCCAGAAGGCACCAGATCTCATTGTAGATGGTTGTGAGCCACCATGTGGGTGCTGGGAATTGAACTCAGGACCTCTGGAAGAGCAACCAGTGCTCTTAACCTCTGAGCCATCTCTCTAGCTCCCTGACTAAAATAATTTTATAGGCATTTGTTTTCCTCTTTCCTTTCACATAAAGGATAAAATAAACTAGGATCCAACTTAAAAGAAAGAATGTTGGTCACAGTGCCATGCACCTCTAACTCCAGTGTTGGGTGGGGCAGAGGACAGGAGGGTCCCTGAGGCGTGCTTGCCGGTAGCCCAACTTCAGGCTCCGTGGGACCATGTTGTGGGAATAAAACAAACAGTGATAAAGGGTTCTCACATCCTCTTCTGGCCCCTGCAAACACAAGCACACATACATACGCTTTGTACCCCACAAACACAATACAATTTTTTAAATTAAAAAACAATTTTAAGAAGAATTCAAAGCCAGCCTGGGCTAGTTAGCAAGAACCTTCATCCAGACTAAAAGGAGGTGGGGATGTGGGTGTGGGGTGCACCCACTCATCCTGTCTGAATTCCTAGGTTCTAGCCCAAAGAAACCAAGAAGACAGGGAGGAAGGAAGGAAGGAAGGGCTGGAGAGATGGCCCAGTGATTTTTTTTTTTTTTTTTTTTGAGACAGGGTCGCACTGTGTAGCCCTGGCTGTTCTGGAACTCACTCTGTAGACCAGGCCACCCTCTAACTCAGAGAGATCCTCCTGCCTCTGCCTCCTGAGTGTGCTGGGATTAAAGCTGCTGCCTGGCCTGGTATCTCAGTGATTAAGAACACATTGACTGCTCTTGTACAGGACCTGGGTTTGATTCCCAGCAACTACATGGAGGTTCATAACTGTCTGTAATTCCAGTTCCAGGGGATCTGACGCCTTCTTCTGGCCTCTGTGGGCACTGCAAGCACATGGTACAAGACACATATGTAGGCAAAGCAACCATCCCATTACATATAAAAATACTTTTTTTTGATTTTTTTGATTTTTTTTGAGACAGGGTTTCTCTGTGTAGCCCTGGATGTCCTGGAACTCACTTTGTAAATTAGGCTGGCCTTGAACTCACAGAAATCAGACTTTGTCTGTTTCCCAGGTGCTGGGATTAAAGGTGTGCACTACTACCACTTGGCAAATTTATTTATTTTTTTAAGAAAGAATAAGGGACAACCCTCCAACTACTTTCTGAGCAGGCCTTAGTAAACAGGGGACAAACTGTCTTTTAAAAAGACATCTTGCGGGCAGTGGTGGTGCACGCCTTTAATCCCAGCACTCAGGAGACAGAGGCAGGCAGATCTCTGTGAGTTCGAGGCCAGCCTGGTCTACAAGAACTAGTTCCAGGACAGCCTCCAAAGCCACAGAGAAACCCTGTCTCGAAAAACCAAAAATAAATAAATAAATAAATAAATAAATAAGACATCTGGCTGGGTGGTGGTGGCACACACCTTCAATCCCAGCACTCGGGCGGCAGAGGCAGGAGGATCTCTAAATTCAAGGTAAGATTGGTATACAACACAAGTTCCAGGACAGCCAGGACTGTTACACAGTCTCAATCCTGTGCCTCAGAAATCCCTGCCTCAAAAAAATGATATCAGGATTTATTTATTTTTATTTCATGCATATTTCATGCATCTGTGCATGAGGGAGCCAGAAGAGGGCGTCGGATTCTTTAGAACCCAAGTTATGGATGATTCTCTCTCTCTCTCTCTCTCTCTCTCTCTCTCTCTCTCTCTCTCTCTCTCACACACACACACACACACACACACACACACACACACACATCACACACATCAGGATAGTCTCGGAGTTAGCAACTCCTTTCTAGAAAGGACCCCCCCCCCAAAAAAAATTGTATTTTCAACTGTTCAGTAGATTGAAATGTCTTAACCCTGACATGACAACGAAGGGCAGCTACAGATGTGGTTCAAACAAATAGTCAGGGGCCACACACCAATAAAACTTTATTTAAAGACACAGTGAGGAGCCATGTTTGTTTGTTGAGGAGGTGGGCACAGAGCCTGGGCTCCTGGCGTGCTGTGTTTGGATGGTATCTGGTCTATCAGTGCTCAGCGGCCCCTAGACTTGGCAGGCATGGGAGCCAGGCTGGGGCTGGGCTTTATGGTGCCTTTCCCTGTTTGAGCAGCTCACCCAGTTCGCAGCCAGTTCTGAGTCAAACAATGATGCCTGCCAGGACCCACCAACATCCTGTTTGACCTCTGACCTCCCTGCTGGTTTGTGCCACCTCAATTAGATGTTAGTTTCCTTCGCTATTTGAGCTGGGACGTTCCCAGAGGCCCCAGGTGACACCAGCAGAGAAACCCCACTGTAAGCGCGGTCCCTCCGACCTCGGTGGCTGGGGACCTGGGAACCGGGAGAGTGGCCAGAGTGTGCCGGGCTGGTGCTGAACCAAGTCCTCCCGTGTCCCTCGCTTGTCTTTAGAGAGGCAGGGCCACAGTGAGACCCACCTTAACAACAACATCAGATGAGCTTGGAGGACATCCTGTGAGGTGAAATAGGTCGGAGGAAAATACTGTAGGCTCTTCGGACGCCTCTAGAGCCCGCAAACATGGAAAGTAGAAAGTCTGTAGAGGCAGCAGGGCGGGGCACCCGGGAGTCCAACCCACACTTTAAAGGGAAGAGAGAGTTCTGGAAACCGAGATGGTGAGGACTGGACATGAGTGTGCTTAGTGAGTGGTCCTACCCATGCGACCAGCCTGCTTTACACAGAGTTCCAGGCTACCCAGGGCTACACTGCGAGGCACAGTCTAAAATAAAAATCACGCTGTTATCCCAGCACTTCGAAGGCAGAGGCAGGTGGATCTCTGAGTTCGACGCCAGTCTGGTCTACTGAGCGAGTGCCAGGACAGCCAAGACTACACAGAGAAACCACCAAAAACCAACAACAAATCAAATCAGTTTGTCACTGTGCTTCACAGTATGAACTTATATCTTTCGGTTTGTGTATGATGGTATAGATGGAGCCCAGGGTCTTGTGCATGACAGAGCCACGCCCCCAGCCCCTCCCTGGGGGATCCTAGGCAGGGGCTCCACCCTTAAGTTATTCCCCCAGTGTTATTAAACAGAGTCTTTTTAAAAATGATATAAAGAACCCTGTTCTCAATATTAGACAATAGAAGCTACCAAGCCTGAATCCTTCTGCTAAAATTAACCTGAACTTAAGACTCCCTCGGTGTCAGAGTTCTGGCACCTATTTGTGGACACCACGGCAGCTGGTCCTGGCAATGATCCCTGACCACAGGCCAGCCAGTGACTATCACGCCTCCTTCCCAAAATAGTCTGGGAGGCTCTTTATTTCCATCCTTTCAGTCCCGTCAGAATATGAGCTCCCCATGCCTTTGGCTGGAGGGCAGGAAGGCCGATCCCCTGAAATCTCCCCAGCTGCTCTAGCCCAGCCAAGGCCAGAGCCGCTGTGGTTTATATAGTTTCTGCAGTCCTGACACCGTCTACTGTCAAGGGCTGAGGACCCCTCCTGCCTCTGCATTTCAGCTATGAAAAGCTATGATGAACACGGGACCACCAGGGTCACCAGGACTACTTTGGGCACATTCCTGGAAGTGGGAGTGCTACCTGGCGATGCTAGCTCCCCTCCCCCAACTCCTCTCCTCCTCTTCCCTTTACTCTCTGCCCCTTTGCTTCCTGTTCATTTCCTTTTTGGTATTACTCTGGTAGCTCAGGCTGGCTTGGAACTGGTGGTCGGTCCTCCTGCCTCTGCTTCCTGTATGCTGGGATGACAGGTGTTAACCTTCCCACTGCCTTTGAGATGCTGGTGTGCTTGACCCTATATGCGAGGCTTCAGATGAACCCAGCACCTCTAAGAACAGACCCCACTGCACCCCTACATTTTGAGGTTGAAGAAAGCAAAAGGGCTTGGTTTACTTGCACCACATTTATTGGCTGATCACTCACACTGAGCTTTGTCTGACAGTGGAGATGAAACCCAGGAGCTTCCAGTCTCAGGTCCTTCCGAACTCCAGACAATGCCATGAAAAGGCACTTTCTCAGCAAACGGGCATCAATGGGCATTCACAGAGGCCTGAGCCCAGCCGTGCCTCACACTCACCCCTCTCATATCCTGGCGACTTTGGCTGCCACAGCCCTTGCCCTGTGCAAGGCCTACTCATCCCCAGCAGCAGCACAACACTACACGGAGCAGTTGTGGATCCATGTGTTTGTTGAATGACTGAATGAATGATGCTTATCCAGCATGAGGGACATCCGATGTGACACTCTGCACTGCATGCAGGTGGCTACACTTCTTTTGTCTGTGGGCAGATGGAACTCAAGCTCCACTTCCTAACCATTAGCCCTGGATGTGTCTGCTTGGCTGAGTAACTGCTGAGACCTTCTGGGCCCAAACACAAACGGCCCTAATGAACAAAGCATCCATACAAAGCACCTGCCACCACCCTCATCCAGGTCCCAGCTCCCTGGCCATAGCATGCTGCTGAGGAAACTTTTGGCATTATCTACCCTCTGTACACAGGAGGACCTGGGGTCTCCATGCTACTGAGAGGAAGCAGGAGGCACAGAGAATGAAGCCATTTGCCCCAAGATGCCCAGAAGGACTGGAAAGGCAGGAAAGGATGTGGGAACCCCGGTACCTGGCTCTCGGGAGGAACTTGGGTAACTGAGTCTCCAAGTGGCTTTAAATTGTTTTGGTTACAAGATATAATTTGAAAGAACAAAGAAAGAAAACCAAGAGTCTACTGGCCAGGGCTTCTGCTGAGGACTGGGTGACCCCGAAGGCTGTGATGTCATGAGACGTCTCGCAGAAAGCAGGGCTTCTCACTCCTGCATATCTCAGCCCCATGTCGGCCCTGGGAGTGGCTAATGGTTCCATATTGCAGATGGGGAAGTTGAGGCCACAGAGAACTCTGAGCCCTGTGTGCCCCTAAATTGTGAGGTTCCGAGTCTACACCCTTCTCCCCAGAACCCCATGGATGCCTGGGGCTGCCCCCTAATCCGCCTTCTTGGTCTTCTTCTTCCTGGAGCCTTCGGTCAGCTCCTCCCTGGCCTTGGCGGGCAGGCCTGAGTGCGTGGTGCCTAGCCCGCTGCCATGTGGTGCTCCATGGTTGTCATGGTGATGATCACCTCCCCAAGCTGTCCCAAACAGCACCGGGCAGATGTAACCCTCCAGAACATCAAATGGAGAACTGTGAGAGTGAGTGGCCGTCAGGAACACCTGAAGGGGAGCCCAGGAACACACGGAGGGTGAGAGAGCAGAGAAGTAGTGACAAGGGGAGTGGGCTAGCCCCAGCCCTCTAGCTTCCCACACATCCAAGTTCATGAGCCCCTATCCTGGAGTCTGGCGAGACCCGACTTGCAGTGTCCAGGCCTGGACAGTCCAGGGATGCCATGACCGTGGCCACCCACACCAACAGGACCCCCCAACACCTGCACTGGGTGCTACATTTGTTGTTGTTGAGTCAGGGAACCATGGAGCCCAGGCTAGCCTCCTACTCACTATAGAGCCAAGTGTGACCTCCATTGTGTGGGAACATGGAAGGTGTCAATCATCTGAACCTGGGAAGAGTCCCTCACAGCACCGCACCCCCACGGCCACCACACCCCACCTCCACTGTCTTGGACTTCACACTCCAAAGCTCTGAGCAATAACTTCCTCCTCTCTCCCTCCCTTCTCATCACCACACTCTTCCCTGTTTTCTCTTCCACCCTCTCTCCCCCCTTGTTTGTTTTTGTTTGCTTGCTTGCTTTTAACTTGTGTTGTATTTTAAGACAGGGTCTTATGTAGCCCAGACTGGCCCCAAATTTGCTGTGTAGTTGAGATGACCTTGAACTCCTGACTCAGGGACCACTTCCCTGACACAGGACCCAGGGGGATGTGTTTTGGTTTGTTGAGATAGAATGTCACTATGTAACCCTTGTTGGTCTGAACTCACTAGGTAGCCCAGGATGGCCTCAAACTCATGTTGATCCTCCTGCTTCAGCCTCAATAGAATGGCTCACTGACTTTCCAAGGCTATGGTCCTCTCTAGGGATGGACCGTCCCTAGGCAGGGTCTTCCATGCTTGGGAAGCTAGGGGCAACATCTCCAGTCCTGCGGAAGGGCAGGGAAGGCCCAAGCCCCTTCTGGGTGGTTTGATCAGTTACACGGGACTCTACTAGTTAAACTCACAGTGGTTTCCAGCTTCCTGTCCCCATGGTCTCCCATACGGGGCACCAGTACCCCCAGTCTACACCCTCAAGGCCAATTCTCGTCATTCCCATCCCCATCTCCTCGTCACTCAGCCTCCCAATGGGTTTCTCCTGTCTATCTCATGTGGGCCATGCACCCCAGGATTCTGCACCCCATCCCAGGGAAATGAAGGTTGCAGGCTTACCTTACATGACACCATGAACATGGTGAAAACGAAGATGAGGCTGGCCTTGGACACAGGGAGCCAGCGGGTCTGCTGCAGGGTGAACAGGATGGCTCCGTACAGGCTGGCCTTGGTGGGGCTGGGGATGTAAGACATGGGTCACTGTGCATTGTTAGTCCAGGTTCATCAGAATCTCACCAGATGGCAGATGGCCAGGAGGCACTGTACCTGTCTTCCCCGGCTGGTGGCTGCTTGCTGGGGGGCATTTTTAGTTTATGTTAGGTTGGGAAGTTACAGTCTGAGTTCATATAGGAAAACAGCTGGGGGTCTCAAGCCCATGGAAGACGGATAATTTGAGGTGGAGGCTATGCTAGGGTGAAGAACTCAACCAGTGAGGAATTTGCAGGGTGGTGACATATAGTCAGGGGGAAAAAAAAGTCTGTGACCAAATCAGGGTGCCAGCCTTTTTAGCCTTTCCTCTATGCTGACCCCTGACTTCCCACGGCTGAAAAATAAAAGGCTTCTCTCTCCTGAGTCTCCAGGACTCTTATTATGAAGTAACAGCCACTGTTTCTGACAGAAAGATCTGTATTGTTAACTGGAGCTGAGTTACTAACCCTCCTCCTCATCACCCTCTGCCTGCTCCCACCACAGTGTCTCTGCCTGTCTCTCTCACCCATGTAAGCAACTTGGGAGAGTTGGTCTCTCCCTCCAGCATGCAGGGCCTGGGGACTGAACTCACATCATCACATTGGCAGCTCCTTTACCCACTGAGCTATCTCGCAGGCCCTGCACCTCATTTTTGAGGCAAAGTCTCTCACTCACTCAATCTGAAGTCTACCAATTTTGCTAAGTGGGATGGCAATGAGCCCAAGGAAATCCTGTCTCTGCTTTCCCAGTGTGGTTTGAATGAAAATGTCCCCATTCTGGTCCGCAGGTGGGGAGGTTGAGGAACAGTGACCTTGATGGAGGAAGTGCTGGGGCAGACTTTGGGAACTAAGGGACTTGCTGTATTCCCTATCTTGTTTATGGTTCAAGATGTGAGCCCTGAGCTCCCTGCTCCTGCCACCACACCACACCTGCTGCTTGCTACCAGGTCTCCCACCATGACAGATTCAGCTGACACCTAAGCTCAAATGAAGAGCTTGGCCATGATGTTTTGTGCTGGCAACTATAGAATAGTGAGACACCAGCACCGGGGTGACCGGTGTGCTGCTGCACCTGGCATCTGACACCAGCACCGGGTTGACAGGTGTTCTTGAGTAAGTCTCTCACCCTTGAATTGCTTCTGACAGTCAGGTTTGGGGTCACAGCAACATGAAAAGACACCTAGGTGCCACTAAGCCCTTAAACACATGGCTGCCAGTCACCTCACATAGTCATGTGGGGAGAGGCGACGCCTGCAGGCTTCCCTCCCCAGCATGGAGGGCTCTGTGGTTAAAGCACTTGCCCAGAGCCAGCTGGGTAGCGAGCCTGGGCATATCAGGGACTTGGGGTTTGATAGAGAGACCCTGACTCAAAGAATATGGCGGGAAAGCAATTGAGGACGCTCCCAGCATAATCCCAGGTCTGCACACCTACACGCACACACATACACATGTGCCCACACACATTCACACCACACAGACACACAGGAAAGTGGAGAAAAGAACAAACACATGAAGGAGAAAAGGGATATACCAGGCCCAATGCAATGGTCCTTAAGGGTCACATGTCTTATGTGGCTCCGCCCACCATTCCCTCCACACTACTGTCCGTCTGTCTGTCGGCCTGCAGTTCACACCCTGCACCATTTCCTTGCTTGCCACTCACATTCTGCTCCCCCCCCCCCCCCGCTCTGCACTTTTCTAACCTGACATCGGTAGTGATTCTAGGCTCTGGGTGGGGAGTCTATTGTAGTCAGAAAACTCCTACTCACTCTTTAAAACCCCAGTCAAATATCACCTTTTGCAGAAGTTCCTCCTGTCCTTACCCCAGCAGTATCTCCAGATGATTAATAACGCAGGGCCAGACAAGGAGGGCCAGAGGCCAGAGATGGGGTACTCACAAAGACATGTGCAAGATCTCATTGGTCTCTGGCTTCCAGACTCCTCGAAGTAGCTGCTCCAGGTTGGACAGGAGGGTGACACCAGAGCCTGTGGGGCAGGGCACCGCTGAGCTGGCTGGCCACCCCCACACCCGGTTTCCTTCTCTAGCTTCAGTTCCCAAGGAAACAAAGGGCCTTCTCTTCATGAGGAGTCTCTGTGCCTGGAGAAGACCATCCATTACAGGTGGGGAAATGAGGCTCTCAACAAAGCCTTCCCCAGGTTCGCACAGCAGTCAGGGCAAACCAACAAGAAGCAATTGGATGTGTCCCCACCTACAAGGGACTGTCTTGAGTCTTACTGTGTTGCCCAGGCTGCCCCGGGATTTCTAATGCTTCCCTGGCTCAGAGTGAAGAATGCTGGGATGATAGGAGCCCACCTCCACACCCAGCTAACTGCTATCATTTTATTAATTAAAAAATTTAATAATTCTTTTTCATAATTTTATTGTTTATTTTGTGTACTGGGGTGTTAGCATGCCACAGCATTAATGCAGAGGTCAGAAGACAAAGGTGGAGTGAGCTCTCTCCTTCCACCCTATAGGATCCAAGAATTAAATCCAACTCGTTTGGTGGTAATCAACGTCACCTACTGAGCCATCCTGTCAGGCCCTGCAGATTTTTTAAATTACATTTATCTAGGTGTGGTGGTGCACACCTTTAATTCTAGATCTTGGGAGGCAGAGGCAGGGGTATCTCTGAGAGTTCCAGGCCAGCCTGGTCTACATAATGAACTCTACGCTAGCCAGGGCTACATAGAGAGACTCTGTATGGAAAAAAACATTGTTCCATTTCATTTATACTTTTTGTAGTAGTAGGGAGTGTGTCCTTGTGCATGCCTCACCATGACACATGTGTAGAGATCAAAGGACAACTTTCAAGAGTTGGTTCTATCCTTCCACTATGTGGGCTCCAGGGATCAAACTCGGGACATCAGGTTTGGCCTCAAAGCGCTCTTCCCCACTAAGCCATCGTGCTGGCACTATTACTATTAACTTCATTGTTTTTGTGTGTGGTGTGTGTAGGCACATGGGCCATGGTCCTCATGTGGTGGGCAGTGAACAACTTGTGGGAATCAGTTCTCTCCTGTGTAGGTCACAGGGATCAAACTCGGTCACTGTCACCAGGCTTTTGCAGCAAGCTCCTTCACCACTGATCCACCTCACTGGACCCCTGTGGTGATTTTTCTTTTATCCTCCTTGTCATAATTCCGTTTACCTTTGACCCACCCGGTGGCGATCATGATGAACCACCCGTGGTGGTAGTGGTGGTGTGCGTGATGGATGCCCACGGCAATCTTCCGCACCCTCACCACCTCCTTCATAGCCACAAAGATGAGCTTCACAGGCAAGAAGCAGACGCACTTGTAGAAGAGGTCCAAGGGACAGAAGAAAATCAAGTACCTTTGAGGACAGGAGGCCTAGGGTCAGGGGGACGAGCAGCTGAGCAGGAGATCCAGGGGAGGGCAGTGAGGACGCTGGTGCCCTGCAGATTGCGACTGGGGTCCTTGCTCCTTCAACCTCCCTCCTCCCCGGTGTTGGGGTCCCCCCTGGCCCCAGGCTCAGCCTCTCTGGGGCTTCCAGATGCCTACCACACTGCAGAGGCCAGCAGGATACTGGAGCTGTTGCTGAAGTAGTCAATGATGGGCTCCCCGAGGAGCAAGTCGGCCAGGATGTAGCTCCCGAAACAGTGCAACATGGCGCACAGCCAGGACGCCACCGGGTGGCGCCGGGACAGCTCCACAGCTCCTGCGAGCGAGGCACATGAATTCTGGTGGTCACTGGAAGAGGCAACCAGAGGTGCATGCCACACCTGCAGCAAGCTGCCCTTTTAACCCCTGGGTGCTGAAGATTAAACCGAGGGCTTCCCATGTGCCCCTCAGGCGGGCTCTGGGATGGAAGCCAGCTGCATGCTGAGCCTGAGCTCTACCGTCAAGGTCGGAAAGAGGCAGTTGTGATGCGCCTGTGCCCACTGAGGACGCCATCGTAGGCCGCAGATGGGGTGAAGCATTTATAGGAAAAAAACTCATTAAATTTCATCAGGGGCCACTAGCTGTCTCCTCAGGGGCAACTGAGCCAGTACAGGCACTTGCCACCAGGCTTGATGAGCTATCTTCTATCCCAGGACCTGCATAGTGGAGGGAGACCTGACTCACTGTGGACACTCACACTCACACTCACACTCACACACACACACACACACACACACACACACAGAGAGAGAGAGAGAGAGAGAGAGAGAGAGAGAGAGAGAGAGAAGCCCAACTTAGGCAGATCTGTAACTTCAAGGCCAGCCTGCACAGTGAGTTCCAGGGCTACAAAGAGAAACCCTGCCTCAAATAAACAAACAAATAAATAAATAAAGATAATATTTGCAGATCTCCATAGTCGATGTTAATGGTTAGGCTCTATCTTTATGTTAGCATTGTCCCCATCTCATAAAGCCACACCCCAGATGATTGCTTATCCTGAGGAGTTCCTCCCTTTCTGGCCAATTCTGAACAACTTTAGGACAAAGCTGTCACTCAGCAGCTTGATGCTCCTCAAAGAGCGACCAGAGTGTGGAGATGCTGTGCAAGTGTGGGTGCTGGAATTCAGATCCTTAGAGCCCATGAGACCCAGAATCCGGTGAGGTGGCTCAACAGCAACAGGCCTCACGCCTGCCACCTTCTGGGACACATATAGTGGGAGGAATGAGCCGATTCCTGCACCTTGTTCTCTGGGCCATGTGTGCATGCACACACATACAAGTACTCTAAAAAGCACACAAAAGAACGGCCAGCTTGTCAAGTGCCCTGGTAGGTAATTACAACTGCAGTACTTGGGACACAAAGAGAGGAGGGAAGAGAGGAGGGAGAGGAGAAGGGAGGAGGGAGGAGGAGGGGGGAGGGGAGGGAAGGGGAAAGAACACCCTCTCCTGAATCTATTTAAGGCACTGCTTCCCCTGAGAAGTAATCCCAGGAGCAGCTGGCGAATGCACAGGGCCAAGGCTGCTGAAGCACTCCCTCCTGCCTTGCAGAAAAAAGACACTTGAATGTGCTTCTAAAAATAGCTGCCAGGGGTAGTCTTCTTCCAGGGTGTTTCTTGTGCCCTTTGGGACCATCCTAGAGCCAGAGCTGAGATTTCAGTGCATGACACTGTGACAAACAGACAACAGGCTTTGCCTCATAAGCTCCTCCTATATAAAGTCCTAAGTCCCCTTTTGGTTCTGCCACTCAGGCCTATGTAGCCCTGAGCAAGTGTCTGCCACCAGCCTCCAGCCGGCCTGTTTCTTTGGCTGTCAAAAGGCAGAGGGATGGCTTTACATAGCTCTCAAGGTATAATGGTTCAACTCATTATCATTATTTACTTTTTTATTTTTATTTTTTTTTTGGGGGGGTTCGAGACAGGGTTTCTCTGTGGCTTTGGAGGCTGTCCTGGAACTAGCTCTTGTAGACCAGGCTGGTCTCGAACTCACAGAGATCCACCTGCCTCTGCCTCCCGAGTGCTGGGATTAAAGGTGTGCGCCACCAATGCCCCGGCATCTTTATTTATTTTTGAAAGGTTTGTTTATATGTATGAGTGCTTGCCTACATGTGTGTCTGTGCATGATGACAGTGCAGTGCTTGCTGAGGCCTGAAGAGGGTGTTGTGTCCCTTGGAGCTGGAGTCACAGATGGTTGTGAGGGACCCTGGATCCTTTGCCAGAGCAGCCAGTACTCCTAACTGCTGAGTTATTGCTCCAGCCCAGTTTATTGCGTTTATTTATTTTGACATGGAATCTGGCTCTAATCCAGGCTAGCCTTTAATTTGCCATCTTCCTGCCTCAGCCTCACCACTGCTGAGATGACAGGCTTCAGTCACTCAGAGCCTGAAGAAGCTCCCTGGCTCTATCAAAGACTTCCTACCAGAACAACAACAACAAAAACAAAAAACAAAACAAAACAAAAACTTAGCCCTTAGCAATTATGCCAGAGATATTCCAAGGCCTAGAGTGAGCTTGAAATATCTGGGGGTGGGGAGTGGTGGAAATTTTCACACACTAGTGTGGTGATATTTTGTCTATGATCTAACAAATAAAGCTTGCCCGAAAATCAGAGTGCAGAGCTTGACACACTAGTTAGCCATAGAGGCCCTAGCAGTGATGCCACACACCTTTAATCCCAGCATTTGAGTGATAGAGATAGATGGATCTCTGTGAGTTCAAGGCCACCTTGGGCTACACAAAATTGATCCAGTTTAAAAGAGAAACAGAGCTCATGCAAAGGTGATCCCTGCACTTGGGGTCCCAAGCCTTTAATCCCAGCACTAGGGAGGTGGAGACAGAAATGATATCACTGAGCAGAGAGGCAGGAGGTGACTGGAGCTCAGGGCAGTCTGAGGATTCGTAGAGACATAGAGACAGAAGCAGTCTCAGCAGTCAGTCTGAGAAGGCAGTCTGAGGACAGGATTGCCCCTTTAGTCTGAGTATTAGTAGAGATAAGAACTCTAGTGGCTGGCTGTTCTGTTTCTCTGATCCTTCAGCTTTCACCCCTGATAGCTGACTCTGAATTTTTATATTAAGACCAATTAGAATTCATGCTACCTCTGGCAACTTTTGGGGTACAAATTCACACACACACAAAAAAGCCATTTGCCTAGAGGCCAGAGTTACACATGGCTGGAGTCACTGCCCTACTGGCTAGGTTTTCCTTTCTTTTCTCCTGATGGACTTTCCCTGGACCCCCTTCTTGGGCTGCTGCCAAACTAGGTCAGGCTTCTACTGTTGTACGAAGCAGCAGTCAGCCTCATGTCTTCATTGTCATCATCAGGCTTTGGTGAGAAAATTGGGAATTCCCTTTTTTGTTTTTGGTTTTTTTGAGACAGGGTTTCTCTGTGTAGCTTTGTGCCTGCTGTCCTGGATCTTTTTTTGTTTTGTTTTGTTTTTCCGAGACAGGGTTTCTCTGTGGCTTTGGAGCCTATCCTGGAACTCCCTCTGTAGACCAGGTTGGTCTCAAACTCACAGAGATCTCCTGCCTCTGCCTCCGAGTGCTGGGATTAAAGGCGTGAGCCACCAGTCTTTAATTCTTGGTTTATCTCTAAAAAAGTTTTGATGAGTGCCAAGATACAGGCTTTAGAAAAACCTATTAAAACAGACCATAGAGATATTCAAACCCAGACAGGATTTAAAGGAGAACCAATTTCAGCATTGCATTATGAGTTTAGAGAGGAACAGCCTACGGCTTTCAAACAACCAACCTTAATATATCCAGTCACCTCACAGGAATTGCCAAATGACAGAGTCTCTGTAAGAGCTGACTGGACTCCTGTGCCAATGTTAGATTTGATTCAAGGAAGCGATAGTCTCGTGTGGCATGCATTCAACAGTTGTGAAGCAGATGTTAAACTTGTGGCCAACTTGTAATAAAATTATCCCTCAAGACTGGAAAGACTTGGTTACAGCAGTCGTGGAGCCAGGTCCACAATTACAATGAAGGACCTGGTGGAAAGATGAGGTTAAGACCATTGAACAACAGAGTAGAGCTAGAGGCATGGAAATCTCCCAAGACCAACTTCTTGGAAGGAGATTATGCTACTATAGAAAGTCAATGCCCGGGGGCTGGAGAGATGGCTCAGAGGTTAAGAGCACTGGCTGCTCTTCCAAAGGTCCTGAGTTCAATTCCCAGCAACCACATGGTGGCTCACAACCATCTACAATGAGATCTGGTGCCCTCTTCTGGCGTGTAGGTAGAACATTGTATACATAATAAATAAAAATCTTAAAAAAAAAAAAAGAAAGAAAGTCAATGCCCATATGATGGCCACATCCTGGCTTTATGTCATGCAACAATATTGGATGGTTTGGACAGAATTAAAAAAATAGGAAAGAAGATTAAGTCATTTGCTAAAGTCATACAGGGCCTGAAATAAACTTTTACTGATTTCTTACAAAGACTGACATCAGCAGTAAATAGAATGATACCAAATTCAGAAGCTAGACAAATAATAATTGAATCTCTGGATTTTGAAAAAGCTAATCCTCAATGCAAAAAGATAATTAGGCCTTTAAAGGCAAGGGGCCCCCTTCTCCTACTTATCTTGCTCCCTGCCGCTGGCTAGGCTGTTCTGGTGAATAGGATCCTCCTAAATAAATATCCTTATATCTAGACCTGACTCTGTATTGCTATTTCACATTAATCAGCACCGTTGGCAGAATGGATCAGAGACACAATCAATATTGAACCTCATGACCATGATGATGCTTGGATAGGAGAGGTGATTTCCAGAGGTTTGAAGAAAAACTGAAATGTCAAGTATTTCAACTGTGGATTCTGCAGAAGGTGTGGCAAGGGTAGGCATTGGACTAGTGGCTACAGGTCAACAAGGGGCAGTCACGGTAACCCTTTGCCATCAGGAAATGCCTTGAGGGGCCTCTCACAGGCCCCCATGTCAAATCTGGTTCAGGGAAGAAACTCCTTCCCAGAGCAATTAAAGAACCTAATGTCTATTATAAGAAACCATACTGCTCTGGATGATAGAAAAACTATAAAAGAGAAAACAAAAAATTCAGGAGAAACCATGAATCAAAACTGATAAAGATTGGATTTGAACAAGAGAGACCTCTTAATTAGAAGAGGTCATCAAACAGCATGACCACTCAATCTAAACTAATTTATATGACTAACAAATATTTTAATTTGATCAGATAAAATTTGCCAAAAAAGAAACTCCCCAAAATTAGGACTGTGAGAGGACTTTGTTTTTGTCTTTTCAGGAAAATAAAAACAACCATCTTGCCCTCAATACCTTTGGACAAATAAGCACCCAAAGAAGGGAGAGCTAATTGGAAAAATCTGATCTAATGCGATTTCTGAAGTCTTCAAAAGGATGATGGGCCCCACAATGAGGATTCCACCAGGACTATGATAACACCACTAAGCTGAAAAACACCACCTAAAGATCGGCTTTGGACTACAAACTGCTCAGGACAATTTCGAGGTGCCTAGCTGAGATGATCCAGCCTCACAGTCTACTCTGGCCAGAACTTGAGACAACCCTGAACTTGCCATTCATTACACAGAGACTGACAACAAATGCTACAGCTACCTCTCCCAGGACTTGACAATTAGTCCTGATTTTTCTTTTCAGAGCCCCCTAAAGATGCTGTTGTCCCCAGATAGCAGGAAGCAAATTTAACAACACCCACATTCCCGAGAGGTGGGGTGGTGGTTTTTGGTCTTTCAATGAGTTATCAATGATAGTTATCATTGTTTAGGTGGGCTGGTTACACAAGTTGTTATTGGTAACAGTCAGGAAAAAAAGCTAAACAAAGGAGATTAGATCAGGTTTCTTATTTTGAAAAGAAGGAGGGATACAGATATGATGAGATAAAAAGATAAGATTATTGAATCTACTTTTAAAAAGTAACTACTAGTTTCAAATATTTTACATTGAATTGGACTTTCGTATGTTGTATACATATATTGATACAAATTTGAGATTAATTTTGCTAGAACATACACGTCTACTCTTGTTCTAGGTTTGTACCTATACAGCTCATATAACAATGTAATGCAAATTTCTAGTCCTTGAAAGTTATTATTACCAACTATACAGGATAATAAGGAAATGCAGGTTAGTAATTAGTCACCTATTACAATCGAATTTATAGTAAAATTAAGAATTTTTCAAGAGATATATTTTAGATAGACAGGTCATCTTTGAATACTTCAGAGATAAACAAAATATGCCATTTAAGATGTTTCAATAGGCTGGACGGTGGTGGTGCGTGCCTTTAATCCCAGCACCCAGGAAACAGAGGCAGGTGGATCTCAGCTTAATTTTGTTCTGAACCTAAAGCTGGTCTGAAAAAAACTCTGCCTGTTAATTAGTGCTGCAACTCAGGGGCAGAGGACTGGTCAGGCATGCCTGAAGCCCTGGGCTCTATCACTGGCACGTCAAGAACCAGGCACGCTGGCACAGGCCTGCAATACAGCACTCAGGACTCAAGAGGATCTTGAGTTTGAGGCCAGCCTGGGCTACAAAGTGAGATCTAAAGCACTCAGAGTCTGTTATTGTTGGGTATGTCTGTAGTCCTAGCACTTGAGAGATGGGGACAGAAGAATCAGCAGTTCAAGGTCATCTTTAACTGCATAGAAAGTTTTAGTTCAGCCTGAGCTACTTAAGACCAGCTTAGAGCAAACAAATGAAGATCGGTGCCAAGCGCACAGCTCAGTTGGTAAAGTGCTTTCCTAACACACCTACAGCTTTGGGGTCCGCCCACGGGGGGGGGGGGGGGAGGGCGGCACCTGTCATCCCATCATTGGGGTGGGGATGAGTTCTCAGTTTAACAAGCAGACAAGCAGCCCTAACCTATTTTAGTTCCTCCTTCTAGAAGCCTAGAAGCCATTGCCTCGAGTGGTGTTTGGCTCAAACTCTTCCGGGCAGTTCTGGTTCGGCCCAGTGTTCTGCATTTCTAAGCTTTCTTGCAAAAAAACTCTCTGGAGAGCCTGATCTAGAGCATTCTGAATGAGTGGAGCCACTTCTTACAGATTGCTCAGGTGCCTAACTCCACATTGCCACATCATTGGACTACATGCCAGGAGCCAGCAGATGGCCTAAGTTGCAGACTGGCAAGGCGAATGCATGGGGGCAATGGGGCCAGTGATGGCTGAGTTGGTGCCAGCAGACAGGTCCCACCTCACCTGTCCCTTTTGTTTCCTGTGTGTGTGTGTGTGTGTGTGTGTGTGTGTGTGTGTGTGTGTGTGTGTGTGTGTGTATTTGAATGGGGGAGACGACACAGTACATAATGCAGGGGCTTTGTGTACATGTGTGTCTATGCACATGGAGCCAGCCTGTCCTGAGGACCCAGTCTCTGCCTCCCGAATACTGCACCATCTTTTTTTATTTTATTGTTTGGTGGTGGGGTGGGGATGGTCAAAACAGGATCTCATTATATAGCTCTGGCTGTCCTGGAACTCACTATGTACATCAGGATGGCCTCAAATTTACAGAGATCTGCTTGCTTCTGTCTCCTGAGTGCTAGGATTAAAGGCATGTGCCACCATCTTTAGCTGAGAAAGAGGCTTGATATGTAGCCCAGGCTGGCCTACACTAAGGCTCTTTGGGTTAGTCTTGTTTGCTGAAATAACAAGTATGTGTTGCCTGGCAGCTCCCAAGTTACCTTGATTTCCCAAGAGAAGGATGAAGAGAGTTCTCTCAACCTAATCCACTATTCTGGGAGTCATAGGAACTTAGGTATGAGACACTAAGTTCCATGGGACTTTCAGGTTCACTGCATACTAATTTACTGCAACGCTCTACTTCCTGTTCCCCAAATTTTGAAGAAGTCATCCCAGGCAGATGTCATGCAGCAAATACCAGGAGGTGAGGGGTGGGAGGGGGGAATGGGCTTGAAATGCAAGCATGCAGATATTCTGATTAAATTGGCCTGGGTTTATTGTTTGATTTTGGAGTGTGGCGATGGAATCCAGGGTCTCCTGCATGATAACTAATCAAGAGCTCTACCAACAAGCCACCCTCAGTTCCACACGGGGGATTCCAGGCAGGGACTCCACCCACATTGCTATTCCTTTAAAACTGTTTATTTTGGGTTGGGTGATAGATACCTCAGCAGGCAAGATTCCTATTGCCAATTCTGACAACTTGAGTTCAATCCCTGGGACCCACATGGTAGGAGAGAAACAGTTCCCTCAAGTTGACAAGTGTCCTCTAAACTCCACATATATGCTGGGTACACACAAAATAAATAAACGAAAATGAATTTTGCTGGGCAGTGGTGCCACACGCCTTTAGTCTTAGCACTCAAGAGGCAGAGGCAGGTGGATCTCTGAATTTGAGGCTAGCCTGGTAAAGAGTGAGTTCCAGGATATCCAGGGCTACCCAGAGAAACCCAATCTCCAAAAATAAAACAAAACACCCCCCACACACATATATTTTTCCCCCCTGAGGGCCAGAAAGATGGCTTACGGCGTAGCAGGTAACAACATTTGCCACCAGGCCTGAGTTCAATCCCTGGGACCCACATGGTCAAAGGAAAGATCTGAAACCTGCCTTGTCCTCTGACCACCACACATGTGCAATGGTAGCACTCCACACACACAATAAATAAACAAATAAAATGTAATAATGAAAAATTTAATACAATTTCATTTTAAGATAGGATCTGTCTAAGTTGTTCAAGCTGGCCTTGAACTTGCAATCCTTCTGCCTCTGCATCTTGAGGAGGTGGGATAACAAGTGGGTACCATTGAACCTGACTGAGGTCAAGTTTTATAGTGTCTGGCCTCAAATTGAGAGATCCACTTGCCTCTGCCTCCCAAGTGCTGGCATTAAAATTGTACACCACCAACCCCAGGAGGAAATGAACTTTTTTGTTTTGTTTTTGTTTTTTGAGACAGGGTTTCTCTGTGGCTTTGAAGACTGTCCTGGAACTAGCTCTTGTAGAGCAGGTTGGTCTCGAACTCACAGAGATCCTCTGCCTCTGCCTCCCGAGTGCTGGGACTAAAGGCTTGCAACAGCAACACCTGGCTTTTTTTTTTTTTTTTTTTTTTTTAAGGTTTTTTGAGACAGGGTTTCTCTGTAGCTTTGGAGGCTGTCATGGAACTCACTCAGTAGACCAGTCTGGCCTCAAACTCACAGAAATCCACTTGTCTCTGCCTCCCAAAGTGCTGGCATTACAAGTGTGCACCACCAAGCCCAGGTGGAAATGAACTTTTAAAAGACCCTAGAAATCTGATGTGCGGCTAGGTTTGAGAAACTAGTGAAGTTCTAAAGCATAAAACCAAAACCTTCTGGAACATTGTAACTCCTACACTTTCGGCACAGATGGTTTACTGTGAGGCCCCTGCAGAACTATTCAGACAAGAATGGGCATGGATTACAACTAGGTTTCAAGTACAGGAAGATGATCATTGAGTTTGAGTCTAGCCTGGGCTATACAGTGAACCCTGTTTTGTTTGTTTTTGTTTTGTTTTTTTGAGACAGGGTTTCTCTGTGTAGCCCTGGCTGTCCTGGAAGGTACTCTTGTGGACCAGGCTGGCCTTGAACTCACAAAGATCCACTAGTCTCTGCCTCCAGAGTGCTGGGATTAAAGACGTGCATCACCCCCGACCCCCCGACCCCCAGTTTTGCTTTATTAAATAGGGTTAGCAAGATGGTTCAGAGGTAACAGAACTTGCTACCCAGTGAGGACCTGAGTTTGATGCCCAGAACGCATGTAAAAATGTAAGGCAAGGCTGACTCCACAAAGTGGTCCTCTGTCCTGCACATGCTCTCTGTGGCATGTATACAGACATACACTGATGATGATGACTGAAAATATTGTAAAACACAAATAAAATAAAGGGGGGCAGTGAGTGGCTCTTTGGGTAAAGATACTTGCTGTGCCAAGGCGGCACAGCTCTGTCAAGTTGTCCTCTGCCCTCCACATCACATCCTGGCACATTCACACCACACACACACACACACACACACACACACACACACACACACACACACAGAGAGAGAGAGAGAGAGAGAGAGAGAGAGAGTAAACGAAAAGTTAAAAATTATAATACTCTCTCAGAAATCCACTTGTCTCTGCCTCCCAAAGTGCTGGCATTACAAGTGTGCACCACCAAGCCCAGGTGGAAATGAACTTTTAAAAGACCCAAAAAACAAAAACAAAACAAAAAGTTCTCTCCCATTTTCAGCATACTTCTTATTCTTAGTAAGTCCATCCCAGGGGCTTCTGTCTCCTCTAGGTGGATCTTCGGGTGTGCTGGGTTCCACAGAAGCCACCAGGAATTCGTCCCTAAATGGGAAATCCAGTTTCTCCAAACAAAAGCACTTTGACTTGCAAAGCCAAGGCTCTCTAGAGCAGCTTTTAGAGACAGACTCATGCTGTGCACAGGGAAGAAAAACAACACGGATGCCTGACAAGTCACGCCAATCCCTATGCATAAGAGCATATTTATGCTTGTCAAAGGTTTATGTAAAGTAGACAGGAACACTTTTTTTTTTTAAGCTTGATTTTTCCCCTTCCACTTTGTGGGCCATCTTGAAGTCCTCCCCCCCCCCCCGTTTTTAAGTAAATATAGCAGGCTATGTTTGTCACCTCAAAACGAATTACATGTCTACCAACGAAGGGTCCTACACTTTCTTGGAAGAAAAGTCTTCTGTCCTTCAAACTGGCAGGTTCTGTAGAATAACTAAAACTACACGACACAATTACTTATGCTGAACTTGTATAAAAATAGAACACTCCGGGGAGGCATTGCTTTTTTATTTATTTTTGAGATAGTCTGTAGTCAAACTGGCCAGCAACTCACCATATATACAGGCCTGGTTGTCCTGGAATTAGCTTTGCTATCCCCCTGCCTCTATGTTCCGAGTTCTGGGGTTATGGTGTGAGCTACATTTGTCCTCATTAAAACAGAATGGTTGGAGGAATGGGGGAGCAGCGAGATGGTTCAGCTGCTAAAGGAGCCTGTCCACCCCACAACTCTGACTACCAGAGTTCCATCTCGGGATTCAGATGATGAACGCAGAAAAACGACTCCTACAAATTCTCCTCTGACCTCCACATATGACCACAACACACAAATAAAAGCAGTTAATCGTTTGTTTTTTTTTTTTAATTAAAGAAGTCGGGTCTACCTCCCGTGATTCTTGAGAGCAGGCTGACCCAAAGTTGCCCTGTCCTGGAACCACTTCGGCTCCCTAAGAGGGAAGGATCCCAGGCCAGAGCTGGCCCAGTCGAGAAACAGGAAGGGAGGGGAGAAGAGGATGCCAAAAGATGCAGTGCAGAGGGGACACCGGTGTCACTTTCCCCGAACCTGATCGCAGCCCCCAGCACGGCCAGCCCTTATATAGTCACCGGGCAGTCAGTCACTCCAAGGGCGTGAAGGGAGGTCATGGCAGCTGACGTCCAGAAGATCTGACCTCGCCCGGGCAGGGCCGACCCTTGCTTGCAGCCTTCGCCACCATCCATGCCCCTTGCCGAAGTTCAAGTTCACTAAGCCTTGTTGTAACGTGGCTCCCTGCCCGCCCGCACAGCACCTGTCCTCCCTACAGTAAGCAAGCGCTCTCCTCTCCTTACCTCCCACCCCTTCTGCAGCCCCCTTGCCGCTGCTCCTCCGTGCCCGGGCTCCCTCCTCCACCTGCGCGAGCGTGGGAGCACTCTGCCTCTTCCCTATCCAGACCCGGGACCAGTGCTGCCGCCTCTCTGCCTCCATCGCACGGGCACGGGCACGGGCACGGGCACGGGCACGGGCACGGGCACGGGCAACCTCCGTCCTGGGGGACCCTACTCACCTGGCTCATACTTGAGGTAAATGATGGAGACGATGAAGTAGCTGAGGTCGAAGACTGGGAAGAGCGGCACGCGCGAGAAGCTGAGCGCCAGCTCTCCCAGGCTCAGCGCAGAGAGCAGGTCCATGGCGTTGGCGGCTGCGTGCTCGGACCCCGGCCCCGTGCGTTCCGCCGCCCGCCGGCCACCGGGCGAATGCGCCGCGGCCACTGAGCCCGCCCCCGCTGCCAGGGCCCCGCCGGGAGAGGAGGAGCGATGCGGCCGCCCACCCCCTGCCCGGCCCCGCCCCCCGCCGCCAGGCCCCGCCCAGAGAGAGGAGGCGATGCAGTCGCCCACCCCGCCGGCGCCTGCCCGGCCCCGCCCCGCCGCCAGGCCCCGCCCCTCCCGGGAGAGGAGGAGCGATGCGGCCGCCCACCCCGCCTAGCGCCTGCCCGGCCCCGCCCTCCCGGGAGAAGAGGAGCGATGCGGCCGCCCACACCGCCGAGCGCCTGCCCGGCCCCGCCCCGCGCCAGGCCCGGAGAGGAGGAGCGATGCGGCGCCCACCCCGCCGAGCCGCGCTGCCCGCCCCGCCCCGCCGCCAGGCCCCGCCCCGCCCGGAGAGGAGGAGCGATGCGGCCGCCCACCCCGCCGAGCGCCTGCCCGGCCCCGCCCCGCCCGGGAGAGGAGGAGCGATGCGGCCGCCCACCCCGCTGAGCGCAAGGCCCCGGGCGCCAGGGCTCGGGTTAGCGCAGCCGCCTAAAGGGGTCTGCACCCCACACGCAGCCCCCTCAAGCGGACTCCGGTCCGGCTACAGCTTAGTTAGGACCCCCGTCTCCTAATCAGGACTCCTGTCCCCCCCCACCACCCGGATCCCAGTCAGGAGGGAGGAGCCCAGTCAAGAATCCATGGTTTTGTTGTTGTTTTTGAGACAGGGTTTCTCTGTGGAACAGTCCTGGCTGTCCTGGCACTCCCTCTGTAGACCAAGCTGGCCTCGAACTCACAGAGATCCGCCTGCCTCTGCCGCCCCAGTGCTGGGACTAAAGGCGTGCGCCACCACCGCCCGGTTTCATGTTTTACTCCTGAGGAGCCCGAGTCAGAACCCCGCTCCCACAAGGCGACTTAGCGCAATCCCTCGTGTCCTCTCTGTCCTGTGTCCCAGGGGTCAGGACCCTCCTCTCCTGCGGACGGTGTTCCACAGGGTCCGCGGAGTTAGGGACCCCCCCACGGGTGTCCCGTTAGGTCCCACAGGCAGGCAGGGGTGCACTCGGCTGGGGTCGCAGCCCTCGTGGGCCCGGGCGTCTGTAGCGCCCGCATTCCGTCTCCGGGGCGGCCCCGGCGTCAAGGGGACAACTTCCGCAGACGCGGAACCCGTCCTCGGTAGAGCCGCAGCTACAGCAGGGGTGTGCCTAGCACGCAACACTGCGCAAGCGTGCGCACCCCGAACCCCGCCCCGGGGGTGACATCACGCCGCACCTGTCAGCGTTGACTCAGTATTGGTCCCCCCGTGCGAGTCTTCCCGCCCCTCCTCGCGGCTTCCGTTTCCGGTTCTGCGCCCACCTCCGCTGTAAGGATGATCGGAGACATCCTGCTGTTTGGGTAATGAGAGTGAGGGGTGTCAGAGGCTGGAGAGTGACAGCCAGGCGGGGCGGGTGGCCTCAGTGACCGTAACTATCCCCCCACAGGACGCTGCTGATGAACGCCGGCGCCGTGCTCAACTTCAAACTGTGAGTAGGCCGCGCTGGGCGGCGTTCCCACGTCCGGGCCCCGCCCACGCCCTACGTCACTGCCCTGCCCCAGCGTGGACCACGCCCCCTAGTCCTCCTGACAGTTCTGTACTGCTCCTGGGACTTTAAATGTGTACTCTAGGCCCGGAGATGGCGCAGCGGGTAAAGGCGCTTGCCACCAAGCCTAAGTTCGATTCCCGGAGCCCGCATGGTAGAAACTAAGAGCCGCATGGCATAATCATTCCTGTCACAAATTATTATTAAACAAAAAATCTGCACCCTCTGTTCCTGGGGTGTCCTTCTTGCCTCAGGAGCATCCCTCAAGAATGTTGGGTTTTTTTTGTTTGTTTGTTTGCTTGTTCTGTTTTTGGTATTTGGAGCCACTGTGATTACCCTGTCTGACTGCACACCCAGCTGTGACGCAGTAGGCTGGCAATGCCCCTGAGAGGGGTCTATTACTGCCCCAGGTCACACATCAAGGTG
The DNA here is from genome assembly GCF_003668045.3 of Cricetulus griseus. NCBI lineage: Eukaryota > Metazoa > Chordata > Mammalia > Rodentia > Cricetidae > Cricetulus > Cricetulus griseus. The sequence continues at coordinate 247,312,555 of NW_023276806.1, read as the reverse complement.
GAGGGAGGCAAGTCATGACCTTCCAAGCTGGGTGTCAGGTCCAGGAGACCCAGTGTGGTTATGTTCCACGGAGAGTGGGTATCATCCGCTATTGTTTATAGGAAAAAGAAAGACACGCAAGGCTTCGGGGAGGAGTCGAGGGAGCCCAGTACAGGTAAGCATGTCTTCCTGCCTTCTACACCTCCATAGTATGATTCCCAACCGCCAACTGCCTGCTCTCTGTCACACACCTGCACTTTTCTGTCTTCTAACTTTTATTGTTGAGATATGGTCTTGGGGAGCCATGAGTAGCCTTCTAAGTGTGGGAATGGCAGGAGTGCCATGCCCTGCTCATCACTTTATTGTGTGCCCAAATTGTTGCCAGCCACAGAGCTGGCAGCTCTGACAGAAGAAAGAGGTCCTACCCTGTGGGACTCACCACAGGGCGATTCAGAGGGTGTCAGGAGGGTGCACAGGATAATGGGGCATCTGTGCTGTCATGATAGAACATTGCCAGAGGCTGGTAGGAGCAAGAGGCAAGAGTCAGGATTGGAAACTGGGTTTTCCCTTTCTGTTTTCTTTTTTTTTGGAGGCAGGATCTCATGGATCCTGGGCTGGTCTCAGTTTTACTTGTAGCCTAGAATAGCCTCAAGCTCCTGGTCCTGCTGCCTCTGTTCTTGAATGCTGGGATTTCAGGTTCCTGTCACCACTCCTGGTTTATCAGGGTTCCATGCATTCTGGGCAAGGACCGTTTATCTACCCTCCCGCCCATCTCTGCCCCCTCCCAATCATCCATCCATCTACTGATCTACCCATTTTCCCACCTGCCAGCAAAAGCTGCATCTCCCCTTTCCTCCATGGATGTGCGCTGTATCAGGCTCTGGGGCTTTGCTTTGCTGGTATGAATTCAAGCTGTAGTGACTGTGAGTTTGGATGCAAGAACTCAGAAATAGCCAGACTGTGGGTGGCAGAATGGAGCAAAGTGCATCTGAGCCCCATCCGGAGTGTCTGCCTTCTCCCAGCGTGCTATCCTCCCAGTGGTCTCCTCCAGCCATTCCCCTCGTGCTCTACCCTGTCTGGCACCCATGCCCTAATGGCAGGCTTTTAATTTTACATATGTGTAAGGCAGTGAGTGCTTGTGTCGTTTCATACAAAGGACATCTGCAGTGACAAGTACTCTTACCCGCAAAGCCATCTGGCAGGCCCCAGTGGTTGCATGTTTGTTTTTGTCTTTCTGTGTGGTGTGGTTCATGTGTAGAGGTCATTAAGACATTGTGTATGGGTCATCCATCTTCCACCAGGGTGCTAGGGCTTGAACTCAGGTTCCAGATTTGGTAGCATGTGCCTTCACCCACTAAGCTGTCTCACCTTGGTGGCTGCATTTTTACGAGCACACAAGCCAGGCCCTGGCCCATCGTTGTAGCCATCCAGTCACACAGGAGGATGTGTGCACCTGCTGACAGTTCAGGGACTAGCCAGAGCACCCTTGCAGAAGGGCAGAGCCCAGTTCATGCTGCAGTCCACCTTTCCAGCTTCTTGGGTCCCCTCTGTGGATGTGCACTGGCAGTCACTTCTCCCGTGGTTATTTCCCCCAATACTGAGCCTTCCCACCAGCCGCCCTGGGGCCTTGGTAGACATATGTCCCGGTTGCCCTGGCGCATGAGCATCTTGACCTACGGAGCCACCTGACAGCCCGCCACAAGGGTTTGGCCTTTGCTCATTGGTGCTTTCCAAACATCTCCTGACATCTCCTGTCCCTGTTGCAGCGGTACAGCGCACAGAGGGTACTATAGACAGATGGTGCTGCTGGCTGCTGAGTGGGTGCCGTGGTAACGCCTACACTTAGTGAAAGGAATAGATGAAGAAGGCCCTGTGTAGGACAGGGGTGGCAGGTGGCTGTGAACGGTTCTAGCCTTGCATTGGTTGCCAGGTATTTACCGATAGCCCCTACCTGCAGGTGCTGTGTGGTGATGTTTCGTTTATGTTCTAACAAATAAAGCTTGCCTGGTGATCAGAGAAGCAAAGTGGCCAGCCACTAGAGAGTTCTCACCTCTACCAATGCCCAGACTGAAGGGGTGATCCACTGAACCTCAGATTGCTTCCACCTGTATTGCTCCTCAGACTGCAATGAGCTCCTGTCTCCTCCCGCCTTATATTCCTCTCTAGTGCTGGGATTAAAGGCTTGGGATCCCAAGTGCTGAGATCACCTTTGTGTGAACTGTTTCTCTTTTAGACTGAATCAATTTCGTGTAGCTCAGAGTGGCCTAACGAGATCTGTCTGCCTCTGTCTCCCGAGTGCTGGGATTAAAGGTGTGTGCCACCACTGCCTGGCCTCTTTGGCTAGCTAGTGTGGATAGTTTGCACTCTGATCTTCAGGCAAGCTTAATTTGTTAGATCATAAACAAAATGTCACTGAACTTGAGGTTCAGTGGATTACCTTTTCTGTCTGAGCATTGGTAAAAGTGAGAACTCTAGTGGCTGGCCACTTTGCTTCTCTGATCTTCAGGCAAGCTTTCTTTGTTAGATCATAAAGAAAACATCACCACAGTGCTGCCCTGGGGTCACCCCCATAGATCACCTAATCACCAGTTATTTTGATTCTGTAGAAACAGAGAGTGTGATTGTCTAATACCTGGAAGAATGTTCTAGAAGTCAGTCCATAGACTTACTTTGTTGTTTTGATTTGTTTTTGAGGCACTATCTTATGCAGCTCAGTTATGCTCAAACTTGGCAATTCTGGTGAGTGCTAGAGTTGTAGACAAGTTCCACCATGCCTGCCTGGATCTAATGTCATTTCTGTGTCTCATAAAATATGCTTATGCTTTTGGTATTTTTTCCCCATTTGAGATGTCAGTGAGTTGGGTGTGGTGGCACACAGCTGTCAGCCCAGAGTTTGGGAGAGAAGATTCAGGAGGATCAGGAGTTCAAGGTCATCCTCAGCTGCATAGTGAGTTAAAGGCTAGCCTGGGCTACATGATATCCTGTCTCCAAAAACAAAGCAAGGCAGAACAAAGCAAAATCAGGACAGGTGATGGACATCTATGGTCTAATCTGGTGGGTGGCTGAGCAGGCAGCTTGGAGGCGGTTTAGGCAGCTCGGAACCAGACTCAGCCCTGTAGTGAGACCCAGGGCTGATGAGCTGTCCCAACCAGCAAAGACAGTTGCCACCAATCCTGACAGTGAGTTCCATCCCTAGGTCCCACGTCGTACAAGAGAATTGGCCCCTGCAGTATATCCTTGGACTCCAACATGTCCTGCTGTGTAAAAAAAAAAAAGAAGTCAACATTTTAGCCAGACAGTGGTTGCTCAAGCCTTTAGTCCCAGTGCTTGGGTGGCAGAGGCAGGTGGGTCTCTGTGATTTCGAGACCAGTCTAGTGTACAGAGCAAGTTCCAGAACAACTCCTATTATACTGAGAAACCCTGTCTTGAAAAACATAAACTTTTAAAAAGTCAGCATTTTAAAAAGCAACAAAACAACCAACTAACCAAACCAGGTAGGTGCTGGGTTCTGGGGCTCATGCTACTCTCTGGGCCCCGTCCCACAGTCCAGATCTGGTAAGTTCTTGGTCTAGCAAACCTGAGCTTGATAACTAGAGCCCATGTCCCAGGACAGACTCTTACTGGACAGTTTTAAGTCATGTGCCCTTTTCAGGCACCAATCAGATTCTTTAGGGATTGGTGGTCCCCAGTGATTGTTCAGGATCTGCCACAGTTTGGGTGGCAGTGGGCAGGGTGACAGCCTTCTGAACCATGCTTTCTGATTTTACAGGAGACAACATCCGGGAGTTCCTACTGAGCCTGAGGTACTTCCGGATCTTCATCGCCCTGTGGAATGTGTTCATGATGCTGTGCATGACTGTGTGAGTCCCGCCCTGCCCCTCCTGACCTTTTTACAGTGTGCTTGAGTGTATGTGGGTCAGAGGACAGCTTGTGGGAGTCGGTTCTCTTTCCCTGATGTCGGTCTGGGGATTCAACTCAGGTTGCCAAGCTTGGCAGCAGGCACCCACTAATGCATCTTGCCAGCCCCTAGTTGACTCTCAAGTTGACTCTGCTTCCAAAGAACTCTGGAGGTGAGGACCCTGGGCCTCTTCCATGCTGGTTGTAACCAAGGTTGGAGTGTGGTCCCAGGTTCCACCTGGCCATGTTTTTCCCACCGCTGCTATTGATGTCAACCTGTAGTGGTCGGTGGCTCCCAAGTTCAGCAGGCTGTCGACACCTTTCCCCGAAGGCCTTGGTAGAAGCCAGCAGGAACAATTCACAATTGGCTTCTGTTTTATGACCACGCTCTTTGATTGGATTCATTTGTTGGTTTTTTGAGACATCATCTTATGGTGTAGCCCTGGCTGTTGTGGAACTTGCTCTGTAGACCAGGCTGACCTTGAACTCAGAGATCCACCTGAGCTTCTGCCTCCCAGGTACTGGAATTAAAGGAGTGCACTACCATACCTGGCAGGATTTTATTTATTTTGGGGGACAGAATCTGACTGTGTAGGCCAGACCGCCCTCAAACTTATAATATCTCTGCCTCAAGACTTGTCGGTCCTGGGACACAGGTATGTGTGACCACTGAGATGACTTTTATAGTGAGGTAGGGATCTGAATTCCTGAATTCCCCTGGCAGGCTGGCCTCAATGTCAAAAGGCTCTTGGTATTAAAGTCATGTTCCTCAATGACCAGCCAACACGTTGTGGGTTTTTTTTGTTTTTTTTGTTTTTTTTTTTTTGTAATACTATTTTATATGTGTGTGTGTGGGTGTGTGTGTGCACATGTTACACATTGCATTTGGGAAGGTCAGAGGACGGCTTGCAGGAGTTGGTTCTCTCCCTCTAACATGTCGATCCTGTGGCTCAAACTCGGGCTATCAGGTTTGGCAGCAAGCACCTTTACCTTCTAAGTCCTTGAAACGAGTCTAGGTGATGATCATGGAATGTAATCCCCAACAGTGTGCTGGAGATAGTGCCTGGACTATAGTGTGTAGTTCTGCTTGGACTCCAGAGTGCTAGGGTTGCCAGCATGCATCACCACACCCAGCGGTGTGCTAGGGTTTTTACAGCAGCCACTTCCCGTCCTCATGATTTCCTCCCTGACTTTTCCAGAGTGTTTGGCTCTTGAGAACCCAGAGCTCGCCTGCTGGATGTCGAGGCTCCGTTTCTGTTTTGATGACTTCAAGAATGTTTCACCGGAAAACCAGGGACTTTCCCAGGGGGCTTGAGCTCATCTGGATGGAGATTGTTCACTTCCCAGCCACCTGACCCTCATCAGCTACTGTTCACCTATGCTCGGGGGTTTCAGGACAAAGTCATGATCCCTTAGGAGGAAGACACACCTAATCTTTCACTTGTCCTGGCATCCCACCTCTCCCAGTGTCACCAGAAGCCTGTCCTGGGCTGTTTGGTTGACTTGTTAGTGATTGCTTTGGTTTGACTTGACGGATTGTTCTTAATCAGTGAGATAAGGCACCAGATGCTGGGCTGGCTGTGACAGTGAGCCCCCTGTGCTGCACAGCAAGGTCCATGCTGGTGGTCCTGACTGTGTGGGGCCAGCGAGGCCTTGCTTCCCAAATGCTTACCCCCACCTCATGACAGGTCTACCAGGGCAGCCCAAGTCACATTAGGACTTGGAACAAGTCCCCCACCCCAAGGACACCAGCCTCCTCTTTGGACCCTAAGCTGTTAGCCACAAAGGGTCTTGGTGACATGTTTGGCTCCTCTGGACGAGGCCTTGAGAAGAGTTGTTGGTGGTAACAAGTCAGCAGACATCTTGCTGTGCTTTCCAGCCGGTTATTAATAAAGTGACTTTGGGGCCACCCCTCTATCACTGCTTGATGACCATGACTTTATTGCTTGTGATGTTGGCACTACATTCTGAAGGCTCACATTTCCTGGTCTCTGAGGAGAGCTCGACGCTGAGATGCATGAGGTCTAGAGGCAGCCATGCCATTTGGTGGCAAGATAAGGGACCACTTTGTCAGCATTTGAAGACAACAGGAGCTGGTTTGCTATGGGGTTTTTCATTTTGGTTTGGTTTGGTTTTTCAAGATAGGGCTTCTTATGTGGCCCTGGCTTTCCTGGAACTCTCTGTAGACCAGGCTGGCCTTGAACTTGCAGAGATCCGCCTGCCTTTGCCTCCCCAGTGCTGGGATTAAAGGCGTGGACCACCACCGCCCTGCTGTTCTAATTCATATGTATGGTATTCTGCCTACATGTGTGTCTCTGTACCATGTGTATGCTGTGCCTTCAGAGGCCAGAAGGCATCCGATCTGCACCTGGAGTTACAGCCGGTTGTGAGCTGCCATGTGGGTGTTGGGCCTTTTGAGCATGACCCTTAACCAATGAGTCCTCTCTCTAGCCCTTTTTTTCTGTTTTTAGACAGGTCTCAGTTACTCCAAGCTGGTTCAAACTCATTGTGTGGCTGAGGATGACCTTGAATTCCTTACCCTCCGAGTGCTGAGATGAGATCCCAATTGTGTACCACCATATCAGGTTTTGTTTTGTTTTGTTTTTGTCTTGAGACCATGTTTTGAGACCATCTTGAGACAGTCTACTAGTTTAGAACCTCTAATCCCCTGCCTTAACCTCTTTAGGGCTAGGATCACAAGTGTGCACCACCAAACCAAACCATAATAGTAGTGTACCCCCAGGATGTTCCTTGGAGCGTGGAAAGAGATGCTAGTAATTGTCACTGAACCAGGTCAAACTGAAGTTCAGGGTTGCACAGCTGCTGCAAGCTTCGGCATTGATTGCATCCTTGAGAAGACCATGTCACTGTTGGCCGATCCCCCAGCCTTGGATAGTCTGGACGCCTTTCTGCCTTCCTCAGTTTAGGACAGTAGTTTCAGGGAAACAAGACACTTTGTTCATTGTGGAGAGGAATTGTGCATTGAAAAAGGAATGCTGTCATAGGGTTTGCGCTCAGTTGTATTTTCTTCCAGAGTACTATTATCTCATTGTTAACTTCTGATAAGTGTTTCTAGACACTGTTCATGTGGAAACTTGAAATACATGAATCTGTCTGGTTTTTTGGTTCTGAGCCAGGGATCTCTCCCATGCCATTGAGCTGTATCCTCAGCCTCTGTTTGGAAAGTTGTTTAGAAACTTATTGTGCTAAAAGTGTAGTTCAGATAGTGACAGCCTAGACTCCTCAGTGAGGGTCTGGGGGTGTGGCTCAGGGGTGGTGCCCCTGCCTAGAATCCTCAGTGAGGGTCTGAGGGTCTGACTTGGGTGGAGCCCCCAGTGAGGGGCTAGAGGTATGGCTCAGGAGTGGAGCCCTTGCCTAGAATTCCCCAGTGAGAGGGGCTGGGGTGTGGCCAAAGGGTGGAGCCCCTGTCCAGACCATTTGAGAATGTCTCAAGTCCAGGAGGTTCTGTGATCCTACTGCACTATTAAGCAACCCCTCATTCTTTCCCCTGTCATAAGCAGACATATAACCTGAAGTGACAGCCCCATTCTGTGATCCTGAAAGTCAAACCTGTTACTGGAACTTAGCACTGTGATACGGAGTTTCTTGAACTGATCCCAGTTAAATTCTTTTTTAGGTTCTGAGCTGTAAGCTATAAAGTGCTGTCTTCTGTCTTGTACACCACCCAGCACAGCCTGAACAAACAGCCTTTTGAGCCCTTCCTCGTAACCCTAACACACAGGACAGATTGTTTGCAAGTGGTATTATCAGTAAACATGCAGTGTGTCTGCTCCTACCCTTATCCAAGTAGCCTCCTGAAAGTCCGCTACCAACAGAGAACTTCGGAATTCCACTCATCACCTAGGACCCAGGGCTGGCCCTGTGACCTGACACTTCAGCTGAAGGTGCCTTAGGTTGCTGAGCAGCTCAGAAGGACTGTGCCCCAGGCTGGCAGCAGCATTCACTCTGAAGGGCCTTCAGGGTTCTATAGGCCTGTCTTGTAGGGTACAATAGTTCCCAAGACAGCCAAGAGCATAGGTAAGAGGCCATGGCGTGCCAGGGTGGGGTCTCATCCAAGGCACAGCCTTTGTGCAGCACCTGTGGCCTCACAATCGAGTTACCTGCAGTTAGAGTCAAGGGACACAGAATTTTCATCTGGACTCTGGTGAGAGCTAAATTTCACTGTCCCAACATAAAAGATATGGTATCACCATGTCTGTCCTGCTTCTGGGAGGGCTCCTGCTGCGTGATCAAGGCCCTGGGGTGACAATAGCACAGTGTGCTGGGAGTACCTCAGTTTTCAAAATGCACCAATTTCTAGCATGGTGCATTTTGTGTTACTTTTGGGGGGTGGGGTGTTTTATTCTTGTTTTAATTTGCTCACAGCATGAACATGACTGTCTGTGACGTTCTGACCAGGCAGAGACTGCTCTGCATCGTCCTGCAGACACTGAACACTTCCTGGTTCTCCCACTACCAAGTTGTGCGCCTTCACCCTTGTCCTGGCTTTGAGAGTGCGGGGTGCTCACAGATACACTGCTGTCACATGCTGTGACTTTTGGTGGTATGCACAGTGAGGGAGAGGTTCTGGGGTGTTTGGTCCTGCCCCAGCATTGAGCCTTCTGTTTGCTTTGCTCTAAGTGTCACTGAATAGTTATACTATGAACTTGTTAGCATGCCAGCAACCCCCTGCCCCTAGCCCCAGTCACTCTGGGCAGAGGCTCCCTGGAGCAGAACTGTTTGCATGTGGTACATGGAGTTTCTTCATGCAGTATTACCTTAGTGTCTTAAAGCTAATTTTTAAAAGATTAATATTTTTATGTGTCTCTGTACCACATCCAAGCAGTGCCCACAGTGGCCAGAAGAGGGCGCTGGATCTCCTGGGACTGAAGTTACAGATGCTGTAAGCCACCATGTGGGTGCTGGGAATGGAAGCTGGGTCCTCTGCTAGAGCAGCCAGTGCTGAGGAGGTGTGCCCCCTACTCGCTGGGCTGCAAGCTCTGCTCAAGCAAGTTTCAGATTTGCTAAGAGTCTCACTGACCAGGGTCAGTAATGTGGGGAACAGACTGAAGGCCTTCATTTTCTGGTACCTAGGGTGAGAGGTCTGATAACACCCAGGCTCTCCTCTGGAATGGCTAGACCTGAGCAAGGGCCAAGCTGTGACAGCCATGCATTTTCCTTCCATCCAACCATTTCATTATCTTCTTAATCAAATCTGTGTCAAGTATTAGGCGCCTTACATTGTCCTATTTGATGAGAGATGTGTGGAGTGTCTGAAAGGAGCCATGCTTTAAAAAAAAAAAAAAAGTAAGACAAAGACGGGCTGTGGTGACACAGAGGCAAGCAAAGCTCTGTGAGTTCAAGGCCAGCCTGGTCTACTGAATGAGTTCCAGGACAGTTTACAAAGCCACAGAGAAAGAAACCCTGTCTCGAAAAACAACACAAAAAATTGCAGCAGGACAGCAGTGGTGGCGCACACCTTTAATCCCAGGCAGAGGCAGGCGCATCTCTGTGAGTTAGAGGACAGTCTAGTCTACAGAGTGAGTTCCAGGACAGGCTCCAAAGCTACACAGAGAAACCCTGTCTCAAAAAAATAAAAAATTGCAAAACAAAAGAAAAAAAAAAAAAAAAAGACCAAGTCAGGCAGAGAGGTGCAAGTACACGGAACACAGAGGAGAGGGGACCTGTTGAGATCCAGGCTAGTCAGGGTGACAGTGACCCTGTTTCAAAACCAAACCCACATATATAAACTGGATACAAAGGTGACAGGGGCAGGTTTTCACACCCAGGGTTTTTCATTATGATGAACTAGCACTAACTGATGTACTCCCCAACTGAGGTGCTCCCCAGCACCAACATCCTCCTGGGGAGGCCGAGGCTGCTGGCCACTGTGCTGAACAGCAACATGTCCTGGCTCCTCTTCAGGGTTCCTGTTGTCTGTCTGGCCATAGTGTTAGATAAATCTGTAGCCTTAAGAACAGCCTGTCTCTGTACCCCAGCATATGTGAGACTTTCGGTAGGTTGCTTCTTTGGAGCAAAGGACTATTTAAGACTGCCTGAAACTGGGTGACATTAAATAATGACATTTCTTATGGTTTTGGAAGCTGTTGCAAGGGGTAGATGTCGGCTTCCCCTTCCTCCCTTGACATGGATCTTTGAGACAGCACACTCAAGCCCTGAGGGGTAAAGGAGCTGCAAAAAGCCAGCTTTGAAAGCTGTTAGTATAGCAGGGTCCTCAAAAAGAAACAACCCTGGTGACACACACTTTTAATCCCAGCACTCGGGAGGCAGAGGCAGGAGGATCTCTCTGAGTTTGAGACCAGCCTGGTCTACAGAGCAAGTTCCAGGACAGCCTCCAAAACAATACAGAGAAACCCTGTCTCAAAAAGGAGGGGGAAGAAACAACCCTAGCTGAGGAAAAGAATTTGCGAAGGTCGGGTAGCAATAGGAACAGGAAGAGTTTCCCACCTCTGCTGACAGACCTGGGCACCTGGTTTTGAACTTCAGATGACTTTGGGCAGACCCAGGGATCGACTCCTCTTCACTAAGGTTGGTAGCTTTTCCCTGGTGGCTCCTGCTTTTCACTTTGCATACCCACACTCTATGACCAGGCTCAGCTGGCACCCAGAGGACTATGAATTCCAGCACCACAGGGTTGCTGCAGAAGCAGGGTGGGCAAGGACGACTTCAGGGTCTGGACCCACATACTCGGCCCACAAGACTTCTTGCCTGCAGCTCACTGGGGACAGGCTTGGAGGCTTCTGCCCCTGGCAGAGAGCTCATGGGATCCAACTTCCAGTGCTAGAAGCGAAGCTGCAGGTCTGGGGACTTGTGCCCGCCTCACCTGCCATGTCTCCACTTGAGCTGAGCTGCAGATGGGCACACACTCTCACAGGTACTCCCAAACCCTGTCCCTGCTACTTCCATCCGTGACCTCAGACTAGCCTCACAAGGGATTGCTGGTGACTGGCAGCCTTTGTGCCACCCAGAACACTTCCTGGAGCTCTAAGGGTGGTTAGCCAGCATCCCCCTGCCACCAACAGGCCACTGGTATTCAGTCCCAAGTGCAGTCCTTGTAAATTGTTTTACCCCATTTCAAGGTTGATAATCCCTAATTGACGTTGAGGCACCTCCTGTTCCCACCCATTCCAGTTTAGGGAGGGTGAGCAGGGACCAGGCTGGAGACAGGACAAGATATCCACTCAACATTTCACTAGGAAGTCCAAAGTCGGGAGGAGTGAGCAAGCGTGAAAGGGTGGGGAGAAAGAGTAACCTTCCATGAGAAGCCCACTCCTGAAATCAGCATAATTTCATCTAGGAGGCAAAGACCCTGTATTAGTCTGGGTTCTCAAGAGTCACAGAATTTATGGAATGAATCTCTAAACATAAGAAGCATATAAAGGGATTTGTTTGGCCGGGCGTTGGTGGTGCACGCCTTTAATCCCAGCACTCGGGAGGAAGAGGCAGGCGGATCTCTGTGAGTTCAAGGCCAGCCTGGTCTCCAGAGCGAGTGCCAGGATAGGCTCCAAAGCTACACAGAGAAACCCTGTCTGGCTGGCGGTGAATAGAAAGTCTAAGAATCCAGAGCTTGTTCAGTCCATCATGCTGGTCTTAACTGGTCTTCTGTATATGCTGGAGTCCCACACAAGATGGCTCCAATGCCACATGTGCTGGCAAGATGAGGGCAAGCAGGCAGAGCAAGAGCTTCCTTCCTCCATGTCCTTTTATAGAAGGTGCAGCCCTTGTGTAGCTTCCTACCTCAAGATCCAGATCAAAGGTGTATCTTCCTACCTAAAAGTGGATTCACCCATTTCAAACCAGAAAATCTCTCACAGGTATGTCCTCCATTTCTGGATTGTAGTTCATTTTAGATGTAGTCAAGCTGACAACCAAGAATAGCCATCACAGATCTCATTATCAAATTGGCTATTAAAAGAGGCTAGAGAGATGACTCAGATTAAGAGCACTGGCTGCTCTTCCAAAGGACCCAGGTTCAATTCCCAGTACCCACATGGCAGCTCACAATTGTCTGTAACTCCAGTTCCAGGAAATCCAACACCTTCACACAGACATACATGCAGGCAGAACACCAATGCAAATGTAATAAAAATATTTTTTAAATGGAGGTAGAGATTCATGTAGCCTAAGCTGGCCTTAACTTCCTAGGTAACCAAGACTGGCTTTGAACTCCCAATCCTTCAGTCTTAGCCTCCTGAGTCCTGGGATGAGCAGCTTGAATCATCCCCCCTGAAGACCCTGCCCACACAAACTGAGGGTGAAGCTTCCACTCAGGAACTTTTGTGGCAAAGCAAAGCAAATATTTCACTAGGTTCTTACCCCAACACAACAAAACAGCATCCACTTCATGCCTTGTGATAACGCACACTCGTTCTCTGATGGTTTGGGAGAAGCCCATGTTGGGAGTCCAAAGCACACTGGCAAAGCTGGCTCCTGCCAGAGACTGAAGAATCCATCCCCTTCCTGTACAAACTGATAACATCACCCCTCCATGATGTGGTTAGGGGGAAGAAGGCTTTTATTGTCAATGATGAGGGAGGGAGGAAGGGAGGGAGAGAGAGGGGGAAAGAGAATCCAGAGCAGAGAGAGAAAGTAGTAGACTGAACAAGAACAAGGCCAGCAACTGGACATGGCCAGGCTATCCATGAGAGCATGTTTGCTTAAAGGTTTCCTCCAAAATCTGTCTGGTGTGAGGAGGGCCACCTGACTGTGAGAGAAAGGAGAGCAAAACAAGACAAAAGGACTTGAAGGAATTTGCTTTGCAATGACTGCTCTCAGCAATAACTGCTTCTCTCTCTGGAAATGGGTGGATGGAAATGTGAAAGCTTTAGAAGTTCCGAGGATCTACAAAAGTGTCTGAGGACATGACAGCTAGTGTTTAAGATATATAAATGCACGTTGTAAAGGTATAAGAAAGTAATCTAGGACTGGTCAGATGGCTCAGCAGGTAAGAGTGTTAGACCCCCCGGAAAACTCAGGCCTTCGGGGTCTCAGCCCAGGATGGCGGTCACCCCAATCACCAGGCGGATTCGAAAGCTTGCTGCAAACAGCATTAGGCTTTATTGTTTAACGAGCTAACCCCATGTCAGCTCGGGTCTTTCACCCACCCAGCATGGTGGATGGCTAGCAAAGACAGCTCAAAGTGGCTGCATAGAGATCTTGTAGGGCAGCGTAAGGGGAGTATCTAGGGGTACGCACAGGCTCAGGATTGGTGTGCCTCCAGGCTTGGAGGGCTTGCCCTGTGTTGATTGGCCAACTGGTTGTTATGGCCCATAGGTCCTCCCAGGGTGGTTGCTATGCTCTGTGTGTCATTGCTGTGCGCTTGTCCGTAAAGTACACCCAGGGTAGTAAAGCATAGCGCTACCAGCTAACTTCTGATTGGTTCCTTGTCACGAGGCAGGAACCTAACCTCTGAGACCAAGACAAGGTCAGAAAAGCACGTGTTACTGTCATGGTTGCCAAAAGGGGCAGGCATCTGACCTTAGTGACTCAGACAAGGTCAGACAAATACGTGTTCGGCTGTTATGGCTACCGAAATGGGGAGCTGGTCCCTTCAAGAGCACTGGCTGTTCTTCCAGAGGACCAGGGTTCAATTCCCAGCACCCACATGGTGGCTTACAACCATCCCCCCCCACCCCGAGACAGGGTTTCTCTGTGTAGCTTTGGAACCTGTCCTGGAACTCACTCTGCAGACCCATCTGGCCTCAAACTCAGAGATCCGCCTGCCTCTGCCTCCAGAGTGCTAGGATTAAAGGTGTGCACCACCCCTGCCCAGCTCACAATCTTCTGTAATTAGATCTGGTGCCCTCTTTTGGAGTTCAGGCACACATGCAGGCAGAACACTGTATACATAGTAAATAAATCTTTTAAAAAATTCTTAACACTGTATACATAGTAAATAAATCTTTTAAAAAATTCTTGTTTCTTTACAAACTACTGTTGTGTGATGTTTTACTCTTGTTTTGGGGGGACCCACCACCCAGCTCCCAAATAAATCACACATGGAGGCTTATTAGTTATGAATACCCGGCCTTAGCTTGGCTTGTTGCTGGGAATTGAACTCAGGACCTCTGGAAGAGCAGTCAGTGCTCTTAACCTCTGAGCCATCTCTCCAGCCCATCTTTTCTCCTTTATTTCTGTATATCTTACTTTCACACTTACTCGGTGGCTGGCTGAGTGGCTGACCCCTGACCTTCTCTCCATGATCTCTTGTTCATTGCCCCTCACATTTATCCTTTGTGCTTGCCAGCCCCCCCCCCCAATTCTCCTGCCTCGCTTTTGGCTGTTCAGTTCTTTATGAGCCCATCAGGAGTTTTAGACAGGCAAAGTAACACAGCTTCACAGAGTTAAACAATACAACATAAACAAAAACACACCTTAAAATATTCCCCAACAAACCTCTTGAAAACCATTACAGAAAATCAGCAAGGATTAGATTTACTAACAGAGAGAGGTGGTCTTTGCCTCTTCCTCAGGGAGGAATGTCATATATAGTAACAGACTGGACAATTCTAGACAGATTTCCAAAAATGTAAGGAACGGCTTGATACCTCTGGCTGGTGGCTCATAGTGCAGTATGGTATTCCATACCTCCCTTCTTAACCCTGTTCTTTGTTTTTATGGTTTTTCAAGACAGGATTTCTCTATGGTTTTGGAGCCTTTCCTGGAAATCTCTCTGTGGACCAGGCTGGCCTCAAACTCAGAGATCCACCTGCTTCTGCCTCCCGAGTGCTGTGATTAAAGACGAGTGCCGCCACCACCACCCAGTTCTTCTCTTCTTAATCCTACTAGATGTACCCTGTCTTATAAACTTCTTGGCTAGGTTTCAACAAATTCAAAAGATTTTCTTAAAATGTTCATTGTTTTGCCTCATTTATGTCTGTGTGAGGGTATTGGATCCCCTTTAACTGGAGTTACAGTTGTGAGCTGCCATGTGGTTGCTGGGAATTGAACCCAGGTCCTCTGGAAGAGCAGCCAGTGCTAACCTCTAAGTCATCTCTCCAGCTCCTGAGAGATTTCTAACCAGACCTTTACCCAGTTCTTATTTCAAGATTATCAGCCCCTAGCTATGGGACCTGAGGCCTATGACACCCCCCCCCCACCCCCGTTACACCCTGATGGTGAAGACCAAGCTTATCCTATGGACTTTGATGCCCCTATACAATAGGAAGTAGTTTAATTATGCCCTCCTCTTTCCTGACCCCTGACCAATACTAAAAAAAAAGGGAAGAATGTAGGGAAAAGCCAAATAAAGAACACCCTGCCCCTGGCTTGACCTGGAGCTCCCGAAACTTGGAAATCTCAGACCCTGTGACTAACTCAGTGTTAATTGTCAAACAATTCTACCTGCCTCACTATATTTTCCCACTAGGTCACAGCGCATGCTCCAAAATCCTTAGGAAAGCCCTGCCTGCTACCCAGCCCTAGGCTGTCTTCTTGGTCAGAGCAGTCGCCATTCTGTCTCCCCAGCAAATCTCATGTGAGGCTTGTTGGGTGGTGTGACTTTATGGTGTTCCATGGCTCCCAACTGCCAAGAAACCCTGCCCTGGAAAAACCCTTACAGCCATTCTGGGAACGTACCCTTCCCTTTGCCTCAGGGCAGGTCTCTCCTTAATGGCATTTAATTATCGAAGGTCAGGGTGGTGAGTCCATTGCCTCAAAAAAATCCAACACAGAGTCAACAAAAAGCCAGGTGTGTGGTGGCGCACACAGGGAATCCCAGCACCTGAGGTTGAGGCTGGAGGACACCACAAGGTCAATCACAAGTTGGGGCCACTGTGGTGGTTTGAATAAGAAAAGCCCCCCATAGACTCAGGAAGTTAACAGTTGGTTCCCACTTGAGAGGGTTTAGGGGTGTAGCCTTGCTGGAGGAAGTAGACACTGGGACCAAAGAAACCTCTTCCAGAAGTCATTTTTTTTGGTTTTTCCAGACAGGGTTTCTCTGTGTAGCTTTGGAGGCTGTCCTAGAACTAGCTCTTGTAGACCAGGCTGGTCTCGAACTCACAGAAATGTGTCACCACACACCAGTCTCAGAAAAGTAACTTTTCAATTGGTAGCTGGGTGGTTGTGGCTCAAGCATTTAATCTTGTGGATCTTTCTGATTTCGAGCTAGTTCCAGGACAGCCTCCAAAGCTACATAGAGAAACTCTCTTAAACAAAAGAGGGGGTGCCTGGTTGGCCCTGTGACAGAGGACCGTGCCCTCAGAACAAGACCCAACTCAGTTAAGATACCTTTCACCAAGGCAAAGGTAGCAAGTGGCAGGGGAATTCCTGCTTGAAGGCCTTAAGAGGCCATCTTGTGAAGCTGTGAAAGTGAAGCCTGGTTGCACTGGAAACCCCAATATACTGGAGATGCCAGATTTGTGGGATGTCTACCAAGGAGAGAGAGCTGCACACAGAAAGTGGAAACACCCCGAGAGAAGTGTGTTGCAGGCAGCAAGGCTGGGGTCACAGCGTCATCTCAGCCTGGATACTATAGTCGTGGCGCTACAGTGTGCTCTGCTGGGCTTCAGTCTTTTGATTCAGTATTTCTCACCATGCCTATTCCGGTTTGAAAAGGTGATGTGTATTCTGTGCCACTGTATGTGAGAGTCTGTTACTTGATTTTGATTTTACAAGGGGTTACGATTAAGAGACTGCCTTAAGTCTCAGAAGAGCACTTGGATATTATTTTATGTGCATTCGCGTTTTGTCTGTATGAGGATGTTTTGAGCTGCCATGTGGATGCTCTGGAACCCAGGCCCTCTGGAAGAGCAGCCAGTTGTCTTTAACCACTAAGTCATCTCTCCAGCCCGAGTTTTTAGACTTTTAAGCAGTGTTGAAACTGAGAAAGACCATGAGGTTTTCTGAAGCCAGACTGAATGCATTTTGCAGCATGATATGGCTATGGGGTTGTCTTAGGGTTTACTGTGAAAAGATACCATGCCCACAGCATTATAGTCCATTATTGTCACGGCGGGGAAGCATGGTGGGCATGATGGCTTGCAGATAGACATGGTGCTGGAGAGGTAGCTGAGAGTTCTGTATCTGGATCCATAGGCAGCAGGAAGAGAAGTGACCCACTAGGCCTGGTTTGAGCTTCTGAGAAGTACAACGGCACCCCATAGTGACACACTTCCTCTAGAAGGCCACACCTAATAATGCTACTGCCAGTGAGCCTATCTGGGTTCACAGTACCACAGGGGTCAAAAGGTAAAAGATGGTAGTTTGAATGAGAATGGCCCTCTAGGCTCAGATGTTTGAACAATTGGTCCCCAGTTCCAGATGCTGTTTGGGTAGGTGTGGTCTTGCTAGAAGTAGTGTGTCACTGGGGCAAGGAGCTTCTGGACCCACATGGTAGCTGAGGGTGACCTTTAACTCCTGATCCTGACTTCACCTCCAGTGCTGGGTGACGGTTGACTGCATCTCTAGGTGGTCCCCTTTCAACCCTGGTATTACGTCTGGTTTGATTCTGACTCCTGCTCGGACAATGCAGCCAGGGACTACCTCCTGTGTTGTGTGTGCTTATTTGTTTGCTCCAATTGCTTTCTTTGCAGAAATTCCCGGAATTTTCTACACACCATGTCAGGGTGTTTATAACACCGAAAGGTCTGTTGAAGTGCCACCCTTTCAGATATGTCCAGTTGTCCTGTACAGTGTGACCTCTCCACCCCCTGCTGTTCCAGCTGCACTTTGCTTCAGAAGTTATGTTTGCGTTCTTTGGAGATACCCTTGATTTTTGAGACAGGGTCTCATCAAGTAGCCTCACCCGGTCTCCCTACTGCTGTTCTACTTCCAGTGTTGGGATAGCAGGTGTGTATATCACACCTAGCTTATAGCCCCAAGGGTCAGCCAGTCTGGCTGAGGGCTTAGCTTCAAACCTGGGTACCAAAGAGCAAGCTTGTGCATTTTTAATTTGGATATGGACAAATATGGAATCACCTTACATGCCTGAGCTCCCTTCAAACTTAATCCAACACTTTAGTCACTTCACTTAAAAATTTTTCCTTTATGTGTGGGTGGTTTTGCCCACATGTATGTCTTTGTACCACACGCATGTCTGGTGCCCTCATGGCCAGAAGGTAACTTTAGATTTCTTGGAACTAGAGTAACAGGTTGTTGCGAGCCACCATGTGGGTGCTGGAAATAGGACCTGGGTCCTCTGCTAGAGCAGCCAGGGCTCTTAACCTCTGAGCCATCTCTCCAGCCCTGCCACTCCCACCCCTTGGAGACAGTTTCATGTACTCATAGCCCAGGCCAGCCTCAAATTCAACATGTAGTCAAGTTTGCACCTCAATTCCTAACCCTCTTGTGTCCACTTTTTGACCAATGGGATTACAGAAGTGGGCCACCAGGCCCAGCTAGTGTCACTTTAAACATCACTACACTTGAGTCTCAAGCAGGAGGATCACAAGTTCATACCTAGGCTGAGGTACATAGAGAGATTCTGTCTCAAAAAAGTGGCTCATTAGGTAGAGCCACTTGCCACCAACCCTCAAAATGATCCCCAGCGTGGTAGGACAGAACTGACTCTTGCCAGTTGTGTGTGCAATGACATGCATGTAACAAACACTATTATACATACACACATACACAACACACAACACACAAACACACACACACACACACACACACACACACTCACACTCACACTCACACTCACACTCACACGGATGTACAGATAAAAACTAATCTTTAAGAAAATATATAAAACAAGAACCAGGTACGGTGGTGCATGCCTGTGATTCCAGTGCTTTGGGAGTGGAGGCAGCATGAAAAGCTCGAGACCAGGGTTCAATTTCCAGCATCTGCCTATCATTCTAGTTCCTAGAGTTTGACACCCTCTTCTGGCCTGTGGACACCAGGCATGCACATGGTTATACAGTTACACTACAAGAAAAACACTCATTAACATCAAATGAAGAAACTCATTACGTAACATAGACTAGGCTGGATTTTGAGATCTTCCTGCCTCAAGTGCTGGTCTTAAAGGCATAAACCACCATGCCAGGCAAATTAAAAAAAAAAAAAAAAAAAAGGTTCAAGGCCAGGCTAGGCTAAAAATGGTCTCAAAACCCTGGGGAGGCCGGGCTCCAAAGCTACACAGAGAAACCCTGTCTTGAAACCCCCCCTCCCCACCAAAAAACCCAATAAACAAAAAGCCAAACAAAAACCCTGGAGAGAAGTCTAAAATAATCTTGCCAGCAGGTAAATTGAATCATTTCCAATATTTTTCCTAACTTGACCCATGCAAAAAACCACCAACAAAGACAGGACACACCACTGAATGAACAATTAAGATTGTAGGTCTACAGTGCAGTGGGGCCCTTTTAATCCCAACTCTTGGATCTCTTCGGGTTCCAGGCCAGCCTGGTCTAGAACTGCATAGTGAAACTCTTTGTAAGGGGGAGAAAAAAAACCAAAATCAACTATTAGTAATCAAAAACAGCAGGCTGGCAGGTCTGTAATCCTACAACTAGAGAGGCACTGGCAGGAGAATATTTGAGGCCAGCTCAGGCTGTTCAAAAGCCCTGTCTCAAAACACTGGTGAGATAAAATGTATCTTCAAACCGGGCGTTGGTGATGCTTACATTTAATCCCAACACTCAGGAGGCAGAAGCAGGCGGATCTCTGAGTTCAAGGCCAGCCTGGTCTCCAGAGAGAGTGCCAGGATAGGCTCCAAAGCCACAGAGAAACCCTGTCTCGAACCCCCCCCCCCCAAAAAAAAAGCGTCTTCAAAATGGGCTGCTTGGACCATGAGCTCCATCTAAACACGTGCTAGGGAGTGTATGTAAGAAGTACGTTTTCGTTCTACTAGTGTAACGCAGGCTTCTGCCAGGTGCAGAATTAAACAAGCCATGATAAAGCTTTTGTTTGTGGAGGGGAGAGGGAAGGACAGGTTCTGACTTTCCGTCCTGGCTGGTCTGGGGCTCACTGTGTAGACCAGGCTGGGCACGAACTCCAGAGATCCTCGGGCCAACCGAGCACTGGCATTAAATGCCAGGCTCTCCCTCCCCCTCTCCCCCATCCCCCGATCCCGGCTAACCCTCAGAAGTATAACAAATTCAAAATTAACAGGGGTCGCCCAGCTCTCAGGAGCACATGTGGTTCCCATTACCTGTTTCCCTTCCGTTTCCAGTCTGGATCTTTAAGGTAACCTCGGAGCCCGCCGCCCGCCCGCCCGCCCTCCTCCCGTCATCTGCAGCGGAGCTCCGGGTCACCCAAAGACGGGGGGTCGGGAGCCCGACACTTAACATCTCGCTTCTCTTGGTGTGGCCTAAAACTCCAGGTGGTTCTGACGCTTGCTTTCCTGCTCGGTGGGGCGTTCCTGTTTTCCAGCACCTGAGATGCAAAGCCAACAGGAAGGGGCGGATGCCGGGCTGCAGCCCCGCCACCTCGGGCACGGCGGTCCCTCCGGCCGGCGACGCGAGCGGCGCTTCCTCCTGAGCGGGTCGCGCAGGCCCTGTCGGAGGCGGCGGTGCCCTTAGGTCCCCTCTGCGCGGGTCATACGGGGACACGCACTGCCCCGCAGACCCGCGCCTCCGGTTTCCACCGCGGCGGCGGCTGCGCAGAACTCTCCCGAGGTCCTCGCGGCGCGGGTCTCCTTGGCGTCGCTCCTGAGCCGGGTCCCAGCCCCCGGCTGCGGCCCTTCATCCGAGGGGAGGGTCCTCCTTCTCCGCACCCCCGAGGCAGCCCGGAGGAAGAGTCCAAGCTCCAAGACCCAGCGGGTGCGCTTCCGTTAGGAAGCTCCGCCCACCGGTTTTTCGGAGTGGGCGTGGCCTTTAGACAGCGTCCGTTGCCCCGCCCAACTGCCTCCCAACGGCTCTCTGGAACGGGCCATGGGGCGTGGCGACGCGACCTGATAAACGCGCGTGCGCGCGCATGCGCAGAGGCAACAGAAGCGGCTCACGAGCCGGCCCCTCCCAGAGCCAGAGTCTCCGCCCGCCCCCATCTCCCAACCTCCTCAGCGTGGCGCCGACGCTGCGTGCGGCGCGGGTTACCCAGAGTGCTCAGCGCGGGGGCAGCTCACTGGAGTTTGGTTCTCGAGGCGGCGGCGGCGACGGCGGCGGCGGCGGCTTCTCCGTCGGCTCCTCCTCCCCCCCTGCTCGCAGCAGCGGCGGCGGCCCGGGGCCCGAGCTCCGGTCCCCTCCGCTTCCCTCCGTCTTCCGCCATCTCCCCGAGCGCCCCGACCTCCTCCGGCGCCGCGGGGAACATGCGGCTCCGTTCCCGGAGGCTGGCGAGCGACTGACCCGCGTCCCCCCGCCCCAGCCCGCCCGCCCGCCGGCCCGGCCGCTCCCCCCCGCTTCGCCCAGGCAATGACAGCGGCTCCGGCGTCTCCGCAGCAGATGAGGGACCGGCTGCTGCAGGCCATCGACTCCCAGAGTAACGTAAGTGACTGCTTGGAGAACGGGGACCGAGGCCGCATGTGCCGGGACCCTCCCCCTCCGACGCGCCCCCGGCCTGGGGGCCTCTCCCGGCGGCGCCCTGCCCGCCACAGCCGTTGCCATCTCGGCCTCTCGTTCTCCCGGGTCCAGGGGCCGCGGGCAAGGCGGGCAGCCCGGCGACTCAGGGTACCTGAGGCCGAGGCTTCACGCGGCCTGGACTGAGGGATCGCTCGGAGCCGAAATCAGACCTGGTTCTCCTCGGTTGCCTCGGCCAGATTGTCCTTGGTGCTTTCCACCTTGCCTCCCTGTCTCTCTTCGACCCCGGGACTTGAGACCCCCCGGAAGGGTCTCCCTACGGGGGTCAAGGTGGGAAGCAACTAGTGTCCCCCGATGACTCTGGTAGCCCGCGTCTCCCTTCGGTCTTCTGGCTGAAATCGTCTTCTTGGGCTCGGAGAGAACCCTAGGCCCTCCTTGTCCCTAGTCTTGCTGCTTGGGATCCCTGGAGAGTTTCCCTTCTTTTCTGATACTGGACAGACCCCAGTTTAATCCCTCCAAGGGTCGCTACCTAGGAAAGACGACCCTGCAGAAGGTGGGATCCTTCCTGTCACCTTTCTTGGCCTAAATGTCCCATTGTGTGTCTGACAAGCCTGGGGTTTTGGTACTGAATTCCTGCTCATCACAGTCGATTGTTCTCTCGCCCCTATTCTGGTCTTCTTTCCATCTCTCTTGCCCCACCTGAGGGACTCGGCCTGGTGTTTGGTCTCTAGGCTGTCAAGAGTTAACTGTATGGGGTCACTTTATGTCACATTTCCCTCTGCTAAGCGTCCTATGAGCAGAGGGACACCCTTTCTTCCTGTGTGAGCATAGGCTAATCTCACCTGTTGTGTTTTTTCCAAAGGTTTGTTGGCAGTGTAGGGAGGGGGTGAGGGTCTTTGTTCCTGGAAGCAGCAGGGCCATGAGAAGATGCACAAGCATCCAGGTATGAAGTGTTTGCTGGGAGACCAGGAAGTGGCCTTTGAGATCACTTTTTAATATGCTCAGGATGGAAAGAAAAATCATCTTGGGCTTGGCCAGGTAACTGAGGTTTGAGCAGGGAGCTCTTTTGGTTCCCTTACTTGTGCTTGGCTTGTTACTCTTAGTAATGTGCCATATTCTGGTGTGTTCCAAGAAATTCACATTAGTTGTGCAGTCTTGGTAGAAATGGAGGTTTCCTGATCTCTGGAAGAATCTGCTTGCCAGATTCAAAGTAAATCTCTTCTTCCTGATCTTGAGGCCCTATTAAGATCACCTTGATACTGATTTAGCCAATATTTTAGACATTTTTGGTGGGTGGAGTAAGGACAGGCTAGATAAAATCTTCTAAAAAGTCTTTTTTTTTTAAATGTTTTTTAAAACAGTGACTGATATTACTGCAATTACATGATTGAGATATTAAAAGATACAAACAAGTGATGTGAAAAATGTAACCTCAGTGGCTTTTGCATGTTTTCTGAAGCTACAATGTACACAGTGGATTTTTTTTTTTTTTTTTTTTTTTTTTTTTTTTTTTGAGACACGGTTTCTCTACCTGTAGACCAGGCTGGCCTCAAACTCACAGAGATCCACCTGCCTCTGCCTCCCAAGTGCTGGGATTAAAGTTGTGCGACACCACTGCCAGCATCCACAGTGTAATTCTTAAGTCCTGTATGTTGACTCGTGAGAAATCACCAGGGATCCTGACTGCTGCCTGTGAGAGTGCTGGGATCAGCTAGTGCTTTGATAGGCAGTAATGATGCTTCGCTTCAGGTGGGGCAGCCTTGCGGGTAAGGCTCTGACTAAAGGATTCTTTTGGGGGTAAAAGAAGGAAGATAGAGGACTCAAATTTTAGTGTGTGAGTGTGTGTGTGTGTGTGTGTGTGTGTGTGTGTGTGTGTGTGTGTGTATTAAGACAGAGCCTCTGGAACATACTATGTCCTTTGCCTTCCGAGTATTGGGATTAAAGGCGTGGGCCACAGTGCCTGGTCCCCAAACCTTTGCTTTTTGAATCTTACCTTGGGCCTAAGTGTTAATATACTCCTTCACCTGTGGGTAAGTTACTTGGAGTGGAGTGTGTATCTCAAAGGGCTATAGGGATAAGTGACCTCATTGTGATGGCTAGAGTTGAGAACTTGTCTCTTAATGAGGAGGGAAGTTTTTCTCTAAATGCAGTGTATCAGTAACTATTCATGAACACTGTCATGTGCTGGCTTTGCAGGACCTCTTTGTAGAACTCAGCCTGGAGG
This sequence comes from Cricetulus griseus, assembly GCF_003668045.3. Taxonomy (NCBI): domain Eukaryota; kingdom Metazoa; phylum Chordata; class Mammalia; order Rodentia; family Cricetidae; genus Cricetulus; species Cricetulus griseus. The sequence goes on along the minus strand of NW_023276806.1, from coordinate 247,289,038 downwards.
ACTGTCCTTGATTTCTTCCAGAGGCATTGAAGGGTACTTTTTCTGGATTGTTCAGGGCCCAAGTAAGAGCTGTGTGCTGGCACAGGGCTCTGCTCTGCCCAGTTATGAGCTCTACCACTTGGTAATTGACACATATTTAAGATGTTCATGGAAAAAAATACAAAATGGGGACACAGTTGAAGAGCTTACACTAAAATTAACCCTCTTGAGAGAAAGTGACAGAGATTGGTGTCATGTAATGCTTACCTTTATGAGTGCAATCATAGCTAACAAATTTAGCTGTTGCTTGGAAAGTCAGTGCCAGGCAGCTGACCTACTGTCCACAGTCTCTGAAATTGGGAGCAGCTCCTTGACCAAGGAGGTCTCTAGAGGAAGGCCAGCTCTGCTGTGTGTTCTAGCTTCTGAGCAGCAAGCACTGTCCTTTCTGCCAGGCCTGTACTTCAGGAAGTCCCCCCTCCCTTCCAAAAGGCCGCTAATGGACTTCCAGAATTGTGGAAGTTTCAGTCACCTCTGTGTGTGTTAGTTCAGGGAGTCAACAGTCTCTAATGTATACTGCACATCTGCTTGTAGTCTTGTGTTATGAATAAAGGTGAGGGGTATGATTTATTCTTTCAAAGACATCATAGTGAGTCCCTCTTTGGCCAGTGACAGGGTTCTTAGTCCCTTGGTGCCCTCCGTGTTTGAGGAGAGCCTGGGCTGTGTCTACTTGAGACAATGGCTCCTTGTGGATGTCCGTGTCTCTCCTCCTCTCCTGTAGAAGAGTCTTGCTCCCTTCCTCCATGCTGGATCAGTTTTTGAACCTGTGACTGAGAATTAGCCTTCAAGCCCCCATTTTCTGAAGAATCGCTGGGACTGTTCCATGTCTGTGGAATGGCCTAACTGGAGCCTTGGTGACTGAGAAAATCACCCGTGGCTTTAGATATGTCTGTGGGGAATGTAGGTGTGATCTTGAGGCTAACAGAGTTCACTTTTCAGGACAGTGGAAGGACGGTAGAGCCTCATGGAAAGAAAGCTAAGTGGTCCAGGATGGGGCTTTCCAAAGCAGGTCTGTGGCCCTGGGTGCAGAGCAGTAGGAGGCCTGAGAAGGCTTATGAAGGAGGACTTGATCCAACCACTGCCAGGCTCTGGAGAAAGAGATCCCAGGAGTCACTGCCTTCCTCTCATTCCTGAAGAAGCAAGCACCATGACTGTCATTTGGAGTCACTTGCGTCTGCCAGCCTGCAAATTACTTGCAGCAAGATGGGCAGTCCTGGAAGAGCTCCTTCCACATCTAGGTTCAGATCTGGAAGGGTTGCAGTGGCCTACATGAGTTGTTCTGCAAGGCCTTCTTCTGTGTTCTTACTTCAGGAATTCATGCAAGGTGGATTGTGTGAACTTTTTCAGCTGTTTAAGGAGGTAATGTATATCTCTAGTTAATTTGTATGATACCCTGGTGGTGTATTCTGTTCTTTCCAACAGCCCCATAAAGAAAGGGAGGTGGGATGAAGCCAGTTGCCTTTCTGACAGAATAGTGCTTGTGGTGTCTGCTGTGGTCAGAAGACAAGATGCTTTTGTTTTTTACCAATTTCATGTAAGGTGACTGGCTCAGAGTTAGGGACTTAACCCCGGTTTAAGTGACAGCGTTTTTGACACTGAATAGTACTCTGTGTGGTTGAGAAGTGGAGACAAGGCATGAAGCAGGCAGGGGTAAGCTGGTGTGAAGAGCAGGGAGGCATTGTGTTTTCATGCAGGCCTTGCTGATGTCCTGGCTCAGAGCACCCTTTACAGTTAGCTCCTGTCATTGTCAGGATGTTAGCCTGGTGGAAGGGTGTCCTGAGCTGATGCATTTCCTGACGAGGGAAGGCTGGCCTGCCAGTCCTATGTGATTGGAGCTGGGTGAGAGGAACCTGTTAGCATCTCAGGGACTCTTTCCCAATGCCAACAAGTGTGAAACTTTTGCCTTGTCTGTGATCCATCCAGCTTTGCTTTCTGTTGCAAAGTGACAACTCTTTTGACACCAACCTAAAATGTCAAGTGATCCTGCTGGAAAAAAGATACAGGAGCTGAGTGTATTGGCTCTGCCTGGTCCTGTATGGTGGTGTACCTCTTGTTATCTGCTGTGACTAGGATTTGGGAGAAGAGCAGTGTGGCACTTCTAATTTTGGGAAATTAGAAGGTAGCAGGTATCACTTTGAAATTGGGTTTTGTTAGACATTTTGTCTCTGAAGAAAGTAGACTTTTTCGCCGGGCAGTGGTGGCGTACGCCTTTAATCCCAGCACTTGGGAGGCAGATGCAGGTGGATCTCTGTGAGTTTGAGACCAGCCTGGTCTACTGAGTTCCAGGTCAGCCTCCAAAGCCACAGAGAAAACCTGTCTTCGAAAAACCAAAAAAAAAAAAAAAAAGAAAGAAAAAAGAAAGAAAGAAAGTAGACTTTTTCCTCAGAGTTTTTAGGTGGTCCTCAAAGCTGGAGGTCCTAGAGGCTTGGAGAGCTCTTCCAACACTAGCCTGAAGGAAGGGACTTTTGTCCTGGACACAGATCTAAAAGTTGCGTTGTCCCTTGACTGAGGACATTGCCATGTATGGCAGACAGACCCCTCAAGGTGCCAGGATCAGGGCTGGGTGAAGGGACATCTGCTCTAGCATTCCTCCGCACCACTTGACCCCAAACTGGCCCAAGCCTGAGTGCTTGGAGGCTGTCTTCTTATAATAAACTTCTGAAGCTGGGGGCTGCTCCTTTTCATTTTCTGTGAGGGAGCCGTCCTGACGCTGCCCAGTCCCATAGTAGCTGGTTGTGAGACTAGGCAGTGAGTTTGGGGTTCAGCAGGTGGCAAGCAGGCCTTGTGTTTTCTGGGTGGCCTTACTATGTCTGCACTCCTTTCATTCTCAGGACACAGGTGTTCACTAGTGTAGGGAGTGGGGTGCTTTTCCTGAGTGAGGTGAACCTACACTGTGTCTAAGCTTAGTCTCAGGTCTGGGAGGCCATGAAGTTACATCTTCATCACCAAGGGGCCTGTGGTTTCTATAGAATTGTAGTAAATCTGAGAAGGTGGCTAAGGAGTTGACTAAACATTTCTCTCTAGTGCTTATAGTACTTGGGGTAGTTGGCAGACTTAAGTGCACTAAGTCCCTGCCTTTGGGGACCTGGAGCCTGGCAAGGAGGAAGCCAAAATGGTGTGCTACAAGTGAATGTCTGGCCTTAGGACTGGACTCTTGAGCCCAAACAGAACAGTTTCCCTGTGTCTTATTTGCAAGTAGGATTCTTTTTGGTTTTGTTGTTTGTTGTAAAGTATATGTACATGCTTGTGGATGTGCTTGTGTGCCTGATGGGGGAGAATTTCAAGTCCATCTGTGAAGGTCAGAGAAGAGTTTTGTGGAGTCCGTTTTCTCCCTCTATGTTGATGTGGGTTACAGAGAGTTGAACTCTGGTTGCTAGGCTTGTGCCACACTGCATCTACTTGCTGAGCCAACTTGCTAAACAAATGTAGATTTTAAAGGTGTGCACTACCACCACCCAGCCAAAGGTAGAATTCCTTAAAAAAAGGTGTGTGTAGGTGTCTAGGGAACCAGAAGAGGGCATTAGGTCCCCTGGAATGGTTGCGAGTGCCCTGATGTGTTTGCTGGTCCTCTTGGATACCCTCTTAACTATTGAGCCATCTACCCAGCCTTCAAAGTAATTTTTTGAGACAGGGTCTCTCTGTCTCCTGAGTGCTGGGATTAAAGGCTGAATGTTGTTGTTGTTGAAGGACTGAATTTATGTGGTTGTTTTGTCTGCGCGCGCGCTGTGCGTGCGGGTGTGCATCATAATTTTGCTTATGGAAGGTTGTGAGTCACCTTGTGGGCACCAAGAACTGAATCCAGGTCCTGTCTTGCCCAACATAGAATTCGTTTTTTTGTTTGTTTGTTTGTTTTTCGAAATAGGGTTTCTCTGTGTAGCTTTGTAGCCTATCCTGGCACTCACTTTGGAGACCAGGCTGGCCTTGAACTCACAGAGATCCGCCTGCCTCTGCCTCCCGAGTGCTGGGATTAAAGGCGTGGGCCACCAACACCCGGCTGTTTTTGTTTTTCAAGTTTCTATGTAGCTTTGGCTGTTTTACAGACCAGGCTGGCCTGAACTCTCAGAGATCTGTCTGCCTCTGCCTTCTGAGCACCATCCCTGCCTGGCCCAAGATAGAATTCTTGAGAGCGTGAAATGGCTGTCTGGGATACACTGTCATCTGGAAGTTGAGAATTAAATGCTTTATAGCAGGTGCAGGCAGTTAGCTCTTGATTTGTCTCTGGTGTGAGGGGAACAGACTTGGGAGGAGTAGTCCAGTTGGCCAGTCACTGAGCAGTTTGTTCTGTGGATGCCAAGAGGGGCTGTGTACATTTCAAGATGTCTGAGAGAATTCCTGGAGGGCTTGGACATAGGCTGAGGCTAAAATGTCATTTTCTTTTTTATTTTGGTTGGCATTTTGCTCTTCTGCCTCAGGCTAGTCTGGAACTCTTGCCTCAGCCTTCCTTTCAGGTAGCTGGTACTGTAGGTGAGCACCATACCTGTAGTGATGTGGTACTGTGTGAGTGTAGACCAAGGGCCGAAGGCAGGAATCTTGGGAGAAAGCCCTAAGGGCTGTCTTGGATTGTCCACCTGCTACGAAGTCCAGGACCACCAGGACCCTTGGGCTGTGTGGTGGCCTTCTAGTTCCCAAGCTTCTGTGGTACTAGTTTATAGATTGTTGACGAGAGGGGTCACTTCAGGTGATGTGATGTGATATGTCCTGCCCTCTGGGGATGGAGGCCCAACAGGCAGCTTCTGAACTGGGGTGGGGTGGGGTGGGGTGCTTCAGCACCATCCTGGATCCAGCCGGGAAAGCCTGGGGCCATCAGAATAGAAGGTTCCGGCAGGCAGTGGTGGTGTGTGCCTTTAATCCCAGCACTTGGGAGGCAGAGGCAGGAGGATCTCTGAGTTCCAGACCAGCCTTGTCTATATAGTGAATTCCAGGTCAGCCAGGATTATACACAAACGTTGTCTCAAAATAAGTTCATTTTAAACAAGGTTTCCCCTACCTATGCTCAGAGGTAAGCATTGTTGGTGTCTTCTGTTGGCAGTGGTTATAATAGCCAGTGCTGCTAGATGAGCACACTGGCTTCCAGGAGAGCATTTGCTTGCTCTTTTATCCTGGAGGTGGCGCTTGTCTTCAGCTAGGAGAGACTAAGCAAACTGTGTCTGTCTAGTGCTGAGAGACCCTGAAGCATGGGCTCAGCAGCTCAGCGGCTCAGTGCTGCCCAGCCTGTCTTCCTGTGGCAGTGCTCTTGAGAGCTGAGCCCTAGCTCAGAGGCCCCACTATAGTTGTTTGAAGTGTTTTGTTTGCATATTATTTACTTCTGGCTCCTGCAACTTTCACCCTTTGGCTTAAAAAAAAAAAAAGAAAAAGAAAAAAAACTTTAAAAAAAAGAAAATTGCTTTGTATTTGTGTGTGAATGATGTGTATGCCATATTGGTGCAGGTGCCTGAAGAGGCCAGAAGAGGGTGTCCTATCCCCTAGAGCTGGTGCTACCAGAGAGGCTTTTGTGAGCTGTACTGGAGCCTACTTAGATCCTGGGAATTGCTGGCTGACTCTCTAGCACATCCCTTTCACTTAATTTTAAACTTTGGGCTCCAAATTGTTTTAAAGGTAAGAACCCATTTTCATTTCAGCTTTCCAGTCTTCCATCCTCTCTTGGTGTGGTTTGTGTAGCTGTTTTTTAAAGTTCTCAAGTTTGGGTGTGACTCTGAAGTGGTGTTTTTTAGCTGGGAATCATCTTAGATAAGAACACAGATCTTAGCCTTTAATCCCAGCACTCGGGAAGCAGAGGCAGATGGATCTCTGTGAGTTTGAGGCCAACCTGGTCTGCAAGAGCTAGTTCCAGGACAGCCTCCAAAGCCACAGAGAAACCCTGTCTCAAACAAACAAACAAACAAACAAACGAAAAAGGATGCAGATCTCACCTGTATTTGATGCCTCGGGATCAACTTTTGTACTTCCTCTAGTGGGGGCCCCTTTATCCCCATAGTTGTCTTTTTGGAAATCATTCCTTTTGAAATTCACATTTCCAGCCGGATGGTGGTGGCGCACGCCTTTAGTCCCAGCACCCAGGAGGCAGAGGCAGGAGGATCTCTGTGAGTTTGAGGCCAGCCTGGTCTACAGAGCTCCAGGACAGCCTCCAAAGCAATACAGACAGAGAAACCCTGTCTCGAAAAACCAAAAGAAAAAAAAGAACGAAATCCACATTTCTTCTTGTGCAACATTCATTGTTTAAAATCCTACCAATCTCACTGTGTAGTTCTCCATGTCGTGGAACTCTTTATGTAGACAGACCAACCTGGCCTCTGCATCCATAATGATGGGACTAAAGGCTTGCACCACTATGATGGGCTGGGGTGTGTGTGTGCCTTTGCCTGTGTAAGAGAACCAGATTTTTTTGGAGCTGGAGTTTACAGGTAGTTGTGAGTAATCTAACTCAGAACCATTGTACGATCAGCAAGTGCTCCACTGAGCCATCTTCCATGCTCCCCTGGTTGTTGTGTTTTAGTTAACCTTGAATGTCTGAGCTCAAGGGATCCTCCTCAGCCTTACAACTGCCTTTAACCAGTGGCCTACCTCACATCCACCTTCGATTAAGGGTCTTGTTTTCTGCCTTTTCTATGAGCTTACAAGCTCCTCTTGAAAGACCCCCCGAAGAGGTACTTTCGTAGAGGGAGACCCACACCCAGGAATCAGCGAGGCCACGAACTTGGATGCAAAAACAAGAGGCTTTATTGGAGACGCGGGTACCCGGGGCGACTTAGCTTCTGTGTGGCTAAGCGCCCCGAGCCAAGGGAAAGGGGTCCTTATATAGGGAAAAAGGCGCAAGCTAGGAGCAGGGATTCTATTGGATAATTCTAATGAGGCATTATACAGAGCTATTCCCATTGGTCAATGTATATGAGGCGCTATACAGGGTTATTCAAATGAGGCAAAGTACAGAGTTATTCAAATGAGGTGAAACACAGAGTCTTTCAAATGAGGCGAAATACAGAATCATTTCCATTGGATGGTTCAAATGAGACACAGAGCCATTCCAGATCAGCATATTCTCAAGGTCTGGTGTCTGGTGTCTGGTACAGCAGACTCAATTCCCCCCCCCCTTCCTGATGGCTGACCTTGGGGGCGGAGACCTTGGGACGGAGTGTTTCTCTTCGGGCGGGGGCTCAGGGGCAGGGCTCCAGGCCGGCTCACTCGGTGTTTGTTCTCGTGCCGACCCACCTGGTGCTCGCCCTCGTGCCGGCCCACCCGGTGCTCGTTCTCGGGCTGGCCCACCTGGTGCTCATTCTCGGGCCGGCCCACCCGGTGCTTGTTCTCGGGCCGGGCGTGCGGCGGGTGGCGGGGAAAGGCCACCGGGGGTGGGGATCGGGGAAGCCGCCAACAGGAGGAAGAGGAGACAAACTTGAGAAAGAAAGGGCTAAGGGACAGGGGTCTTTCACTCTTGGTGCCTGCTGGGTTGGTTTGGAACTCTATCAGCTCTCACTGAGCAGGTAAATGTCAGGTGCTGACAGCTCTCAGTGCTTCACATGTGTACATTCAGAGCACAGGCATGGAGGCCCTGGGAGGCAGGTGTCTGCTGCCACATGGATAGATGGAATCAGGCTGATGAGCTTGGTTCTTCTGCTGGTTGCTTGCCCTGTTACCAGTGTGAGGGCAGTGGGCACACACATTGCCTCTCTGCCTCCTGTTGGTGTCCCAGCTTTTTTTTTTTTTTTTTTTTTTTTTTTGAGACAGGTCTTGCTGTAGCTTTGGCTGGTCAGAAATTTGCTATGTAGACCACACTGGCCTCGAACTCATAGTGATTCCCCTGTCCCTGGCTCCTGAGTACAAGGACTAAAGGCATGTGCCACCATGCCTGGCTTCAGGTTCCAGTCTTTAGGCCGGGCCCCAGTCACCTCTGAGATAAGCTGAGAGGAGAGTCAAACAGACCAAGTGTTCCTTACCTAAAATGCTTGGGCACAGAAGTGCTTGGACTTGGAATGGAGTCTTAGGTTTTACCGAGTTTCGACAGACTTCCCTAGTGTCACTACTGAGGGAGGTCAGAAGGAGAGTGGTCTAACTGCTGCAGTGACCCTGGCTCTTTGCCTTGTGCGGTGTGACTTGGTGGTGGTTGACTGGCTTGTCTTGGTTCTGGTCAGGAACTCAGTCGTTGGTGAGTTGCTGAGAGAGGACTGGCTAGTGATGGTGGCTCCACTGTCCCCTTTTCTTGTGGTCAGCCACTGTACTCTCTGGGTAGCCATGTGCTGAGTCTTGTGTGTGGGACAAGGTAGTAGCCACTCCAACCTGAGCTAGGTGGACCCAATATTTGGGGTATGTGTGACAACAAAACAAACCATTGAGGAACTGTGTGTGTGTGTGTGTGTGCATCAGTAAGACACAGCCCCTTTGGCTAGGGTGGATTTTGTCTCCTGGATGGCTTAATATGCCTCATCTCCTTCATTAAGTCCTGGCTTAACTCTGGTCGTGTGGACGTCTTCCTTGGTGTGAACTCTAGTTACCACTGTAATGAGTGTCCTGTCTTATTTTGTTTTGCTTGCTTGCTTGCTTTCCTTTTCAAGACAGTGTTTCTCTGTGTAATCCTGGCTGTCCTGGCACTCACTCTGTAGATCAGGCTGGCCTCGAACTCAGATCTGCCTGCCTCTGCCTCCCAAGTGCTGGGATTAAAGGCATACACCACCTTACCTGGCATTTTCTTTTTAATTAAAATTTTTTATTGGGTGTACAGGAACCAGGTATACTGTGGCACTTGTGTGGAGGTCATTCTCCTGTCTTTGTGTAGGTTTGGAGGATCAAACTCAAGTTGTCAGGCTTGCATGGGGCAGGCAGCAAGCACCTCTACTGGTTAAGCCACCTCCCCTGGCCTGCCTGTTTTCAGGACTAGCCATTTTGGGATTCACTTAGGGTAAATGCTGCCTGGCCTTACCTGTAGATGGGGCCTGCTGTAGATGGGAAGGTAAACCTTGGCTCACTAGTCTTTATCATTTCTTCCAGCATTCACTTAGCTGGCTGGTGGCTGAGCACCCATCCTTATACCCTTGACTAACTCAGCTGTGTAGTCTGCTGCTTTACCTTTGGGGCTCCCTTTGCAGAGCACTTTGATTGCTTTACCCTGAACCAAGTCTAATGTGATATCACCATCAAATTAGCGGGGCCCACGGCTGAGTCTGGAGAGCTACCTCTGGAGAGTTAGTGAGACCAGCTGAGATGGAGAGTCCAGAGTAAGTGGAGGGTGGTTTGAAAGAAGAGAGGTCTAAGTACCTGTTAGGGTTTTACTGCAAGCTCTGAATTTGCCTGTGATCACTCCCAGGTGCTTGAGGAACTGCAGAGCTCAGACCTGCAATCCACACAAGGGGCCCAGGCCAGAGCCCACAGCCTGTGTGGATTGAGTGACCCCAGGGTTGGGTACAGGAGGTCTGGTTTGGTCTGATTGCCCTGCCTGTTTCCTCTTATCTGTCTCATCCCCCTGATTAACCTGGGGCTCTGGAAACTGGTATCTGCTTCCGGGCTGCTGCGTTTCTTAGGTTGACCAGTCAGGCCCAAGGGATGCTTTTTTGCATGGGTGATGCCTTTTCCTTTGCTCTGGGTAGCTTGAGAGTCACCAGTCTTTGTTCTTTCAAGACAGGCTTTCTCTGTGGCTTTGGAGGCTGTCCTGGAACTCACTCTGTAGAGCAGGCTGGTCTCGAACTCACAGATCCAACTGCCTATCTCTGCCTCTTGAGCGCTGGGAATAAAGTGGCTGAGAGCCACCACTCTTGCTAGCTGCTGGGAGCTGGGGCTAACTGGTACCAGGAGGTTGGTGAATGGGCACTGCTGTCACTGGTTTGAAAGGAGCTGAGTTCCCACTCTGACAACTGGTGCCCCCCCCCCCCAGGAAGAACCTAGAGCTGACTTCCCAGGAATGGGGTGTTGAGTATCCCCTGTTCAGGCTGCAAAGCTCTCCTGGGTCACCTTTTCCTTCCTTCCAAAGCTGAGTCATCATTGTAGTTTGTGGTTAAAGGGAAGGTGGGAGAAGGGAAGGGGCTACACTTTATGCTGCCCTCATCGCGCGCGCATGCGCGCGCATCTGTGTGTCTGTGTGTGGTGCTCAAGCATGGTCAGACTTCCTTCATGGGGTGGCAAGAACAGCAGCTCCTCCTGGACCAGGCCAGGCAGTTTTGTGTTTCTGTCTTTTTGTGTATATACGTGCTCTGTGTTTATGCACACCAGAAGGAATCTGATCCCATTACAGATGGTTTCGAGCCACCATATGGTTGTTGGGAATTGAACTCAGGACCTCTGGAAGAACAGACAAGTGCTCTTAACCACTGAGCCATCTTCAGCCCCCGGACTCACTGTCTTGTCTCCCAATTTGGGGGAGCTTCTGAAGGAGCATCTGCCCTGGTATGGGGGGCGGGCTGTAAGAAAGTGCCAATGCCCACAGGAAGTTTCCAGAAGAAGCAGGGCAGTAGGTGCCCCAGGGGAGTCACGAAGGTGGAGACTGCAGGACCAACAGGTTGGCCACCCTGGTCTGGGCTGGGATTAGGAAACCACACCCTGGTGCACTTGGCTGGTTGTGCTTGCATGGGTGCTGCTGTAGAGGGATGGAGCTCACATTGTACTAATCTTCCAGGAATTAGGAACATGGCCTGGTGCCTGTCTCAAATGTGGTTTCTATCCCACCAGATAGGGAATGTAAAGTGGCATTGTCTGCTTTGTAGAATGAGCCATCCTTGGGCACCAGAGTACCTGCTTTGTCTGTCACTTGGTAATGCCTTCCTGGATTGCTGCATTGTCTTTGTGTCCATCATGATGCATGCATGCAGTCTCACAGTGAGTCTGGCCCTTGACTCCTTCTTACTCCGTTGGCATTCCCTTTTCATGTACATCCCCTCCTGGAGTACCCACTGCCCCATACCCGTCATTTTGGCTTTACCAGCACCATTTGAGCCCTCACCTGGATTCAAAACTCTCCTCTTGTACTGTTGGACCCTGTCTGTCCAACACTTTTCCTGGACACCCCATGTCCAAGCAGCCCAGTCTCAAGTAGGTGCCCCTTCACCTCAGCCTGGGTGTGCTGAGCTGTGTTCTTTGATGCTGTGATTTGCGATTCTAGGCCATCTGAAATGATCCTGGGCTCCCATATTCTAGGAGGCTGGATCTTGGGACTTCTAGAATAGCCAGTCATATGACCCTGTGTCTCCTCTTGGTTAGTCTCAGAGCCAGTTGCTACAAAGCAGGATTGCCATGTTTACCTGGGAATCCACTGCTAACTGCAAAGGCTCCTCAGTTCCTTGGGTTGCATATGACGAAGACAGTCTATTTCTCTTGTAACTTGGCCTCAGTGTTTGCCCTCCACCTTGGGAAAGCTTAGGTTCTCAGCTTGTCTTCTCAGGAGGATGTAGGCACCACAGCCTCTGGAGGTTGTTGAGACTGGAGTGCAGTTGCCGATGTCTTGGGTGCTAACATGCTAATAGCACACAGGTGACAAGGCAGTGACCATCCAGCTCACTGCCATTCAGTCCAGCACCTTGATCTGGCCAGTCCTAGGGCTCTATCTTCCTGGCATAAGACCCAGTGGAGCCTGTGAAAATATAGCGCTCTGTTGGTGAGTTGGTGTTGATAGAGGTGGTAGGTAGGAGAGGCATGAGATGCTTGCTGCTGGGTCAGGCCTGCTCAGTGAGCTGTCTGTTCCCCCTTGGAACTGGCTTTTCTGTCCCTCAAACAATGGGAAGTCAGGGCAGAATTGTGTGACTGCTTTGGGTCCCAGGCTCTGACTTCAGGCCTCAGCTGGTGGATCAGCCCCTGGGCATAGTGGTGCCTAAGCTGAAGGGGAGTGGGTTAGGTTTGGGGTGGGAATTAAGGTTTCATGAGGCCTGGGCATAGCATGCACTTGGCAGTGTTGGGGTTGTGATGGCATGACTTGGCAGGGCCTTTGGAGGAGCCACGGGTAGTTCATCTGACCTGTGGGTATGTGTGTCACCCACTATCACTGAGTGTGTAGTTTGTGCACTGTTGGGCAGAACCTGATGTGTTGAACCCTTCGGGCCTTCATGAGTACACATGTTCTCGGTCATCTCAGTTGCTTTCTAGTGATCTTGGAGTGAGAGTCTTATTGTTTCCAAGTTTGGGTGCCTATTGTGCTATGGGGCTAGTGTCATCCGGTGGGGTCTGAGGTGTGATGGTGTAACAGTGCTTGGCTTCTGTTTAGTCGTCCCGCTCGTGAGGGATGTACTGTCTCCCTTTCCCATGAGGATGGAGGTTAGGGGCTTGTTTCCAGAGATCAGGCAGCTAGAAGGGGCCAAGGCAGGACCCTGACCATATCTGTGCCAGTAGAATTGCAGGATGGACTTCTGTTCCCAAGTCTCCCACATCCTTCCTGTAACTCTTGTCATTTTCTTAGGCAGGGCTGCAATATGTAGACCATGCTGGCCTGGAGATGGTGTTACTCCTGTCTTAGCTTCCTGAGTGCCGAGAGGGGGAGGGGGAATTGTTAGAAGACACCACACTCAGCCGGGTGTTGGTGTCCCAGGCCTTTAATCCCAGCACTGGGAGGCAAAGGCAGGTGGATCTCTGAGTTTGAGGCCAGCCTGGTCTCCAGAGGGAGTGCCAGGATAGGCTCCAAAGCTACACAGAGAAACCCTGTCTCGAAAAAGAGGAAGAGGAGGAAGAAGAAGAAGAAGAAGAAGAAGAAGAAGAAGAAGAAGAAGAAGAAGAAGAAGAAGAAGAAGAAGAAGAAGAAAGAAGCGACGACGACGACACCACCACACTCTGCTTTTTGCTAAGAAGCTGCTTAAGGGCTGGTTCCCTCCATGTACTCACTTGTGCTAGGCAGGCCTCCTTAGAGATAAGACACTAAGGCTGGTGAGACTCTGCAGCTGACCATTGTGGGGCTGGGAGCCTGCTCTCATCAGGAGGCACAGCTGCCCACACAGAAAGGTACCAGTGCACCAGCTGCATAGATACTTCTGCGTCCTTGAGCCCTTAGGCTTCTGTGGTGCCAGAGGGTCTGCTATCCCCTTTAGCCAAATGTGGTTTCTGTGGTGTCACAGGAGCTCCTGAGTGGTCACCTCCAGCCTGTGGGGTCTTGTGATGTGAACCTTGCTCTTCAAGTATGTGTTGTTGATGGTGGGGTTTGATGGAATCCTCTGAAGTTGTCCCTGGACCCCACCCCAACAAAGGAAGATGCATGGGAAAAAGGAAACATTTAGTATGCAAGAACTAGGTGGTTCAGCCTGGGTTGGTCTCTCCAGACATTAGAGTTGTACCCTTTGAACAGACCACGTCAGATGTGTGTGCATCACCACAGGTCTGTGTAAAAAGAAAGGCAGGCTTGTCCTGTCAGTTCCCAGATAGGAGCTGAACTGGGCGAGCCTTTTCCCTTTCCTCCAGGAACAGGATCATTCCCCAGGAAGAGAGTGTGGGCAGCTGGCTAGTTCCCACAGGTGCTGTGCTGGCGGGCTTAAAGACAGTCTCTAGGAGTGCCAATGACCATTCACAGTTCCACACACTGGAGAGACTCCAAGGAGAAAGGAAGACACTGACTTCAAGAAGGAAGGGGCGATTCTTCATCACTATCTTTGTTTTCACAGAGTAGTCCACAATGACCTAGAACCCGTGACCCTCCTGCCTCAGCCTCCTCCTGCTTGAATGGTAGGCATGTGCCACTGCACCAAGCAAGGCACATTTCTTTGGAAGATGGGCACATTCAGGTTGCAGACAGGAGATCAAAATAGAAACGTGGGGTGGGAGGGTTTAGGAAGCAGTACCCTTCCTGTGTGGAGAAGGTATTCAAAGTTAACAATTGAAGACACCTGGACAGAGAAATGTTGGCATCATTGGTACTCAGAAAGCACGCCTCCTCCTCAGACACATGGGGAAGAATGGTGTTGGCAGGCAGGCAGGCCAAGACTGGACTGCTGGTGCTGTTTAATATTTCCTAGACACCCTGCCTGGAGCTCAGAATCACTGTCCTCCTTTTGGAAATGTAAGCAACAGGAGCCATACCTATGCTTTGGCCCTTTGATCCCATAATTTTACGGTTTTGCTAGTTGTAGTTTTATATCAACTTGACACAAGTTGAAGTCATCTGAGAGGAGGAAACTTCACTTAAAATGTTTGCACGGGTGGTGGCGGTAGTGGCGCACTCAGGAGGCAGAGGCAGAGGCAGGCCGTCTCTTGAGTTCTAGGACAGCCAGAGCTACACAGAAAAACCCTGTCTGTAGAGGAGTGGGGAGCTTCCATAAGATAGGGCTGTAGGCAAACATTTAAAGAATTTCTTAATTAGTGATTCATGGGGGAGGTCCAGCCCATTGTGGTCGTGGGTCATATAAGAAAGCAGGCTGAGCAAGTCAGTAAGCAACACTGCTCCATGGACTCTGCATCAGCTTCTGTCTCCAGGTTCCTACCCTGTGTGAGTTCCTGTCCTAACTTCCTTCAGTGATGTACTACAATGGAAATGTAAAACAGTAATAAACCCTATCATTTTCTACTTGCTTTTGGTTATTGTGTTTCATCACAGCAATAGAAACCCTAACTAGTACATGGTCACTCTGTGGCTCAGGCCGTCCCCGAACTCACTGTATAGACCAGGCCGGCCTCGAACTCATAGAGACCCGCCTGCCTCTGTCTCCTGAGTGCTGGGATTAAAGGCCTGAACCATCACCCTGGCAAGATTGTGTTCATAAAGAGTACTTTTTGTGTGTGTGTGTGTTAAGATGTGGCTTTGGCTGGGTGGTGGCGGTGGTGGCGCGGCGGCGGGCCGGCGGCGGCGGCGGCGGCGGCGGCGGCGGCGGCGGCGGCGGCGGCGGCGGCGGCGGCGGCGGCGGTGATGCACGCCTTTAACCTCAGCACCTTGGAGGCAGAGGCAGGTGGATCTTTGTGAGTTCAAGGCCTGCCTGGTCTACAGATTAAGTACCAGGACAGCTAGAGCTGTTACACAGAGAAACTCTGTCTTGAAAAACCAAAAAAGAAACAATGAAAGAAAAGAAAATGTGGCTTTGATGATGCTGTAGAAAATATTAAACAAGAATAAGACTTAGAAATTTCTTAGTTAACATTGGAAACATTGTTGGGAGCTGGGCATGATAGTGTACACCTTAATCCCAGAGGTGGCCAGGATCTGAGCTCCAGGCCAGCCTGGTCTATGTAGTGAGACCCTGTCCAAAAAAAAAAAAAAAAAAAAAAAAATGACAGGAGTTGGCATGTCTAGATCTAGATCCTTCTGTCTTCATTTGTATGAATGTGAAATACAGTTGTGCAAATGGGTTTTAATTTCATTCTGACTTATTTCAAGTGTTTCAAAACAAGCACTCATTCATGCAATGTGGTGTCAGTGGAGCAGTGGTGAATTCTTTAGAGAAACCCACTGGACAAAGTGTGTCATGCCTATGCCTGGTCATCTCTTGTTGGTTCCAGAACTGTGGGTACCAGGTACCAGGACACTAAAGTTTCTTACATAAAATTCCTAGTCTGTACATAACTATAAATAGCCACATATAATTGATTTATTTAAGTATGTATTTGGAGTTTTGAAACAGGCTGGCCTTGAACTCCTGATACTCCTGCCTTAGCCCCCAGGTGCTGTGGTAACTTAGGTATTTGGCACTGTTGCCAGCCATCTGGCAACAGTGTTCTGAGTCATCTCAGAGTGGCTTGTATGTAGTACAAGCTCAACAATATGTGCTTGGTTGCTGTGCTATATTGTGAGGTGGGTAAGGTGCCCTCCTAACTTCTCCCTAGACACACAGTGCAAGAGAGAACTGATGTCTGCAAGTTGTTCTCTAACTGCCAAACATGCTTACAAGCATACATAGTATACACATACACACTCAGACATGCACATACATATGAAAGAAAAGACAAACCCAGTTTCATTCACAAGTACAGTGTTAGGGCTTTTACAGACTCCAGAGCTCATAGGTGTAGCCCTGTTAGCCCTATGTCTGCTTGTGTCCTGGATTCCCACCAGTGGCTGGCTTCAGAGTCCTAAGTGAGGTTAGGAAAAGCTGCCTGTGCCACACCATTTGCTCCAAATGTGTGCATAAGGACCTACAAAAACCAAGATGGGATAGGATAAATAAAACCAACAGGAAATAGTGTTTAGAGTTTTATTTAAGTTTGTGTAAGTTAATTCTTGATACTGATTCACAAGGTTCTTGAGAGCAGCTCTAGCATCCTTCCTGACTTGGATGTTTCAGGATCCCCATGGTGCTTTGGTATGTGCAGGTGGAGAACTGGCTGCCCTGGTGTTGCCCCTTGGCTCTCTAGCAGGGCAGTGTCTGCTCTTGCAGCTGGCTTCTGGAATGTTTCTTTCCTTTGTCCTTGACCTTATTCATTGTAGACTGAGCTGGGGCACAGGGTTGTTCTTGGTCTGGAGCTTGACCAAGGCCATAGGGTTCTAGGGCTATAGGGCTTAGGTGGCCTGCTACCCTGGCTTGTCAGCATCCACACAATTGCCCCAGAAGGAATGTGAGGCCCCTGAGGAAGTGGCAGGGCAAGTGGCTTTGTCTATGTACCTGCTTGCTCCTCAACATGAATGGCATGTTTTGCTTTTCATCATTGTCATTGAACACTCAGGTCTGTGCCTACGTGTCAGCACTGTGCCGGGGTATAACCCAGGCAGCTTTGGACTTGTACTTACAGATGGCTTTCCTCCATGTTGGCAAGCAGGTGCCTCCCCATGGGAAGCCAGTAGCTTATCTCCTGGCCGCTCCACCAGGTGGCTGACCTCACCACTGGGCTACTCAGGATTAATTGGGCCTCAAAATGCCATGTGTTCCCCTGCTCTCTGAGAGAGGAAACCCTGCATCTTTAGGTTGCTTTGTGCCAACAGCATGGGTTTCTTTTTCTGGTTAGTCAAGTGCCTAGAGTCACAGGAGCCTTTCCTTCTGGCAACCATGCCCCTACTGACCTTGTCCATCTGAAGGTGGCCCAGACCAGTGGCTCTGAATGGTGTACTCTGGAGAAGAGGAGCTGCGGCAGGCTTCTTTCTGTCCAGTTTTCTGGTGGGCTGCTGAGTGCATGCCCTGGTCTTTGGCAGGCTTGCATCTGGAATGAATTATGGAGAGAGAGCTGGCCTGTGGGATGACAGATCTTCCATGCATAGGTAGCCATCGCATGGAGGCTTCAGCTTGTTGTACTAAGAAGGAAACATGGTGGGAGAAGTGCTTGATGACCACAGGGCCTACAGTTGCCACTGCTCCCTTCTGGGGGTCTTCATCTGGAGGATGAACCTTTTGCCCCTCCTCCAGCACTCACGGGTCTGCTCTGTGCCCATCTCCTTCCATACTCAGCACCTTGCATCTGCTCCTCCCTGTTTCCTTGTATCTGCTGCAGTCTGCTGTTCATGCTATTCTATCTGGATATGTGTGCGAGGAGCCAGGGTGCAGCTAGGCTCACTCTGTGTCCCCAGTCACCATGTTTGGGTGGAGACGCTCCATGATAGAACAGTTGTCTAGCTAGTGCAAGGCCCTGGTTCTATTCTCAGCACCCACATGGTGGCCCATAACCATGGGTTCTTCTTCTGACTCAGAATACCAGGTGTGCATGTGGTCCACATACAGACACACAAGCAAAACACATACACATAAAATAAATACATTTTACAAAATAAAAATATATGCCTACGGGGCTTTCCTCTTCTGTGTTCTGCTGATTCTGTCTGTCCAGTTACCACAGTTCTCTTTGTGGATCGGTCATTTCCTTGCAATACAGGCGCCTGTTTCAAGTTGACTTTGAGATAGAAATCTGAAGTGTGCCTTGAGCCTTAGGCTGAAGTACTCTGTTGTCTTTGTTGTGAGCTGCATTTTGATCTGACACCTGTGTGACTAGTGTAGCGGGTTTAGAGGATATTCCTCTTCCTTAAAAACCCAGTCAGCCACACCCACTTCAGCTCACACAGGGCACACCAGCTGGTCATGGCCTGTAGGCTGCTGGTTCTGTTGTGCACAGAGGTATGTTTTCCTGAGTTCCTCTGGAGAAGACAAAGTTCAGAGGTCCTGAATGAACATGTTTCCAAGCCCCCTACCCCCCAGTCTAGCTCTGTGAACTTTGTGGCCTTGAGCAGCCTTGTTTGCTGTGCATTTGTAAAATGCAGCCTCCTTCCCCAGGTGTTTGAGACTGTGTCTTTGCAGTGGTGACCCAGTGTGTACTTCCTAGGATGGGTAAAGGTGAAAGCACAGTAACGGAGTAGTTACTGTTCTCTTTTAGCAGAACCAGGGTGTGGGTAGAATTCACATAGACCGTCCAGGTGGAAGCAGTGAGCCCAGTGTCTATGGGCAGTTCTATCCCTTAGCACAGTCCTTCCTACATTGGCCCGATCCTCTGTAGGGCAGAGTCCCAGGGGCTCACAGCTCCCAAGAGGCTTGACATCCACAAGTGGCCCTGTGATTTTGGGGCTGTAGACGTTATATCCTCTGCCTAAGTATTTTCTTTGATTCTCCTTGATTTTCAGGCAGTTAAGGTACTGTTGACAGCTGTCCCTGATGCAGTGTCTCCTGTCCTGTGAAAAAAAGACCTGTGTCAGGAGTGTAGAATATGTTCTACACATGGAGGACATGGCCCAGAACATTAGAAGATAGTATGTGTGGCTTTTAAATGAATTTCAAACTAACATTGGGTACATGCCTTTAATCCCAGCACTTGGGAGGCAGAGGCAGGTGGATCTCTTGAATCTGATGCCTGGGATAAATGTTTTGGTTTTGGTTTTTTTGAGACAGGATTTCTCTGTGTAGCATTGTAGACCACACTGGCCCTGAACTCACAGAAATCCACCTGCCTCTGCCTCCCAAATTCTGGGATTAAAGGCATGCACCACCATCGTCCAGGCCAGTCTGGTCTATGTATAGAGTCTCAGGACTTTGTATCAAAAACAAAAAACCAACCACAAAACTAATTCCAAGCGAGGGTTGTGTTTTAGTTTGTTTTTCTTTGCTGTAATGAAGATGGTGACCAAAAGCAATTTGGGGAGGGGGTAATTATTTGTCACCAGGGGAAGCCGAGATAGAACCTGCTGCTTACTGGCTTATTTATTTTTCCTGGCCTGCTCAGTTTGCTTTCTTATATAGCCCAGAGGTGTTGCTGCCCACAGTGGACTGGGCCCACCCACGTCAGTCACTAATCAAAAAAATAACCTGTAGGCTTACCCACAGGTCAGTCTGATGGGGGCAGTTTTGTTTTTTGTTTTTTTAAGTTGAGGTTCCCTCTTCTCAGATACCTCTAGCTTGTTATGTCAAGTTTATTTAAAAAACTAACATAGGCTGGGCTGGGCAGTGATGACACAGACTTTAATCCCAGCGCTGGGGAGGCAGAAGCTGGCCGATCTCTGAGTTTGAGGCCAACCTGGTCTACAGAGTGAGTTCCAGGACAGCCAAGACTACAATAGAAAAACCCTTTCTCAAAACCAAACCGAACAAAAAACTAACATACACAGCCTATATCCCAGCACCAAAGCTGTGAAGACTTGAGTTACTTGAGCCCAGGAGTTTAGTGCCAGTCTGGCCAGCACAGTGAGTCCCTGCCCAGAGCATACATTCTGGCATTCAGGGCAGTTATTCTCCAGCTAGCTCACTTCCCTTGGCATGTCAAACTCATATGGGTCTTGTGGGTTCCTCCAGTAGATACTCTGATAGGCAGAAAGGGTCACTCACCTGGAATGGCTTCCTGGGGCTTACTGACAGAGCTGAGTCTCCAATGTGCCTGAGCACAGAACATAGGTCTATCAGGTACTAAAAATACCTGGCAGAGGATTCCACAGTAACAGATTTGCAGGGGAAACTAATGTGGGTGTCCCTTGTAGGCAGGGTGGGCCTTCACAGCTTTGCTCAGAGCCTGTGCCTGCAGGATGTTCCTGGAAGCTTTGGGTTCTGTCAACATCACTGGGTCAGAGGGGCCTCACTCAGTTCAGAGATCCTCTCTGCCTTACTCAGGCAGTCATGTTCAGGTATGGGAAGGAACTCAGAAGTAGGGCTGTTGTGGCTCCAGGCCTGCCAAGCCAAGACTGGGGACCTGGAGAGACTTCCTGCCCAGGGCCCTCAGACATCAAGGCAGCTGCCGTTAGGTGATTATTGTATATGTGTGTGAAGATTGTGACTAGGTCACAATAGGCTGAGGTCTACTGCCTAGGAACTTGTACAGCTCCTGGGTTCTGGAGTGCATACAAGCCCCTGTTTAATTGTGGCCCTGAGCTGATGTTTCCATGACTTTCCAGGTCCACGGATGGAGCAATCCACATGCTCCCAGGAAGGTGACTTTCTCAGGAGGCAATTCTTCTTTCTGTCAGGGTTCAGGGCCTAGCACCCTTTTCTTTTGATTGCCCCTGTTTGGGGCCAGGGGAACCCGTCAGGTGTGCAAAAGAGCAGAGAGCCCAGAAATGACTTGGGGACCACTCAGGGTATAAAGGACACTTTACAAGCTCAGGCACTGAGGATCTCATTACCTGGCTAACTTTGTGTGTCTAACTTGGGATAAAATACATATGCCCTTATAAAACTTGAGTTCAGGTGTGTTTACTTATTGAGTTGATTCCACTGTCTGGTTTGACCATGCTCTGTCCATCAGACTACATAGATGCTGACTGGATAGTGCCACTATGAGTGGAGATGTTATTGTGTTGTCTGGTCCAGGTTCTTGCTTCCAGTTCTGTAGGCAGTGTATTAGTTACTTTTCCATTGCTGAGATAAAAACAAGGCCAAGGCAACTTCTAAAAAAAAAAAAGTTTGGTCTCTGAACCAGATGGTTTTAAGCGTCTGACCCCAGTGAACTGGGTGTGGTGGCACATACCGTTAATCCCAGAATTTGGGAGGCAGCAGCAGGCAGATCTCTGTGAGTTCGAGGAGGCTAGCCTGGTCTACAGTTCCAAGTTTTAGGACAACCAGGGCCACCCAGAGAAACCCTGTATCAGAAAACCAGGGGAGCTGGAGAGATGGCTCAGCAGTTAAGAGCACTGGCTGCTCTTCCAGGGGACCTCGGTTTAAATCCCAGCACCCACTTGGTGGCTCACAACTGTCTGTAACTCCAGTTCAAGGGGATCTGATAGCTTCACACAAACATACATTCAGGCAAAAACACCAATGCACATTAAACAAACAAACAAATACGAGGGTCTGACACCATTGTGGTCTGGAAGCGTGGCAACCGGCAGGCATGGAGTGCTGCCTTAAAATTACTTTTGCCAATAAATGAGACCACTACCTTCCAGATTAGCCTCAGAAGTTTTTAGGACAAGACAAATAATTGCAGGAATGGTCTGCAACCCAGATATTGTTCCCTCTGAAACCTTGAGTTGTGCCTTCACAGTCTACATCACTCTTAGTGCTGCTGTCTTCCAGGCTCCTACTAGCATGGCCCATAAGCCCCACTTACAGCATTCAACCTCTTTTCTGGTTCAAAGTCCCAGCCTTCCACATTCCTCCAAAAAACAGAATGATCAGGCCTGTCACAATAGCCTGGTACTAATCTTGTCACTTTTCTGTTGCTGTGATAAAACACTATGGCCAAGGCAACTTACAAAAGAAAGCTTATTGGGGCTTATGGTTTCAAAGGGTTAGAGTCCATGATAGTAGAACAGGCTGTGGCTGGAAAGGCTGAAGGCTCACATTTTAAACTATACACAAGGCCAAGGGAGTGTGCACATGTGTGCATGTGGAATGGTGGGAGGTTTTTGAAATCCTAACGCCTGACCTCCCACTGACATACTATGTCCAGCAAAGCCACTTTTTTTGTTTGTTTGTTTGTTTTAGTTTTTCTGATTATGAGCCCTGGCTGTCCTGAAACCTGAAACTCCTTCGGTAGACTAGGCTAGCTAGCATCGAACTCACAGATCTGCTAGGCTCAGCAAGGTCACTCTTAAACTTACCCAAAAAGTACCACCAACTGGGGACCAATTATTCAAATATCAGAAACTATAGGTAACAACTCAATCAGATCACTACAGACTGTGTGCTCAGGAATGGCATGTTGCTTTTGAATTGCGTCTTGGAAAGATCTTAGGGAGATGGAGAGGATGTTGACCGGGGGAGTGTGGCCTCTCATGGGAGAGGGTGTAGTAGAGATTACCCACCTTAGGCTCCATTCAGTGGTGGCTGATGGGGGAAGTTCCAAGCAGCACGCTTTATTACTGGAGGCAGCCTGAACACACAGGGAAGTAGGGGGGGCTCAGGGCCCTGTTTGGTGGCATTTCTGTGCCTTATAAAGACTATAGTATAGTATAGTCTTTGTTGGTCAGTAATACTCTGGTGTCCCTCATTCTCTGAGCAGCTTGGGCTCAGCCTCATTTAGTGAGGGACCACATAAGCCATCAGGAACAGCTGGCATGAACTGACACCAGGTCCTTGGTGTCCTTCAGTTGGGAGTGGTGGTGACCAAGTCACTCTGCTCCATTCCTACATATGCAGCCTCTTAGCAGCCTGTGTGATATGGGCTCTGTGACTTGTGATTGGAACCTCCCTCCTGCTTACACCCTAACCCCTTCCTGCCCCATCATTCCCTCCAGCTAGCCGTGCTGTCTGCCTGGCATTCTCTACTAGGCAGCCAGAGTGAGCTATTTAAAACTGCATACTTAGCCTGTCACTTGTCAGGCAGAGCATAGCCCTGGGTTTCTCCCTAGACCCTGAATCCTGCCTACCCTGGTGCTCTTCTCTGCCTGGCCCCCTTTCCTGAACAGCCTGTGCACTCCCACTTTCTTTGACTCCCTTTGTTGCTCCTCACGGGAGGCCCCAAAGCACCCCAAGCTTCCTACCCTGCCTTGCCTGTCCGTACTGTTTGAAGTGCTTTTAATCAAGCGTCTGTACCCTTTGAGGTCAGCAGTGAGCCGTACTGAGAAAGGGAGCTGAGCCAGTGCATGGCCACCAGACCGCCTGTGTGATCCAAGCCAGATCAGTCAGCTGACCCACGTCTCAGTCCCTTGGTTGGCTACTTCTAAGAAGGTATAGTCATTTGTAGAATTCATGGAGGAAATGTTTAATAGTAAAGTAGTGCCTCTTTGCTTCCACAGGACTGCAGAGGCCTCTCAGCTCATGCATGGATAGTGCAGAGGTGTGAAAACAAGGTAGTGTTGGAGCCATTGGCAAGAGGCAGGGACCTGGGAGTAGCTAGGAGTTTAAAAAGAAGTTTCTGGGGTTGGTGCTGTGTCTTGATCAGAAGGTGTAGGGCCACTGTACATTTCAAGGAACCTGGAGGGTAGCTGTTAACTCTGAGAGGTCAGGCTTCTTTGCACCAGCTTGTGTGTAGCCTGGGTAGAGGTGCATCTGGCCAACACAGGGTCATGGCTGGGGGCAGGGTGGGTTGCTACTGAAGACGCATGCATGGGAGCAAGGTCCCAAGGTGCCGGGGAGAGGGTCTTGTTCTTTTGGGCTGGTTGCTTTAAAAGAGCTGCTGTGCTTGCTGCTGCCAGTGTCAGTGTACAGGATGTGTTCTCTGGATTGGGCAGCTGAGGGCAGGAAGGAGTTTGTGTGTTAGGTGATTTAGTTATTTGGTGGGAGAATGTGTGTTCCAGGGCAGAGTGCCACTATCTCTGCGGTCCTCAAACTTCTGGGGCAGTGACCCTACAGCTGGGGAAGAGAATAGCCAGCCTAGTGATGCAGGTAAAGGGCCTTTGAAGGGTTTGGCTGGTGGAACCAAGGAAATTACGTGTGCTTGGACTGCTTCTCAGAGAGGATTGCAGCCTGGCTCACCACATCTGCCCTACTTTGAATTTTTGAGGTACCCAGCTTCCTCAGGATCAGGTGAATTCTGGTCTTCTTGTCATACACACTGGCACACCACAGACTCTGTCCCTCTCATTTCTTTACTTGATCAAGCTCGGCCTTGTACCTTCCTCCTTACTCAGGTCTTTGTGTGCCCTGGAGCACTCTGCTTGTCTCCACCAGCAAGCAGCAAGGGGCGCTGTGATGTAGGGCTGTTCCTTCACTATGGGAAGTCCCCCAAGAAACCATGGAGCCGTTAAATGAGAACTCAGAGGACAGGAAGGCAGCAGGGCCTCAGGGTGCCAGCCAGACACTGACTGTCATAAAACAGGGGTTGGGTGAGTGTGGGGTGTCTAACCAGATGGAGGCAACATGATTAAGTACTGGGCAAGGGTTAAATAACAAGGTATTGGGTGCTTTGCAGCCAGGTACTTACTTGGTAAGGCAGGCACTGCCACCCTCTTTTTACTCAGGGGGGTTTGAGTCAGATTCAGAACTTGGTTTCTGGTTTCCTAGTGAATATATTACATTTTTATGGCTTTGGCTTTATTTCCCTTTTTACATTATTTTGTGTATGTGTGTGGTTGGCAACTTTTGGGAGTTTGTCTGGGTGTGGAACTCAGATCCTCAGGCATGCATAGTAAATGCTGTATCTGCTGGCTTTTAGTGACGGGGGTTTCTCTGTGTAGTTCTGGCTGTTCTAGAACTTGCTTTCTAGACCAGGCTGGCCTCCAACTCAGAGATCTGTCTGCTTTTCCCTCTTAAGTGCTGGGATTAAAAGTGTGCACTTTGTTGGTCGAGTCTCATCTTCAGTATTACCTGTTGTGAAAGACAGTGGTGGCAGCTGCTCCCTTCCAGGAGGAGGAGGAGGAGGAGAAAGAGCTGCCAAATAGTTTGACTTTGTTGGACATGTGGCACATGGGATGGTGCTAGGCAGAGCTGGGGCCATGTCCTTCCCTAGGAAGTGGAGGATCCAGCCATGCTTTCCAGAGGAGATCACAGCCCTCAGTCATCAGGCCACAGTCCCCATACACATGTCCTGACATCACCCAGCTGTCCTGGAGAGAGGTTCAGGCCCTTACTTCCATCATCTCATTTATGTCTGGTTGACTCACCTGGTCTTGCTGTTAGCTCTGCCGCCTTGACTTTGTGATGAGGAAGGCCAGGCTCTCCAGAGCAAGGTGTAGGGCAGGTCTGGACAACGTTTGGGTTAGCCTGCCTCATGACTTGTTTGCAGATTTGGGGCTGTAGCACAGAATGCCACGCAGTGAGGGCCACAGGGAAAGGAGGCTGAGCAGATGGGAAGGGACAATGAGCTATGGAGTCTCATGCCAGGCTTCATTTAACAAGCACAGAGGAGACTCATTTAGACCTTGCCACCCCCTTCCCTGTAAGAGAGAGGTGGGCTTCCTTAAGCCTGCTGGCCTGCCCCAGACTCTGGAAGCACCTCCACACTGCGCTATCATGTCCCTGAAGGGATGACTGCTCAGTAGGACAAAGCATTGGCACACAAGGCTCTTAAGTTTGGGCAGGTGGCAAAGCTTCATTTTCCTTTGTGACTGTAAAGGAAGGGCCCCTGGTTGCTGTCTGGTATAGCCTGGATCAGAAATACAAGCAGGAGTTCCTGGGCACTGCCTCTCCATTCCCTGCCAGTGGTTAGATACATGATGCCATGCTAGTGTAGAGTCAGGCCGAATGACAAGGACAGGAAGGAGGGCAGTCCAGACACTTTGGCAGTGCTGCCAAACAGGAGGGCTCAACTCCCTTGAGTCCTTTTTGAAGACAGCGCATTTATAACCCCCATCCCTATGATGGGGCCAAAACACTGTGCACTGCTGAGAACTGGAAACACCTGAGGCAGTAGCAATTGCCAGAAAAGAATTTGTGGCCAACTTGAGCCACTGGGATTGGATTCCAGAGGAAAAACTGAGGGAAAGAAGGAAGTCTGAAGGTGTGCTTTTCAGTACTGTCTGAGGGCTGTGGTGAAAGTGGGGCCAAACGCTGGAGCAGGAGACAGACACACTGAGGGTTGGTTATCTCCTTGTGAGGGGTGGGGGTTGGGGGAGGGGGAGTAAGTGTGTTTACTGTGAAAGTGAGATGTTTAGGACACGTGGTGAGAAATGATTGCAATGCCTTCACCAGGACACAGGTGACTTGGTTCCCTACCCAGCATGGCCTTCGGAATTAGGCCTGATACTGGTCTCTGCATAGACTATACTTTATACTAACATATCCAAGTAATTGCAGGATACCTAAAGGTATCTTGTC